>NC_088909.1:23247000-23549000 GCF_037157495.1 Lathamus discolor | reverse complement strand
TCCAACTGGGGAAACTGCTGAAGAAGCAGCCTAAGCTCCCATGTTAATGCTCTGGTTCCTTTCACAAAATCCACAGGCTCTTTAGTCCTTTCGAATCACATCTACACACACATCACAGCTTCTGCCATCAACCCCTGCCCATCCCAGCCCGCCAAAGCCAGAGCACCAAGCATCAGTCTTCTGGTTTGCTTCCCTTGGCAGCTCTTTCATGCAGACTTCCCAGCCTGTGATTGCTTTAGCTTAACACAACCTGAAACAAGGCCAGGCATAAGCCCCACTAGCAGCTGTGGAGAACGACTGTCCCAGCCACAGCCTAGGCATGGTGGAACCCACTTTTTCTCTGACTGCAGGGCTTCGGCTGCAATGACCACACGGATGTAGTAGGACCCATCTGAGACCTGCAGGACAGCATCTTGGACAGCCTCAGGCTGGCCTGGCACAGTTGAGTCACACAAGACCTATGAAGAGATTGAGGAAGGGAGAAAAAGAAATGTCACTTACATACTTCCCTGTGAACAAGGACAGGACAGTCTAGGAGTCTTAGCAAAGAAGGTCACCATCCACTATGAAGCCAAGTGGTTTTTACCCAAACCAGTAGCAAGAATCCAGGCAAAAAGGCCCTGGGCAGGTTGCGGACACATGCTCTTCTGCAGAGCACAGGGAGACAGAGAGCAGCAGTAAACAGTAGTATCATGACAGCCACTCCCTTCTTCTTAACGGTGTAGCAACCCTGAGCCTGTATTAAACCATGTCCATGCTGGGTCAAAACAACCCCTGAGGGAAGTGCTAAACTGCTCCTCCAGGTCTCAAATCTGCCTGTTCTATGGGCTGGGAGCTGTGGATCAGTCCTGGCCTGTCCCAGCCCCTCCAGCAATGGGCTTCTCCTGGTACCTGCCTATAATTTGGTCACAGACATCCCATACATCATCCACCTGACTGGTGACGCTGGAACATGATGCACAAAGAGGGGACATGAAAAGACATGTACCATCATATAAGAGTGCCACCTTCATTTATAAATGGTGTGCATACGTTCTTTCATAGCTTCCCACCAAGCTAAAAAAACTAATCCATCACAGAATCACACATCCCAAACTGGTTTGGGTTGGAAGGGACTTTAAAGCTCATCCAACTCTGACACCTTCCACTAGAGCAGGTTGCTCCAAGCCCCATCCAACCTGGCTTTGAACACTGCCAGGGATGGGGCACCCACAGCTTCTCTGGGCAACCTGTACCAGGACCTCAGCACCCTCACAGGGTGCTTCTTCTTCTACTTCATGTTACTCACTGTCAGGGCCACCCATTAATTGGCATGGTACAAGGAAGGACGGGATGCAAAGAGGGGGAGGAGGAAGGCAAGGCAGGCTGTGAGTGTGAGGCTAGGCTGAAAGATGAGCTTGGAGACCACAGACATTTTGGATTAAAGCAGGTCATACCTAACAGAGGTGCAGAAATTAGAGAAAGCTACCAAAAATGGGCAAATCAAAGCTCCTACAACTGAAAATGAGGGACTCTGAGGAGGAAGGGTCACCCAAACAGCCACCAAACTGTGAACCATTGAACACTTCCAGGAATTAGGATTTCAGATGCTGTTGGAGCACTTTAGTCCCTCTCAATACTCACCCGCAGGACCTGGCCAGCCAGGAGATTCTCACTGAGATCCATCTGTTCATAATTCAAGAGGAGGTTGTTGACCCAAGGCTGCAGGGTGTAGACTTTAGGAGAAGCCATATTCTTGTTCTCATACACAAGCCTGAGAGACAAGGGAAGAGGCACCAAATTGTCAGAGTAGGACACAGTAAAGCTCCATCATCCCAGTAGTGATTTTGCACCTCAATTACAGCCACAACCCCAAGAAATGGCTCCAATCCAGTCCAAACCCCCTGCTACTCTGCAAGGACACCCATTCTAAGGGAGCTGTGCCGGCTGAAGAATGGGGTTGACTGAAGAACAGGGTTGTAAATAAGTAACTTCAAGGATGTTAGGCTTTGTTAGCTTTGACAAGCTTTGCCAGAACCACCTGGTAGTTACGGATACGACAACGATCCTAAAACGAAGTGATGAAGAAATAACCACCAGGGGTCCCAAAGCCCACTACCACATTTTAGTGCGCATGTGGGAGGGTTTCTCTAGGAGTATGATGTAATGTATGTAATCTAATGAATATGCATATTTAAGGACAACATAATCACAGCCTGGTTGATGCTCGGACGCGACACGCTAGGAGGAGCTATCCCCCGCGTCTCCCGGCGTCGCAGTAAAGAATTCCTGCTTGTCAGCTGCAGCTTTGCAGGCTTGCTCCTGGAGAGTTCCCCGAATCGCGGGGAAGACGTGTTGCCGTGGGCACGCTGGTCCTGCAGCACCCACTCCTAGCCTTTTGCCAGTTTCCCGCCCAGGTCGGGACAGCTTGTTTTCCACCTCTCCCCATAGAGCTGATCATCCTCACCAGTAGCTGTTTTCCTGCGTCCAGAACTTACCGGTAACTGTCCTAACTGCGAACGCAGGCAGAGGACACGCTTTGCTGGAGGAGGACCATAGAGAGGGGACGGGCAGGCCGGGCACGGGCAGGGTTGGTGAGTTCCCCCGCGGCCTCACGGCGTCCCCAGAGCGGCTCCAGCCTCCGCCACCGCCGCGGCCACTGCCCGGCAAGCCAAGCCGAACCCCGGCCACGATCCGGGGACCGGAAACGGCGCCGGGATCCGGGGCGGGGCGGCTCCAACCCCCGCCACTTCCCCTTCCGCATCCCGGCCCCTTCCTTGTGCAGTCCGCGCCCGCAGCCGCATGTGCGGCGGAAGTGTGGGGGTCATCGGCGCGCGCGCCCGCACCTCCATCCGTATCCCCTTTTGTGAAATACGAGCTCGCTCCTCTAATAGAGATAACAGGGCTTTATTGAGGGACAGTCAATAAAGCAAAGGAAACAGCGCTGGGTGTGTGACATTAGCCAGAGGTGCCCTGGTTAGCACTTGTTACAGGTTTATATAGTTTCGCTACTGCATTAGCCATATACATATTCATCATTCCCTTGTATAGGCGGGGAATATTATAACTAGCTCCAGGAACTTACTTTCATAAGTCTCCCCCTCTTGGCATCTGCGCACTGCTCTCTGGTGATAGTGGGGTCTTCAAGATGAAGTAGGCAGTCTTCCTCGCGGTGTACTTTTCACCTTTGGCACAGTTGGATGCCCCGGTAATCACAAAACTAGCTGAAACCGGCCATATCTGTAATTCTTCTGCTAGCTGGCAAAGATTTAGAACAGTGTGACCTTCCTGCAGAATTTATTGCAAGCAGAACAGGACTGGCACACAAGGAGTATCCAAAGCTAGCGGATGTTCAGGGGGCACTGTCTCTAAACTAACTGGTAAGTAGAAGGATGGTGTGAAAGCACTCATTCATGTTTAGTGGGGCCACTAAATCCTGTTATCTCACCACAAACTTGCAACACAAACATTGTTCTTTATCTTTGACCTCAGTTAAGCTAAAAGTACTTTAACCCTGTGTTTTCCAGGCACTAGCTTTTCTCATATCAGTGTGTGTGAGTGTGTCCCCACACACACTTGTCTTTTACCTTTACAAATTCTTTTGCTATGTGACTCCATTTTGCTCAAGAGTTCTGGCCATTTTCAACTTGTTGTCTAATCTTGTGGCTTTAGCGAGCTTTGTTTCTGTTATTGTGAACTCATGCAGTTATATCCACATAGCAACACCTATGATTTGCGAAAGGCAATACATTTATGTGTTTATCACACCATTCATGTCTGCATCCCCATCACTATCCCTGTTTGTAACCCTACCCCCATCTGTATCCTCAACTTTGTCCACACCCCCATCCCTGTCTGCATACCTAGACCCGCCCGCATCTGCATCCCCAACTCCATCACCATTCCTATTCCCATTCCTATTTGCATCCCCAAACCTATCTCTGTCTGCATCCCCAGCTCCATCCACATCTGCATCTCCATTTTTGTTTACATCCCCAACAGTATCCCCATCCTTATTTCTATTCCCAGCTCTTAACAGCATCCCCAACACCACCTACGTTCCCAACCCCACCCCTACCACTATTCGTATTTGCATCCACAACCAGATCTACATCTTCAACTCCATCCCCATCCCTGTTCCCATCCCTGTCTATCCACAGCCCCAGCAAACAGCAGGTTCCCCATGCTCTTTCAGGCTTTTCCTGGGCACACACCCTCTTTTCCCTGTTGTTTGTCTGACGTTCTGTTCCCACTTCCCAATCGGTGGCTCACATGTGATGCCAAACCACCTCTGTGACACTCACTTGTTTTCACATTCCTTCCCTCTGCTCTGACTTCAACAGTTGTAAGCAGCCCCAGGCTCTCCCCAGGTGGCCCTACACAGTCACCTGCCTGCTCTGCTGCTATTAATAGTCTTAATGGACCTAGAGGATGTCTCCTAACTACGTTAAATATATCTTCTGAGAAGTTATGGATGTTCCATCCCTGTCAGTGTTCAAGGCCAGGATGGACAGGGCTTGAAGCAACCTGCTCTAGTGGAAGGTGTCCCTGCCTGTTGCACGGGGTTGGAACTGGATGAGCTTTAAGAACTCTTCCATCCAAACCAGTCTGGGATTCTGTGATTCTGCTATTACAAATGGTCTGTGCAGAGTCTGAGAGCAGGAACCACCATGGGATGCTCATGGACGTTGAGCATTCAATTCAATTCTCCATTGACTTTAAGCACAGCAGGAGCTCATGGTGGATCTTCAGGCCTGTGCTGACACTCTTGTAACACTAGTCTGATATTTTGCTTGGAAAGCAGCTGAGAAATCAGTCCATCACTGCCTCACTGCTGCAGGAATGAGCTGGGGCTACCCTGGGATTGGGTATCTCTCACCTCCTGTGTGTGCCCTGGGGAAGGAAACTGAATTTTATCCTTCTATGACCTTTACCATGTAAATACTGCAGCTGTGATAGAGCAGACCCTCAGGGGTTGCTCTCGAGGGTTTCCAAGCAGTGCTGGTGGGGTGGTGGTTTCTTCAACCAAAACCCCACCACTAGGGGAAGGTGATACGCGGATTGACTCCACAAGTCGTTAAAGTTGTTTCTCCAAAGTATGCACATGGAGGGTCGCTTTTCCCTTTACATTTATTCTCTTAAAGTACACATATGCATTAGATTATTGATACGCCTATACATATTCAGTATCTATCGCCGCTTCGTTTTATGATGAGCTAGAAGGTCCTTTGCGTCTGCGCAGTGCCCCCCTCTGGTCATGGGCAAGGGTCTCAAGATGAAGTAAATGAGTCTTCCTCCTGTGAGTAGGGGTCTTCCAGATGGAGTAAATGTGTCTTCCTCTTCTTAAACTTTTCAGCTTTGAATCTTCATGC
The DNA here is from genome assembly GCF_037157495.1 of Lathamus discolor. Lineage (NCBI taxonomy): Eukaryota > Metazoa > Chordata > Aves > Psittaciformes > Psittacidae > Lathamus > Lathamus discolor. The sequence goes on along the minus strand of NC_088909.1, from coordinate 23,543,649 downwards.
GTAGCCTTAGGGTTTGGTCGGTATCCCAGCCATAAAGCACCTGTTTCTCCCCCTTATCAATAGACTCAGGCGTCCACTTTTCCTTGTCAATAGTTGCTTATCAGTAGAAACAGACCTCTGCTTCTCCCCTTATCAGTAATTTGTGCCTTGTTCTGCTTAGTAGGCATGATAGGTGTTCATAACAGACAATACTTTTGTTTAAGCAAGTGAATTCTTCTAACCCCTTTATACACTCCCCTGTATATTAGTAGGATTTCCCTGTATTATCCCCCTTGTACATTGCTTAAACCTGTATCAAAGGGACACTCACCTGTCCCAACTGCTCCCTCCCCACCCTGCCTTTGGTGTTCCATATGTTAAGGCCAACAAAGTGCACTGTGTAGGGTCAGCATGTCCGCTCTTGCCTGGCTGACATGGGGCAAGGGGAGGGAGAGAGCCTTGTATCCTGTGAAGGGTGGTGGCAATGGAAAGGGGCATCTCGGCACAGGAAAGCAGGATGTGTGGTGGAGCAGGGAAGGTACAAAGGGCAGCTCTCCAGGTATCCTGCCCAGGGCACTCCCTGCCTGGGCAGGATACTTGGCTCCTTCTGTGTCATTCTTTGGCTGCTGGGAAAGGTGGATCATGGGTATGGACCATGGCCAAAAAAACAGGTACAGGCTGAGAATTTCCTAGACGCAAGGGCTGATGCAAGCCCTCATGGGAAAATGTGAGATAACCCAGTAGCAAAAAGCAACTGCGGTGTCGAGGTGAGAGCAGTGCAGTAGCGACGAAGCAGCATGGCAGGGCTTCGGATCCACTCGGTGCTGGTGACCGGGGCCAACCGGGGCATCGGCCTGGGGCTGGTCCAGCACTTCCTGGGGATGCCAACCCCCCCCCAGTGGGTCTTTGCAGCCTGTCGGTCCCCCACGGGGCAGCGGGCGCAGGTGAGGCTGGGCTGGACGCAGCGGGTGCTGCTGGGGACGGGAGCTGGGGACAGGGCACAGGCTGGAGCAGGCAGGGGCTTTGCCAAGGAAGGGCTCCAGCACCGGTGGCACAGGGCAGGGGTGGCACCGGCCGTGCACGGGATGTGTGGAGGGGACAGTGGCCCGCGGTGCGAGCGGGAGGCACGGAGCGCTCACCATCCGTCGGCAGGAGCTGGAGCAGGGAGCTAGGTGCGAGGCAGAGCAGGGATGGAGCCACAGCAACACGAACTGTGCCTGGGGAAGGCTGAGCCTGTGCGCAGCCCCTCCTGCCCTTCCATGCCCACACGACCCCCTCTCCTGCAGGAGCTGCAGCGTTTGGCCTCCAAGCACCGCAACGTGGTCGTCATCCCGCTCGGTAGGTGCCCTGAGCCGGTCCCTGCCCCGCTTCCCCTCTCTGCCCAGCGCCACAGACCCGGCGAGCGCCCTGGTGCTGCGCACACCGGGAGCCCAGAGCCGGGAGGCAGCCGTTCCTCTGGGAACACCAGCGCTGCCATCTCCAAGCCAGAATGTGAGGGACTGAGCTCCCTGTGTGGGCTCTGCAGATGTCACCGACCCTGCCAGCATCAAGGCGGCTGCAGCCCAAGTCGGGGAGCGCTTGGGGGGCTCAGGGCTCACCCTCCTCATCAACAACGCGGGAATGGTGATATTGAATGCACTTGAGGACGAGACACTGGAGGCCATGACCCGCGTTTACACCACCAACACGATTGGGCCCCTGTTGATGGGCCAGGTGAGACCCTCACCCGAGCTGAGCTGTCCCGGGGCAGCACCAGAGGCTGGTGGGAGGGGGTCCTGCGCCTGCTCCACATGAGGAGAAGCTCATGGAGCTGCGGGCTGGAGCACAGGAGCTGGAGCCTGGTGGGCTGGGGCAGTGGGAGGATGCTCCTGTGCTGGTGCCAGCGCTGACCGCTGTGGAAGGAGCTGGTCCTGTCCCCTGTGCCACCTCCATGTGTGCTCTTGTCTCCTCTTTCTCCCTGCAGGCATTCCTGCCCTTGCTGAAGAAGGCTGCCCAGGGCAGCCCAGGCTCAGCGATGAGCTGCAGCAGGGCAGCCATCATCAACATGTCCAGCTATGCCGGCTCCATTGCAGATGTCTATTTGTGGGAATATGGACAAGCTGTGTCATACCGCTGCAGCAAGGTACTGCCACACTGCACCAGGCATGAGCTCAAGCATTTTCCTCTGCACATGATCTCACATCACCCATCAACCTCGCATTCAGTCCCTACACCTCTCTGTGCTGTGAGGGAGGTCCCTCTCTCAGCACATTCCTGTGCAAGGCCCTGGTCCTACATAAGATGGACTTACCAGGATGAGCCTTGGAAAGGCCAAGCGTACACAAGGGGACAGTTCAGCAGCACAGTCTGCCCTGGAGAGCTGTCAACATATGGGCGCACAGCATGGGGTCTGCACTGGTAGACTTGTCCCCTTGCAGCCAGCCTTGTCCTCCAACTGCCATCCCTGCGGCATCTCCCCACAGGCTGCTCTGAACATGCTGACCAAGTGCCAGTCCTTGAGGTACAAGGAAGATGGTGTCCTCTGTGCTGCTCTCCACCCTGGATGGGTGCAAACCGACATGGGGAACATGGAGGACACCGGACCACAGAAGGTAGAGAGCTGTTGACCAGGGTCTGGAAGAACCAATTTATTTAGGTTCCAGTGAACAGTCCCAGACATGCTGGGCTCTGGGGGAGCTGCTTGGCAGATACCTTGAGCTGGAGGCATGTGAGGGAAGCAGATGAGGGACGAGGAACTCTCCTTGCCCTGTGCTGACCTCTCCTCACTCTTCTCCCTCTGCCCCTGCAGCCGCCCTTGACGGTGGATGAGAGCGTGCGAGGGATGCTGAAGGTGCTCTCCTCCCTCTCCGAGAAGGACACCGGCACCTTCCTCAGCTGGGAAGGGAAGGTCGTTCCCTGGTGAGATGCCAGGCAGGATCCTGGCAGCGGGGCCCTGTGCTGATGCACCGTGTTGTGCCCAAGCCTTAATAAACGTGTGTCTGTGAACAACGAGCAGCGCTGTTTGAGCCTTCCTCTTGGTCTCTGGTTCACTCTCGTTGTGAGCGTCCCCAGTAACGTCCTGAGAGAACTTCTCAGAGTTATTTCTGCATGTAATCGGCTGGGTTGGTCTGAAGATTGGTTCTCCTCCTACTGGGGACCTGGCTGTCATCCTGGCAGTGCTTTGTCCCTGTGCACAGAGGGGCTCATCCCATAGCTCTGCTACTGAAACACCTAGCAGGATCTGAGTGGTTGAGGATGGTTGGGGAGCCCTCACAGCCCTCCTTGACAGAGTTGGGGTCACAGTGGGACATCCCATGTCAGGATGGAGCGGGGTGCCTTTGGGTGAAGTCAGAGAAGGATGTGGCCATCGTGGAGGAGACGTTTCCTTCTCACCCTCCTGCTACTGGAATTAAACCAGAGGGTGAGGAGGATGAAAGGACGGACACCCACAGGGTGGACAAGGATGGCAAATCTGTGTGCATATGTGTTTCCAGTGCTTAAGAATCTCACCGCAGCTGGTGATGCTTCCAGGAGTTATTTTCTGAGTATTGTAGACAACACCAGCTGTGAAAGTAACTGCGGAGTCAGGGGGGTTGGAGAGGAATGGGCAGATGTGATGGGTGCAACAAGAGCCTGATCATCCCTTTCTGGATCAGACTGGCAGCCAGGAATCCTGGGTTCTCCTCCTGAGAATCTTCCTCTCTTTCTGCCTTGCTGCCCGCTTCCCAGCTAGAATCCCCTGGCACCAAGAGTTGCTGACCTCCTTGCAGAGGGGATTGCCCATCTGGCTCTCCCAGCCACAGTGGCCATGCAGAGCAGATGAGCACAGAGAGGGCCGACAGTGGTCCCTCAGTGAGCCTCCAATCCTTCTTCCTTTACCTCCCCTGTTCTCAGGGTGTCCAACTGTTAGTAATCAGGATATTCTATGTTCTTAAAACTGTGCTGTAAACAGCGAGGTTTCAGTTGTTCAAAGACCTGTGTTCCAGATGTCCAAGGTTGTTGCAGATGAATGCACCCACAGCTACACTGAAGAAGATGTTCCTGATAAAATGGATTAAAACCTCTGCCTGCCCTTGCACCACCCTTGAGGTTTATGCTAACTGCTGTTAAGGCATGACCAAATGCTTCCACGTGTCCTGGGAGCAACCTCAGACTGTTTGAGATTAACAGGCCACCGAGAAGCAGCTTCTCAGAAAGACCCCTTGGATGTCCTTTGTTGAGGACCCTTCAGCTAGAGGATCTCTTCTTTAATCGCTTTCACTCTTGATTCCATGCCATTCACAGGGTGTTGAGACTACTGCTTTTGAACTGTAATTTATTGGAGCTGTTTTTTTCTAATGACAAAGCTCATGGTCCACCTTTATGGCCCTGCTCACCTACTTTTGTGGGCAACAACCAGAGTTTCTGCTGATTTTTACAGGCTCCTTCTAGAGCAAAGTGTATATAAGTCACTTATAGACACAGCAGAACCAAAGATGGGGACAAGAGTCTGTGTTTGGAGGGCTTCCTCTCTTTCACATGACCCCATCTCTTTCACATGACCACATGTGATTGAAACATCTGATGTGTGCATGGGTTTGAGGGCCAGGGGTACAGAGGCAAGCTCCTTGTGTTTTGCTTCTCCATTGCTTTTCCATGAGTGTGGCAGAGATTTGGCTGGAGTGCGCTGGCTTGTGGCCAAGCACCACGGACTTTGTCATGGGGTCTACGCCTGTCTTCCCTGCTCTCCCACAGCACCTATCCCCCAGGGACACTTAGGAGCTGTCGGCATCGGATTCGGCAGGCTGCCCTGGAGCAACATCCTGTCTGAAGCTGCTGACACCTTCTTGGAGCCGTGCTGCAGAGGTGACTTTGTTCCTCTTTGTCTGTTCTCTCGCTGATCACACCGCAGTCATCCCTCTGCGGTGTGAGGAGCGCACGTGTGCAACTCTGCACACAAGACCATGATCTCATCCTTTCAGGCCACCTGTAAAAGACAGGAGACGGACTTTGTCTCCAAGTCCATTGGCATTCTTCCCATACAAAACAGGAAAGTCGTCATGAGATTTTTTTGATTACTTTCCCCTCACCGTGGGCAGCACTGGAAAGCTGCTGGCAGCCCTGCTCAGTGTCAGTTGGTCCCTCTCCTGTGCTGCACCTACCCCTGACAAGCAGTGTCAATTCTGCTGCTCTCCTACACAGTAGTATAGTTGACACAGGAGAATACAGGAAGAGTCACCTAGAGTTAGATCAAGGCTTTACCTAGCCTAGCATCACACTGCCGCCACAGCACCAAGGTGACCATGGGGACTGCAAAGCAGACCTCCCTCCCCGCCCTGCTCTGCATGTGTGCATCCCATCCTCCTTGTGCCACCAGCCTGCAGGTAAGTGGCTGCCCAGTGTCCACCACAGCTTGTGTGGGCTCACCCACTACAGCTGAAGACACCAGGCTGACTGTACCTGCTCCCTCACAGCAAGGTGGATCTTCAGATACTGAGCATTTAGAATGGAATGGAATCATAGAATGGTGTGGGAGGGAAGGGTCCTTAAAGCTCATCCACTTCCAACCCCCTGCCATGGGCAGGGACACCTTCCACTAGAGCAGGGTGCTCCAAGCCCCATTCAGCCTGGCCTTGAACACTGCCAGGAACCAACTGCCAGGGATGGGGCAGCCACAGCTCCTCTGGGCAACCTGTGCCAGGGCCTCAGCACTTGCACAGGGAAGAACTTCTTCCTTGTATCTAACCTGAACTTTCCCTGTTTCAGTTGAAGCCCATCACCCCTTGTCCTATTGCTACATTTCCTGATGAAGAGTCCCTCCCTAGCATCCCCGTAGCCCCCCTTCAGGTACTGGAAGGCTGCTATGAGGTCTCCACGCAGCCTTCTCTTCTCCACGCTGAACAGCCCCAACTTCCTCAGCCTGTCTTCATACGGGAGGTGCTCCAGTCCCCTGATCATCCTCGTGGCCCTCCTCTGGACTTGCTCCAGCAGCTCCATGTGCTTCTTAGGCTGGGTCACCAGAACTGTACACAGTACTCCAGTAGAATGGAACAGGATAGCATGGCATGGCATGGCATGGCATGGCATGACATAGCATAGCATAACATAGCATACTTCTGGTTGGAAGGGACCTTCAACGGTCTTGTCCAACTGCCTGACCGCTTCAGGGCTGTGCAAAAGTTAAAGCATGTTATTAAGGACTTTGTCCAATGCCTCTTCAATACTGACAGGCTTAGGCCACCACCCACCTCTCCAGGAAGCCTGTGCCGGGGTTTGAACACCCTCTTGGTAAAGGTCTGGCATGCCCGGAACTGGTCTGAGCCACGCCAGCACTATGCAAGGTAAAACAGCGTTCCCAGCTGCCGCTGGGATGGGGAGCAGCTCCATCCCTGTGCAGCCCTCAGGAGAGGGGACTGCAGGCAGGCTGGGGCTGCCTCCAGCTCTCCTGCCCTCGGCCACCGCCTGCCCGCCCTGCCAGACTGGGAACGTTGAGCTAACCACCGCCAGTGCCAAGGCTAGGGCTGGCACGCTGCATGGGCTATTCCAGGTCACCGGGAGCTGGCCGAGCACAGGCAGCTTTGCAAGCGAAAGCAAGGACAGGCTTGACACCCTGCAGCACCCGCAGCCTGCCTGCTCCCCAGAGCCTCCTCCCGGGAAGGGCTAACCTCCCAGCATGGGTACCGGCACTCCTGGAACACGGCCACCCGAGGAGGCTTCCCGGCAGCCCCGGCCCGTGCTGGGAAGATGGGTGCTGGTGCGGGCCGCAGCTCCAGTGCACGAGGGCTCCCTGTCTGAGCACCGTCTGGCATCGCCCAGCCCCTCGCTGGAGTCCGTGACCCAGCAGCACTCAGAGCCCATTCCCCACTCCCTGCCAGCTGCCTGCCGCGACGCAGAGCAAGGCCTGAGCCATCAGCACAGCCCCGCACTGCGGGTCTCTGGCCGATTTGCTCTTCTCACTGCTGGCTAGGCCTGGAGCCACGTCTTCCTCTCGCCTCTCCCCGGAGGGCAGGAGGCCAGCCCTTGGCTGCAGGCCTGCCTGGCTCCACAGCTGCCCTGGTGCTGCTGCGTGCTCAGCATTCCTGCTCCGCGCCGCAGCAAGGCAGCAAGTACAGGCCAGAGCCTCCAGCCTTGCGCCGGGACAGCCACGTGTGTGCCGGGCACACTCGCAGCCTGAATGTCGTCCCCACGGGCCTCAGCTCAGCAGAGCCTGGAGCTGAGCGTCCGGCATCCCGGCACTGGGCTCCTCATGCCTCCGGCTGCGTGTTTTTGGGCAACACAGCCTGGGGCAAGCTATGGGAGCCGGGTGGCGCAGCGTGAGCAATGTGAGCTGTGGCTCCAGCTGACTCACCGGGGCACGGCCGTGCTCAGAGGCTGGCGGCAGCAGGGAAAGGCTGTGCCAGCAGCTCTGGTCCTCTGAGCTCTGCCGTAAACCCTTCCCTAGCGCGCTTGGAGCCAGCTCGCAGCATCGGCAGGCTGGGACACAGCCCTGGCCCGGCCCATCCTTCTCCACGGGGCAGAGCTTCCTGTCCCAGCACTTTGCCTGCCCATGGGGCTGGGCCAAAGGAGGTGAGGACATCCTTGGAGGGACCCCGTGAAGTGACACGAGGTGCCAGTCAGCTCTCCCAGACTGGCCAGCAAGCAGACACCCAACTCAGGGCTTAGCAGCAAAGCCAGAACATCCAGATTGTGCCTGCAGCAGATGCAGTCCCGAAGCAGGCCAAGGAGGGCAAGGAGCTGCAGAAGGGCACCGTGGGCTTGCCCAGGCTCTTCGGCCACCAGCCTGCTGTCCCCTCTCCAAACCCCCTTCTCCACCCTGGGCTGTGGCGGGCAGCCTGTCCAGCCTGGGGGCTGAGCGTCCCCTAGGACCACCTTAGCTCCCATGAGCAGGCAGCCATCCCCACCTCAGCACAGGAGCAGCCATCTCACGCACACCCTGGAGGAATCACTCCACAAGCATTCATGACTCACAAGATTCCCCTGGGGACCGTCCGGACACGGAGCAGGAAAGCTGAGGTCATGCACAAGCCCAGCAACCAGCCCAGCTCAGCACACACATGGCAGGGAGGTGACACGGCCGGACCACGGCATCACCAGCCTGAGGATTCCGCACCAGCCATGGGGTTGGCATTCCTCGCCCCAAAGCTGGCCCAGGCCAGGCGTGCCAGCGCCATAGGGGATGCAAGGGAAGGCGGCGATTTGGAAGACAGGTTGCTTTGGCAGAGCTGTTTGCAGACGTGGTCCTCCCTGAGCAGCGCAGGGGTCTCCGTGTGTACCCTGACCTGCTCTGTGGTGGTCCCAGGCCACCACCGAGGTGAGGCCCCCATCCCCTCCTGAGCAGCACTCGCTGCAAAAGCAGAGCTGGTCCATGCAGGGGCAGCCAGCGGGCAGCTGCATTGCTCTGGAGTGTGAAAGCGCTCCCTGCAGCAAGCACCAGCCTGCAGCTAAGGATCCCTCCCGTCCAAGCAAAACAAGAAAGGAAATGCTGGGCTGGGGATTAAAGAAATGAAACCGGCTGCGCAGGGTAAGCGAGGGTAGGAAGTGGCTGTAATCAGCTCCTCTCCCCGCTGGCCTGCAGCTCTCCCAGCCCGGATCCTGCAGCAAGGCACATATAAACCCAAGGGGAAATAATGCGCTGGAGAGCACATGGGACAGCCAGGAGGCTTCTGAGCTATCCCTGCTCCTGGGACGGGAACTTGGCGAGCTTCCATGCTCTGAGCCTGGCCCTTCCACGCTCAGTCCATCCCTGCAGAAGAGGAGGTGCAGGGAGACCTCCTGACAGCACAAGTTGCTCTCTGCTCCTGAAGCCGGCACCACAAAATGGCTTCTCAGGAGCTTTGTCCTCGTCTTGTACCTCTTCTGCCTCTCCTGAGCTGCTGGTCCAAACTGGTACCTGCTGGGAAGCGTGTCTCTGGAGGAAAGCGGTGGCAGCCAAACAGGCAGACGTGGGGTAAATCTGGTTCCTAAATGGCACTGGTGGGTCAGGGGTAGCAGGGGGAAGGACATGCTGATAGCACAAATCCTGCCACATCCTCCCCTGAGCTTTAGCGTGGGACGGGAGCTCCCCTCATACGCCGCTAACGTACGTGTGCATGCCACTAGCCCCAGGCCGTGGCTCCAGCTGCCATCTCCTGTCCCTGGCACATGTCCTGGTGCTGGGGCCAGCTCTGTTGACATGAGCAAGTCCCATCTTTGCTGGCATGAGTCAGGGCTTCCCTCTGATACCAGCATCGTTTGCCGACCCGCCACCCTGCGCAGAGCAGAGGGATCCAGGCTGGCGAATGCCAGGGAAGGGCTCAGGCAGCCTCACGCAGGATGTGAAGCTCCGAGCTTCCCATCCCGCTCAGAGCCATCTGCAGCAGCACGGGAAGGCTGGAGCATGCTGCAGGAAGCTCTCCCGGGCTCAGCTCCACCAGGCTTCCTTCCCCTCTACCCCACAGGCAGTGCTCAGTGCGTGCGGGGTCAAGCCCTAAGCAAGCCGCCAGCCCCCTCCAGAGGGTCTAGCACGGGTAGGATGGCCAGAGCGCTGCTGAGGAACCCCAATGTCTCCATGTCTTGCGGTGCCGGGTTAATCCCTGGGATGATAGCTCACAGCAGAATGGGGTGCCCTGGGTTTCGGATCACCAAGGAGAGATGCCGGAGCTTGAAGGCGAAGCCAGCCCTCTTTCTTGCTGTACGTCACCCAGAGATGCTGGGCTGGTGCTGGACTCTAAGGGTGGGGAGATGGGTGCCAGCCACATGCCACCACCCAGCTCCTGCACAGCAGTTTCCCCAGTGGGAACCAGTGGTCTGCCTCCTCAAGAGGGTCCCCAGCTGAGCCACAATGGTGGCAACACCCCTGGTTCTTCTCCAGCGGGGACCACAGACATTCCCAGGTACCCCAGCCACATCCAGCTCCCCCTGCTCTTCCATTGCTCCAGCTCTTGCTTGCTGCTCCTTCTTTCCCCAGAGACAGAAGAGCTCCCCCTCTCTGCAAAGAGGTTATTTCCCCTTTGCTTCCAACTTTCCCAGGGTGGGCAAAGAGCCTCCAGGCTCCTTGTTGGATCCTTTTTGGATGCTGGTCTGCATCCCCGTCCCAAGGCTGGGAGCGGGCTGGCTCTCTGCGAGCACAATAATAAGTGTGTTGGAGCCGCTGGGAAGGAGTGATGTTCCCGGACGGCACGCAGCCCTGACAGCACTGGCTCTGCTTTAAAGGGTAACTTTATCCTGGAATAACAAACAAGAGGAGCCAAGTTCCTCCCCAGCGTCACTTCCCTGGCTCCAAGGAGAGTGACATGGGGGAGAGAACTCATCAAAATGAGCTTGGATCCTTGTTCTTACCATCAGTGGCTTTCAGTCCACTCCCTAGAGCCAACAACGGGGGAAGGATGCTCCAGGGAAGCAGGGCTGGGAGCTGAGTGGACATCCTGGCCATGTCACTCAGCATGGCTGGCAAAGGCTGGGACACAAACCATGTAGCTGCAGAGGATGGGAAGGGAACCTGGGGTCTCCAGTGACATCCCTGAAGTCCCTGTGCCATTCACTGCTTTTCACAGATGCATTTGGGTGCTGATGTGCTCTGGACCGATGGGACAACCCCTCTGGTGTGCTTCACCCCCTCTACCACCCCCGCAGCCCCCACGAAGGCTCCTGGCGCAGGATGGACACAGCAGCAGCTCAGCTCCACGCCAGCTCCCGGTGCCAGCTCCCGGGAACTTGTTCTGAAGGAGCTGGAAATTCAGGCCCAGCCGGTACCGGGGGTCAGGCAGGGAGAGGCTGACCTGCTCCAAAGCCCCGGCAGGACACTATGGCCAAGGCAGGATCCCCCCTTTTGTGGGCACAGGCATGGGCAGAAGCCCAGCTCTGGTTGGAACCCGTGTTCCTGTGCCAAGTTCAGGTGACAGCGCAGCTTGCACTGCTCCCAGACAGGCTTTTCCTGGAAGATCCATGTGTGTGGCTGTACCAGAGCCCCAGGGCACGGAGCAGGCTTGCCCAGGAGAACTGCTGGTTTATGCTGGGGGTGCACATGGGCACGTCAGCATCGAAGGTGTATTTGCAGGAGATCTCTGCATCGCCACCAGGCTGGCTGACCTACCTGTGATCCTGCACGGACACTGGTGCTCAGGGAAGGCGTCCCGTGGTGGTCATCGCTTTGGAGGGTGCAGCCCCAGCCTGAGAAGCAGTTTGGCAGAGTTCAGGTGTGGGAGAAGACGACAGTCTCGAGAATGCTGCTGAAATGTCCGGCTGATTTCCACTTCCCAAAGGAGCAGCAGGAGCACCTCCGGAGACCCCGGGGTTCACTTAAACCCCGTCTCACCAACCAAAGCCAGTGAAGTGCTGCAACTGCCTTCCACAAGAAGGATTTCCTTAGGTATTTGGGCTAAAGCTGGAAAGCTTCCACCTCCATGGTCCCACCGCTGCAGAGCAGGGGGAATCCCACCAACTAAAAGGAGGAAGAGAGAGCAAGGAGGGAACCATCAGCACCCAGAAGCCTTCACAACCTTTTCTGCACACTGGGAGATGGCAATGCCAGCGTCCATCCTTTGCAAGAGTGGGTGTGGGAGACCAATGGGAGACAACATGGCTAGGGGGAGACCTTCCAGAGGTGCTACTGGTCCCCAGCAGAGAGGTAAAGCCCACAGGAAGGGCCCGGTACCAAGCCATTCTCCCAGACCAGCTGTGGAGCCCTCCCAGCTAATGCAGACTGGAGCAGAGAGCAGCAGCAGGGGCAGCAGGGGGTTAAAAGCTTGAGGTGGGACTTGTTGAGCTGCTTCCTCCTGGCTAACAATAACAGAGCAGAGGGAGAAGGGATGCACCGGGGCGGGCTCTGCAGGGGCAGATAGCGATGGAGCAACCCAGCCCTGCAGCTGCTGGAGGAAGCCTTGGCACATTATCTGCTGGCCCCACGTGTCTTCCTTGGCACCCCTTGTGCTGCAGGTTCCGGGATGAGCTTGCGCCTGAGCCCCATTTCTCATGCACCCAGGCTGACTCCTGGTACTTTGGTGGCAGCCCTGGGCCCCAGCGCCCCACAGAGAGCTGCAGTTCTCTGACAATCCGGCCTTCCCAGCATCAGTCGACCCCACTGCTGGTGGCGCTCGGAATGGTCACCTGGGGCCAAGATGTCCCCACTGTGAGCACCCTGCTGCCCCGTCCCCCTGTGCCATGGACAGTGTCCTCACCTTTCAGAATGAAGAGGTGTTTTCGGCTGGAAGAAGGCTTCTGCCCAGGGGATCCCCGGTCCTGGCTGAGGTCCCTGCAGTCCTGGTTGCCTCTGCTCCCGGTCCTTCCCTGGCTGGTGCGGGTCTGCTGCACCGGGGCTGCTGCGGCCACCCTGGCCACACCGGCTGATGTGCCGGTGCTTCCTCATGTGCTGGCTGTTTGTGACCTGCCTCCTGCTCCACCTCCTCAGCCACATCTGTGTCACAGGAGCAGCCCTTTTCCGCTCCCAGCCTCCTCTCCTGGCCCTCTCCTGAAGCGCCTTTGCCTCTCACCAGGGCTCTGCCTGCTGCTGTTCGCCATGGGAGGCTGCCTCTCAGAATGGGTCTTGTCCTGGCTCTGCCCAGTCCCGCCAGGGCTCCTCATGTCATCCCCACGCCTGTCCTGACCCATGGACCTGCCTGACCGCAAATGCCGGTGCAAAAGTCTTTGCCTGTGGCTATTGGCCTGAAAGGAAGCAGCTGCTGGAAGACCATGGGAAGTATGGGCCCTTCCCAGCCCTGAAGTCAATCCTCGGAGTGCTGCCGGGCTCTCCAGAGCAGACACGTGTTTGCCCGCAGGTGCTGCTATGGCTCCCCAGAGGTTGACGGAGGCAGACGGAGAAGCTCTGGGTGACAACCTCCCCACTCACCTCCCCACTCATTGTCCCTGGAAGTCCCCAGACATGTTCCCAAGCCCTTGCGCAGCCCCTGTGTGAAAGGTCCCCGAGGGGCTGTCCACATTTCCCTACTGCTGGGCCTAGCAGCCTCCTGCACCAGTGTGCTGGTCCAGCTGGCACCTCTCCTCCAGCTTCAGAACAGAGATGCTAAAGCCATCTGCTAAAGGCAGATGGGTCCTGAATCATCCTTGCCCTATCCCAGCTTGCCTGTGCTCCCAGCGTGGAGCTGGCATTCCAGGTGTCTCCCGGGCATGGTGCTGCAGCCCAGTGAAAGGACATGGCATGTTGCCATCACGGTGTTCAGGGGTGACACTGAGGTCCAACACTGCCCAGGACCAGGAGATAAGCCTGACACAAAGGGCAAAGCCTACAGAAGGCAGTGAGCGAGGCAGGAAGCATCAGGCAGGAGAGGAAACGGGGAGATGAGCTGCATGAGCACAAACACATGGAACTTGTGCAAAGGAAAAGCCAACACCACTTGGCAAGTGTTTGAGCAGGAGACCTGCCCACCTGGCTTCTTGATGAGGCTTCTTGAGGAACACATGTTCTGGAGCACCTTGAAGAGCCTGGGCATCCCTAACCTCCCAGTTACCATGACAGGCACTGTCCCTGTTCCAGCGTGTGCTCCCTGGGATAAGCCTTGTCTTGGAGCGTGGAAGGACGGGCTCCTGGGGAGCCACTGACCTCCACTGGTCTGGCAAAGCTCTCACCAAGGGCAATTCCCAGTCACAGAGGTCCCAGCTGGGTCATCCGGCACCACTCTGCTGTTGGCTTGAAAAACGGGATTGACCCACCTGCTGCCGATTTGCTCCACACAGTAATTGTCCTGCTGTCCAAAGGGAAGACCCGCACAGGCTTCCTACGGGATGATGCTCACAGCGCTTCAACATCCAGCAGCCCTTTGAGGGCTGTTCTCATCCCCTCAGCTGGGCTTCCAGTAATGTCCGAGTTCTTTACCTGCAGAGCTTCCCCTTCCTCCTTGCGCCGCTGGGGGCACACAGCGCTGCCCACATCCTGGGGGACTCGCCCATGCTGTGATGTCCCCATTCCCAGGGGGCTGGAGAAAGATGCTCACACATGTAGCAGCCCCCTGAGCTCAGCCAAAACCTCACTGCCAACGTAGGTGGGCAACCATCCCGTGTCCTAGCTCTGCACACCGCCAGCCAAGCTGATGGAGCCTTTCCCAGCTTTCAGCAGCCCGCTTTTCTCCCTGTGTTCCCAGAAGAGCAGCTGCATCCATCTCGTGGGGCTGGCAGTGGGCATGGTGGGAGCTGTAAACCACCTGCAAGCAGTGGTGGGATGCCTGGCCCATCTCCCAGGATCCAGCACATGGCATGGAGGAGAAGGGAGCCAACAGAGAGATATGGACATGGACCCTGCCCGTAGTGACTGCACAGGCTCCAGCTTGCTTGTGTGGAGCAACTGGAGCAGGAGAACCTCTGCCAAGGGGCAGGAAGGGCACTCGGTGGAGGCTTGCCAGTGTCACACAGCCACACAGCAGCAGGATCAGGCTATGGCTTCCTCTGGCACAGCCGGTGGGGGCTGGCATCACCCCCATGCCAGGGATGGGGCAGCAAAACCCCAGCTCCAAGAGAGAAGCGGCACCCAGGCTGGAACCAGGTTGCTCCTGCAGTCACTCCAGAAAGGACCTGCCCATTCATTATGGAAAATGTCCATGGAGAAAAGGACACCCTCTCCATGTGGGGATGCTCCCAGCACCCCTGAACTGCACAGGGGCATTTGCCTCTGTTATCCCTGGCTGGGCGCTTGTGTTGTGCTGCTTGGGACCACCAAGAAGGCGGTACAAGGAGTCAGGGGTCCAAGCTCACAAGCTCGGGCAGCCACCTCCAGCTGCAGGCACCCTGTCCCTGAGCCCAGGCTGGTGGCCAGGCTGCAGATGTTCCCTGCTGTCCCCTTCCTTTCAAAAGTCTTGGCTACCAAAATGCCACTGGCCTGGGAGGAACTGGAGCGGGTGAGGAAGAAAACGTCCCCAGTACCTGTGATACCAGGCTGTGGGTGCCAGGACTTGCCTCGGTAGGACAGAAACGTGGCCCAAGCCCAGCGGTCTGCCTGATGCTCTGCCTGCCTGGGGCGGGGTTGAAGCCTGCGGTGGGGGGACCACAGCATTTGTGCTCCAGGTTGGGAAATGCTCCTGCGCAGAGCAGTGCACGGCCTCAAGATTCCCAGCAAAGCTGGTGCTGCCAGGCAGGGCCCTGGTTCGGAGAGAGGCGTGACCCCAGAAAGGGCCAGTTCCAGACGGAATGAGGGGCTTCTGCAGATCTTCCAGATGAGAAAGAAGAGGTGGTGACCTCTGAGCTGGAAGGAGCAGTGGGTTTGCCTCTCCTGCAAGCCAGGCTGCTCTGCCCACCTGAGACTAGGTTTGGTTTTACAGGGGCCCTGTCTTCTTTTCCGCATGCTCCTCTAAGGGAACCTCTATCCAGAAGAAGCAGAACCTTCCTGAGAAAACCCAGCACCACCCCAAAGCCCTTTTCTCTCAGGCTGTTATCACCTCCTGGGCAAAGCCATGCAGTCCAGTGCTGCCCAGCCCATCTTACTAAGGTTCTCAGCTTCTCCATCCCACAAAAGTGCCATTCCCCGGCTGTGCTGCACAACAGACCAGATTCCTCCCACCGAGGGGTACCATGCCCCGCTGGGTCTCCACTATGGGAAGAGCTGGCCGTGTGAGACTGCATAACTAGACTGTGTGCTTGGCCCTCCCGTTCCAGCCTCAAGACTGCTCCCAAGGACACCATGTCCAGCAGCAAAGCCCCCTCCAGGAAATCTGTAGCAAAGACACCATGCCTTGGTGATGCGTTTTTTGCAGGGGCCAGCTCCAGGCCAGAGGCAGAGGCAGTCTCATGGAGCATTGCTAGGAGAAGGCACAGGGACTAATTCACTTTATTGGCAGAGTGAAGGCAGGATCACAGGCTGCCCTGCAGGCCTGGTGAAGTCCCAAACAGATCCCCTTAAGGTCACGGACAGCTGAGCATCCTGGTGCTCCAGGGCACCCAGGGAGTCCCCACTGCAGGGCCGCTCACAGGGACAGAGTGGTCACCAAGGAATAGCTTTACCTTCCCAGCTGAGCAGAGTCCCGTGGTGTTTCTCAGAGAGGATCGGCAGTACAGACAGCAGCCCCTGCACGCTTGCGTCCACTGTCAGGTCAGCCTGCAATGGGCATAAGTGAAGAGCAGGACCGAGACACCACTGTCATTCTCAAGAGTCACGGACTGCTCTGGGTTGGAAGGGAACTTAGAGCTCATCCAGTTCCAAGCCCCTGCCATGGGCAGGGACACCTTTCACTAGAGCAGGTTGCTCCAAGCCCCGTCCAGCCTGGCCTTGAACACTGCCAGGGATGGGGCAGCCACAGCTTCTCTGGGCACCCTGTGCCAGGGCCTCAGCACCCTCACAGGGAAGAACTTCTGCCTAAGAGCTCATCTCAGTCTCCCCTCTGCCAGGTTAAAGCCATTCCCCCTTGTCCTGTCCCTACAGGCCCTTGTCCAAAGCCCCTCTCCAGGCATGTTATAGCCCCTTTAGACACTGGAGCTGCTCTAGGGTTACTGTCTTGGCTGTAGTGATTATGAGAAAGTAGAGTTTGAGATCCTCAGGACAGTGAGAAGAGCGTGCAGCAAGCTCACTGCCCTGCACTTGAGGAGAGCAGACTCTGGCCTCTCCAGGAACCTGCTTAGAGAGGTTCCATGGGATACAGCCCTAGAGGGCAGGGGGGCCCAAACTGTTTGCTGATATTCAAGGGTGACCTGCTCCAATCTCAGGAGCACTGTGTCCTGACTAGAAGGAAATGAGTCAGGAGGGCCAGGAGACCTCCTGAAGCTGATGAAGAAACATAGAGGGGAAAAAAAGCAGCTTATAAAAGGACAGGCAGCCTGGGAAGAATACAGGACATTGTCCGGGCAGCTAGGGACCAGGTCAGGAAAACTAAGGCCCAGTTAGAACGGAGTTTGGCAAGGGATGTGAAAGAGAACAGGAAAGGCTTCTATAGGTATGTGGTAAACAAAAGACAGACTAGGGACAACGTAGGCCCCCTCCGGAAGCTATTGGGAGAACTGGCTACCCTGGATTTGGAGAAGGCTGAGGTTCTGAATGACTTCTTTGCCTCAGTCTTCACTGGCAAACGCTCTGACCACACCACCCAAGTCTTGGAAAGGAGACGCAGGGACTGCGAGAATGAAGACCTTGGGCCCCCTGTAGAAGAGGATCCTACTCAATACAGCGAAGTGCCAGCTCCTGCCCCTGGGTCGGGGCAATCCCAGGCAGAGCTACAGACTGGGCAGAGAAGAGACCCAGAGCAGCCCTGTGGAGAAGGACTTGGGGGTGCTGGTTGACAAGAAACCAAACATGAGCCGACTTCAGTGTCCACTTGAGCCCAGAAACAAGGGCTACATCCCCAGCAGCGTGACCAGCAGGTTGAAGGAGGTGATCCTGCCCCTCTACTCTGCTCTCATAGACCTCACCTGGAGTATTGTGTGCAGTTCTGGTGTCCTCAGCATAAAAGGGACATGGAACTGCTGGAACAAGTCCAGAGGAGGGCCACAAGGATGACCAGGGGCTGGAGCACCTCCCGTATGAAGATAGGCTGAGGAAGTTGGGGCTGTTCAGCCTGGAAAAGAGAAGGCTGAGTGGAGACCTCATAGCAGCCTTCCAGTATCTGAAAGGGGCTTATGGGGATGCTGGGGATGGACTCTTCATCAGGAAATGTAGCAACAGGCCAAGGGGTGATGGGTTTAAGCTTAAACAGGGGAAGTTCAGGTTAGATAAAAGGAAGAAGTTCTTTACTGTACGGGTGGAGAGGCACTGGCACAGGTTGCCCAAAGAAGTGGTGAATGCTCCATCCCTGGCAGTGTTCAAGGCCAGGCTGAAAGGGCCTTGGGCAACAGGGTCTAGGGTGAGGCTTCCCTGCCCGTGTAAGAGGGGTTGGAACTGGATGATCTTTCCAACCCAAACCATTCCATGATTCTATGACACAGGGGGGGTCTGGGCTCAAGCAAACACTGCCAGGTCACGGGGAGCTTCTCATTAATCAACACCCGAAGCCCTTCTCCTCAGGACTGCTCCATCCAGTCTCCCCAAGCCTGTGTTTGTGCTTGGGATTGCCCAGGGGCAGGACCTTGCACACTTGGCCTTGTTGGACTCCATGAGGTTCACACGGTCCCATCTCTCCAGCCTCACAAGGTCTCTCTGGATCCCATCCCTTTATTCCCAGCCATCCACCAGCTCCCGCTCAGCTCATGCACATCATCAGCAAGGCTCCTTCCACCCAAACCATGCAGAGAGCCACAGGAGGTGGGAGAGTCTGGTACATGGGAGGATGGCTGGGTATCTGCATGCTTTCTGGTGGCTTGGATGATGGTAGCTTGGGCTGGGAAGCCAACTACAGGCTTAACCCAACAGAACGCATAAGAGATCCCCGCTGCAAGTGGGGTGCTACGTGCAGCTTCCTCAGGATCCCAGTGCTGCAGGAGCCACCCCCACTGCAAAACAGGGATCCTGCAGGATGAGAGGAGATGTCACGGACCTGCAGCTCTTTGAGGAAGGGGACACGGGATGGGATGGTGCTGCTCCTCCCCTCCCTGCTCAGTCAGATTCGGGTTCTCTGCACACCTCCAGGCTGCAAAACCCCTGTATCCCCCTGAACATCCTCCTGCTCACTGTGGACATGTGCTGGTGCTATTTCCAGGCAGCACTCACATGTTCTGCAGCGGCTCTGCACAGACACAGGCAGCCAGGAGCCCAAGAGGCAGCTCATTTTCACATGGACCCCTGCTCCTGAGAGCCATCCATCTCAGCCACCCCAGGCACCCCTGTGCATGTTTGTAGGCTTGTGTCCCACCCGTGGGTGCCCCTCTCGACCTGCTCAGCCAGGACCCACCTCCTGGCCACCCATGTCGGTTTTCACCCAGCCAGGGTGAAGTGCCACGCAGAGGATCCCGGCTTCCCTGTAGGTCAGAGCCTGGCACCTGGTGAGCATGTTGAGGGCAGCCTGGGGACGAAAGAAGCATCAGCCATGGGCAGTAGAAAGCTCCACGCGCAAGGCTTCCCTCCCACGGGAGGGAGAAAAGGCAATGCCAGGTCTTCAAGAGACTGTGTTCTGCCCTAGGAGGGCAGCAGCTGGGCATGTGGATGCCCAGGAAGCTTGGGCAGGGATCAGTCCCTCCATCTCATCCTCTCAGGTGCTTCACTGACAACAGGCAGCTCTGACTCCCACCGAGCTCACGACTCCCAGTGTCCATACCTTGCTGCAGCGGTAGGAGATGACAGGCTTGAAGAAGCACTGAGGAGTTTTCTCAATGGACCCCAGCACGGTAGAGATGTTGATGATGGCTGCCCTGCTGCAGCTCAGCCCCTTTTCTGTGCTCTCCTGGGCAGCCTTCTTCAGCAGGGGCAGGAACGCCTGCGGAGAAGCAGCCTTGTGGAACCTGTGTCCTGAGCAAGCCCCACTTACGGCAGCTGCACCCCAGCCTGGCTACGGCAGGGTGGAGGAGGAAGAAGAGTGGGAAGCCAAGAGAGCTGGGTGTTTGCTTCAGTGCTCCCAGTCAGCCCAACACAAAACAAGGCACAGCCCCAGCACTAACCCATCCCTCCTGCAGCCCTGGGAAACACGGCAAAACCCTCTGAAATCTCCATTGCAGAATCATAGAATCTTTTCCAAATAAGGTTGGAAAAGACCTTCAAGATCATCAAATCCAACGGTTCCCCAGCACTGCCGAGGCCACCACTGAACCATGGCACTGAGGGCCCCATCTACGCGGTGTGGGGACACTTTCAGGACGGTGACGCCACCACTGCCCTGGGCAGCCTGTTCCAATGCCTGAACACCCTTTGGGGAAGAAACTGCTCCTGATCTCCAGTCTAAGCCTCCCCTGGTGCAGCTTGAGGCTGTATCCTCTTGCCCTATCCCTTGTTCCTTAGGAGCAGAGACCAGCCACCTCCTGGCTCCATCCTCCTGTCAGGCGGTTGTAGAGAGCAATAAAGTCCCCCCCGAGCTTTCTTTTCTCCAGACTAAACCCCCCAGGTCCCTCAGCCGTTCCCCATCACACTTGTGCTCCAGGCCCTTCACCAGCTCTGTTGCCCTTCTCTGGACCCGCTCCAGCACCTCAATGTCTTTCTTGTAGTGAGGGGCCCAGGGCTGAACACAGGATTCAAGGTGCAGCCTCACAACCATAGTCAGTCCCAGCTACCCTCCAGCTGGGTCAAATCCCCACTCCATGGCAAGCGTTATCCTCAAAGCTTCATCCATACCTGGGCCATGAGCAGTGGCCCCACCGCATTGGTCTTGTACGTTTTTATCATCTCCTCAGCATCCACTGTCTCCAGCGACGCCTCCGGGCTGTAGGTGCCAGCATTGTTTATCAGCAGGTTCAAGCCCGCGCCATTCAGCTTCTCCTCCACGATCTTCACTGCCTTTATAATGGTGGAGGGATCTGCAACATCTGCAGCGGAAGAGAGAAGGGGTTGAGACCCACAGGGTCCACCTGGAAAGACGAGAGAGGTTATGATGCCGAGCAACATCCACGCACCCCGGCTTGTGTGCTCTTCCATCTGTGGGCACCAGATGGTGCTGTGCAAGCAGCTCAGCGCACCCGGGCACCCACAAGCCCAGCTCACCCCAAAACCGCCTTCCTCACCCAGCTGCCAGCAGCTGAAGGACCCTGCCCTGGGGCAGAGTCAGCGGGGGACAACCCACGGTGGCAAAGCACTGCTGGGACTCCCATGCTGTGTCAGCCTCTGCCAGTGGGCAGAGGCCATGGCTGAGCAAGCTCTCGAGAACCCAGGGCAGCCTCGGGAGGTTGCAGGGACACGGTCTCTACAGGGGCTGCTCTGGGACCTGCTGTGGGACGACTCTGCCAGGTCCTACAGCTCCTGCCCAGGCTCTGGGCCCATCTCACAGCGTTTCCACAGGAGCCGCCTTCTGGTCTCACCTGGGACCTGGGAGCAAGGCAGCTCAGCTGTACGGCAGAGCAAGGATGCAGCCACTCACCTGCAGGAACTGGAGGCTGCCGAAGATAGGTCTTAAGAACCTCCTGGTCCTGTGGCCACGGGGCAAGGAGGGTTCAGGGAACGGGGTACTAGGGCTGAGAGAGGTCTGGAGAAGCCGGGCTTTTGCCAGCAGGACTTGAAGCAGCTCTGAAGAGCTGGATCCCCACATAGAGCCTGAAGGCAGGGAGGGAGGGAAGAAGAAAAGGGGGCAAGAGTGGCCCCATTTTACCAGCCACAGATTTACCAACTCGGAGGCAGAGCACACCTACCCAGCTTCACGAGAACCAAGTTTGGGTGTTTGGATGCCAGATCTCTCAGCTCCTACAAAAAGAGACATGGAAACAATCAGCGCGAGGCAGAGGCAATGCAAAGCACCATGCTGGAGCACCGGCAATGGTCCCACCCTGAGGGAAACATCTTCCAGATGTTAGTCAGTGCTTGCGAACAGCTGGGCTGGGCCTGCTGAGGTTCTCAGGCTTCTGCTAGGCTCCACAAAGCAAGGGCCATGTGCTCAGAGCACGACATGGCCAAAACTGCAAGGTACTGTGGCCACTCTCCCGAAAGGTCTACGTCCATAACGCAGCCAGAGCCACAGCAAAGGGTGAGAGCAACTACTAAGGACCAGCTCCCTGGGGAAGTAATGCAAACTGGCCAGGGATATAGCCAGAAGTGTCTCCCAGTGACTGCTGCAAGTGAGATGGAGGAGGAATAGCTGTGATTGCCACGTTGATGTCTAGGGAAATCACATCTGGGTGCCAGTAGCCCAATCCCATCCACTCTGCCCTGGATACTCCATCTGCCCCCCCCCAAGAAAAACGAACCACTTATTTGCATGTTTTTACTATTTTTACCAAACATGGAGGATTCAGAAACCCTTTCCAAAAGGCAACTGTCAACCACACGGCTGTACAAGGCTTAGAGGAGCATCCCCCAGATGCTTAGAGAAGCATCCATCCCAACGTGCATGGACTGCCCCGGGGGACACTGGCTCCAGTCCAGCCCTGCAGGAAGTCCTCTGAGCGCATCCTTGCCATAGTCCAGAAAGTTGGGGGGAGAAGAAGAAGGCCTACAAGAAACCTGGAGAGGGGCTGTGGACAAGGGCCTGTAGGGGCAGGACAAGGGGGAATGGCTTTAACCTGGCAGAAGGGAGATTGAGACGAGATCTTGGGAAGAAGTTCTTCCCTGTGAGGGTGGCACAGGTTGCCCAGAGAAGCTGTGGCTGCCCCATCCCTGGCAGTGATCAAGGCCAGGCTGGACGGGGCTTGGAGCAACCTGCTCTAGTGAAAGGTGTCCCTGCCTGTGGCAGGGGACGGAACTGGGTGAGCTTTAAGGGCCCTTCCAACCCAGAAATCTGAGCTAGCTCTGACCCTCTGAACTTGGCCAGCAGCAGCAGCAGCAGCAGGAGCTGGGCAGCCCAGGCTGGCAGCAGGGTGAGTCCTCACTGCACAAGCTCGAGTAACACCAGCAGCGAGTACACAGAGAGCATCCCAAGGGCTTCCTAAGGCACACAGCACACTGTATGGCAAGCGGTGGTGGGTCACAGTAAGCAGACGAAAACCAAAGCCAGAGCTAAGGAAAGCTGGAGCCGTGAGGATGCTTTGCTCCTGAGATTCCCCACGTGCGGGTCTCTCCCACTTCAGTGCAGTGCAAAGCAGGGAAAGGAAGACCCCAGGGCTCCACGCGCCACCGGTTAACGACCCCCGCACTTTGGAAAGCGGCGACACCGCAGAACAGCCGGAGCAGAAGCACTGAGGCTCGCACCAGCCTGGCGCTCCTCCGCCCCAGCCCCGCGCGCGGCGGCGCTGTGCCGCAGCCCAGGCGCAGAGGCCTGGCACGGGAGGGCCGGCCGGGACACAGCCCAGGCGGTCTCGAACACCCGGCAGCGCGGTAGGCAGGCGGCGAGAGGGCTGACCCTTCGCCGAGGCACGACAGGCAAGCCGAGGCCCGTCAGGCCGCGCAGGACACGGCGCAGCGAGAGCCCTGCTGCGACGGCAGCGCTCCTCTCGCACGGGCGGAGCTCCCCGAGCGCGCTGCCACCGGCACCCTCCCGCACCATGGCCGCTGCCGGCACCCACGAGGCGAAACCCCGGCCCTTCCCCGCGCTGACCTGGGCCCGCGGCCCCGCGGGGGCCCGGCAGCTCGCGAAGATCCAGGCGGGCGGGCGCGGCGTCCGCAGGAGCTGCTTCACCAGCCCCAGCCCGAGGCCGCGGTTGGAGCCGGTCAGCAGCACGGCCCGCGCCGCCATCCCTGCGGCTCCGGGGCGGGGCGCGCCCGGCGCCGCCTCCCGACCCTGCGGCGCGGGCAGCGGGCGGGGGCGCTCGTTGCCGGCCCCGCCACGTCCCGTACGACCGCGCCCGCCGCAGCCCGCTCCGGCGGCCCTCGCCTGCCCGGCGGCCCCGGCCGGGCAGCCCGTGCCCTCGGAGGGTGCGGGGAGCCCCTCTCTCCCCAGGGCTGGGCTGCGGGGAAGGCTCACAGCATTCCTGGCAGCTGCCCCCAGTTTCCACGCAGAGCATGGTGTTCCGTTGCTTGGAATACCCCTGCGGCTAGTTCGGGTCAGGGGTAGCACCTCTGCTTCCTCCTGGCTTCTCGTGCCCCTTCTCACTGGCAGAGCATGAGCCTGAGTACAGGGTAAGTACTAACCAGTAACCAAAGCATCAGCGTGTTGTTAGCCTTATTCTCATCCTAAAGCCCGAACACAGCACTGCACCAGCGACTAGGAAGAGAATCAACTAGCCCAGATGAAACCAGGACCGTCAAGAAGGTACCAAACCCTTCACAACTGTTTTTATTGCCTGCCCGGAAATGCACCTGATTTGGTTCTCTCCATGGCAATCAGATGCAATGATTGGGAAAGTAGGCTGTGGTGTGGGGATGAAGGTGCCTGGGGGGATTCTTCTTCTTGGTTTTTTGTTGATAGCTGTCAGGTACCTGGTTCAACAGACCAACCGAAGGTGTGGAAAGGAGTAAAGTAAGGAAAATAATTGGTGGCATCTAGGGATGCGAAAACCGGGTGTTAGGGAAACCACAAGCATACGCTGGAGGGGACTTCCATGTACCAGCTCTGCTGCCTGCCACGAGGTGAGTATTGATGTTTTACTTTCATCTATTACATAGAGAACCATACGCACAAACAACACTGAAATCCCAGTACAGCGAGAACACAACCTGGAGCTCAACAGGGAAGTAATGGCTGAGCAGCTCTGATTTATATAGGCGTCATTATTTATTTTGCTTGTTTTCATTTGGGTTGACAAGCCCTAGACAAAACATCTCTGATAACAAGAATTAAATAGAATCATGGAATCACAGCTTGGTTTGGGTTGGAAAGGACCTTAAGAACATATACTTCCAAGCCCTCTGGCATGGGCAGGAACACCTCACACTAGACCATATTGCCCAAGGCTCTGTCAGACCTGGCCTTGGACAATGCCAGGGATGGAGCACTGCCGCAGAAAAATTATGGACTCAGTCAGAGATCAGTGTGATCAGACCAAAGCCCCTTACTATAGAGCATCAGTCCTTTTTATACTGTTTCTCTGCCTCGGCTTACAATAGCTTGCTATATTATAATTGGATACATTATAATTATATTATGTGCTATATTATAATTGGATACATTTTCATGTGATACACCACAACTACGGCTACATTTATAACAGCTCGCTGTATAATACAATAGCTTGCTGTCGTATAATTAGATGCATGTTCAATAGCTTGCTGTATGATGATTGGACACATCTTCAATAACTTGCTCTGTTACAAATGGATACGTATACAATAGCTTAGTATATTACGCTTTGATACATATTCTTGCAGCACACAGCAACTAGTAACAATTAATCAAATAAGCGTATGAGAACTTAACCTTTAGCAGTTCACTATTTTGCATCTTAGCACACTCCAGTTTCTTCTTATCTTGCTTGCACCGTTACTTTTGCTTCCTTACCCACGTCCTCCTTCATCCTCGGTTCATGTCGAGCTCCACGTAGGCACTTGCTGACTGGGGAACATGGCCATTCTTTGCTAAAAATCCATCCCCGTCTCCCCCTTTTTCTTGTTGCACAAGCCAAACACGCTTCATAGCATTCATTGTCATACGTTGAATACATTGTAACAAACAAGGTATCATACAGATAATGGCAAAAAAGACAGCAACAAGATCAATCCTCATTTGACCAAGACTAATAACCATCAGTTATACCCCAGCCAGGAAAAAAGTGATGATAGCCAATCTTTATCATCTTCCCTTAACTTCATCACACTATCTTTCAATTTATGGATATTTTCATGTATAGATTCTGAATGATCTGACAAGTTCATACAACACATTCCTTCCAAAATTTCACACCCATGCCCATGTGCGAAGAGGAGAAAAACAATTGCTGCTGTATTTTGCAAAGTTGCGTGTCTAATAGAATCAACATCAGTGAGTAATGCAGAGAGAGCAGATGCTGTAGCATTAGTTTGTTTAGCGAGCCAACATCCTAACTTATTCAACGTTGCTAAAGCTTGAGCGCTAGCTACTCCAGGAGCTAAGAATGAAGCAGCCGCAGAATCACAGAATCCCAAGGGTTGGAAGGGACCTCAAAAGATCATCTAGTCCAACCCCCCTGCAAGAGCAGGGTAACCTACAGTACATCACACAGGAACTTGTCCAGGCGGGCCTTGAATACCTCCAACGTAGGAGACTCCATAACGCCCCTGGGCAACCTGTTCCAGTGCTCTGTCACTCTCACAGTAAAAAAGTCTTTCCTGATGTTCACATGGAACCTCCTATGCTCCAGTTTACACCCATTGCCCCTTGTCCTATCACTGGACATCGCTGAAAAAAGCCTAGCTCCATCATCCTGACACTCACCCTTTACATAGTTGTAAACACTGATGAGGTCACTCCTCAGTCTCCTCCAAGCTAAAGAGACCCAGCTCCCTCAGCCTCTCCTCATAAGGGAGGTGTTCCACTCCCTTAATCATCTTTGTGGCTCTGCGCTGGACTCCTTCAAGCAATTCCCTGTCCTTCTTGAACAGAGGGGCCCAGAACTGGACGCAATATTCCAGATGCGGCCTCACCAAGGCTGAGTAGAGGGGGAGGAGAACCTCTCTTGACCTACTAACCACTCCCTTTCTAATGCACCCTAAGATGCTATTTGCCTTCTTGGCCGCAAGAGCACATTGCTGGCTCATGGCCATCCTCCTATCCACCAGGACCCCCAGGTCCCTTTCCCCTTCGCTACTTTCCAGCAGGTCAACCCCCAACCTGTACTGGTACACGGGGTTGTTCTTCCCCAGGTGCAAGACTCTACACTTGCCCTTGTTGAATTTCATCAAGTTTCTGCCCGCCCAACTCTCCAGCGTGTCCAGGTCTCGCTGAATGGCAGCACAGTCCTCTGGTGTGTCAGCCACTCCTCCCAGTTTTGTGTCATCAGCAAACTTGCTGAGGGTGCACTCAGTTCCCTCATCCAGGTCATTGATGAAAATATTAAACAGCACCGGTCCCAGCACTGACCCCTGAGGAACTCCACTAGTCACAGACCTCCAGCTAGATTCTGCGCCATTGACCACAACTCTCTGCCTTCTTCCTTTCAACCAGTTCTCGATCCACCTCACTACTTGATCGTCAAGCCCACACTTCCTTAGCTTATCTATGAGGATGCTGTGGGAGACAGTATCAAATGCCCTACTGAAATCAAGAAAAACTACACCTACCGCTCTACCATCATCCATCCACCTAGTTACTTCCTCATAGAAGGCTATAAGGTTGGTCAAACATGACTTCCCCTTGGTAAAACCATGTTGGCTGCTCTTAATGACCCCCTCATCCTTGATATGTCTAGAGATGGTGTCAAGAATAAGTTGTTCCATCACCTTTCCAGGGATGGAGGTAAGGCTGACCGGTCTATAATTACCGGGTTCCTCTTTCTTGCCCTTCTTATAGATTGGTGTGACCTTTGCCATCCGCCAATCCTCAGGCACCTCGCCCGTTTCCCACGACTTACCAAAGATGATGGAGAGTGGCCTAGCAATGACCTCCGCCAGCTCCCTCAGCACCCGCGGGTGTATTCCATCCGGACCCATCGATTTATAGATGTCCAGATTGCATAGCTGATCCCTAACCCAATCCTCATCTACCAAAGGAAACTCCTCCTTTGTCCTGACTCCTTCTGGGGCTACAGGAATCTTGGGCCTCCGGGGAGAGTCTGCAGGAGTAAAGACAGAGGCAAAGAAAGCGTTCAGCACCTCTGCCTTCTTTAAATCCTCTGTCTCCAGGGCACCCACCTCGTTCAGCAGTGGGCCTATATTGCCTTTTGTGTTAGTTTTATCCGCTATGTATTTGAAAAAGCCCTTTCTATTGTCCTTAACCCGACTTGCAAGATTAAGTTCCAAGGAGGCCTTAGCTGTCCTAATTGCCTCCCTACATCCTCTGACAACTGTCCTATATTCCTCCCAAGTGGTCAGCCCCTCCTTCCATAATCTGTAGATTCTCTTTTTCCACATGAGTTTGCCCAGCAATTCCTTGTTTAACAATGCTGGTCTCCTAGATCCCTTACTTGATTTCCTACCCATTGGGACGCTCTGATCCTGAGCTTGGAAGAAGTGGTCCTTAAACGCTGACCAACTATCTTGAGCCCCTTTACCGCCTAGTACACTTTCCCATGAAACTTCCCTTAGCAGTTGACTGAAGAGGCCAAAGTTGGCCCTTCGGAAATCCAGAATTGTGGCCTTGCTAGGTATTCTATTCCTCCCACACAAGATCCTAAACTCCACCATCTCATGGTCACTGCAGCTAAGGCTGCCACTGACCATCACCACTTCAACCAGACCC
The DNA here is from genome assembly GCF_037157495.1 of Lathamus discolor. Classification (NCBI taxonomy): domain Eukaryota; kingdom Metazoa; phylum Chordata; class Aves; order Psittaciformes; family Psittacidae; genus Lathamus; species Lathamus discolor. The sequence continues at coordinate 23,516,050 of NC_088909.1, read as the reverse complement.
TCCTTGTTGGTGAGTACTAGATCCAGCAGCGCTCCTCTCCTGGTTGGTTTGTCCACCATTTGCATTAAGAAGTTATCATCAATGCACTCGAGGAACCTCCTAGACTGTGAATGACTGGCAGTGTGAGTCTTCCAGCAAATATCGGGGTAGTTAAAGTCCCCCACGACGACTAAGGCATGTAGTCGCGAGGCTACTTCCAGTTGCCTGTAGAAAGCCTCATCAACTCCTTCATCCTGATCAGGAGGTCTGTAATAGACCCCCACAACTGTATCACCCGTGCCAGTCTGCCCCTTGATTCGTACCCACAGACATTCCACTTGCTCCTCATCCGACCCCGGACAGAACTCAATACATTCTAGTTGCTCTCTCACGTAAAGAGCAACTCCACCACCTCACTTCGCTGACCTATCTTTCCTAAAAAGGACATAGCCATCCATGACCACATTCCAGTCATGTGAGCTGCCCCACCATGTCTCTGTAATTGCCACCAGATCATAACCTTTAGCCCGCACACAGACTTCTAAGTCCTCCTGTTTATTCCCCATGCTGCGTGCATTGGTGTACAGGCATTTCAGGGAGCGAGCAGAGCATGCTAGTGGCACCCTTGGGAGGCAGGAGGCCCTTTGGTCTTCATTAATACTCGAACAATGCCCCACTAGTTCAAACCCAGCTACAACCCCCTCGCGCTTTGAGTCTAACCTAAAGCTCTGTGAGTGAGCTCTGTTGACTCTGGCCCTGATACCCTTTTTTCCCCTGCGGGACAGGGTCTAAACAACTGTCCTTTCCCTCAAATGAAGCAATAGATTGAAGAGTCCTCCCTAGTATGCCATCCTTCGAGCCCTAGCATGTTTCTCTTGGGCTTGTCCCCAACAGGCCCAGTTATCTCCCCTTTCCCCTTCATATCTAGTTTAAAGCCCTGTCAATGAGCCCTGCTAACTCCTGCCCCCAAAACCTTTTCCCCCTCTGGGACTGGTGTATCGCACCCGCCACCAGCAAATCAGGTGTTTCATATAGCAGCCCATGATTAAAAAAGGCAAACCCCTGCCTTTGCCACCAGTCACGTAGCCATATCTTAATCTGCAGACTCTTTCTATTTATCTCTTCACCCTTGCTTGTAACAGGTATGGAGGCAAACACCACTTGCACTCCAGACCCTCTAACCAACCGTCCCAGGGCCCTGAAGTCTCTCTTCATTGCCCTTGCCCTCCTTGTAATAATTTCATCACTGCCAACCTGAAAAACCAGCAGCGGATAGTAGTCAGAGGGCTGCAGCAGATCAGAGAGTTTCCTTTTAACATCTCTAATCTGAGCCCCAGGTAGGTGGCAGACTTCTCTGTGGGATGGATCTGGTCAACAACTGGGCCCTTCTGTTCCCCTCAGAAGGGAGTCACCCACCACAATTACTCTTCTTTTCTTCTTGGTAGCAGAAGTTCTAAGGCATGAGGGTGAGTGCCAAGCCCTAGGTGACTCACTAGATAGATCTACCCCTCCACCTCCATTTACCTGGCCCTGTAGTTCCAAGACTTCATACCTGTTATTCAAGGGTAACTGGGAGGGAGGAAGGGATTGCGAAGGTTTTCGCTTACCTCTCCGAGGAGGGACCTCCCTCCATACCTCCTTGTCCCTTAAGTTCACTCCGTCTGTCTGATGGTAGGAGGGAAGGGGATCCACCACTTGTTCAACCACTTCCCTCTGCCCTTGCCTTAGGGTGTGGCTCCACCAATCTGTTTCGCTTTCACATTCTCTGATGGCTCTCGACCTTCCTACCTGCTCCCTCAGTTCAGCCACCTGCCCGAGCAGATCATTTATTCGCTCACACCGCACACAAGCGGTGTCACTGGCTCCCTCCAATACAAGTGCCAGGCTCAGGCATTTACTGCAGCCAGAGACCTGCACGGCCGCATGTCTGCAGGAAGGCTCAGTCTGGGTACTCACGTCACTCCTCACTACAGCTTTTGATCATGTTGTGACCATGATCTGGTCGATCGGTCCGTCTACGTCTGTCTACACAAGCAAGCAGTCCTTCCTCCTCCTGCGCTCCAGGCGAGTCCTCTTGATCAGGCAGTTATCCCGCTCTCCTACCCGCGCGAACTGCCGCTCAAACTGCCTCGACGCGCTCTGTTTGCCCGCTCACATAGCACATTCCAGTTTCTTCTTATCTTGCTTGCACCGTTACTTTTGCTTCCTTACCCACGTCCTCCTTCATCCTTGGTTCGTGTCGAGCTCCACGTAGGCACTTGCTGACTTGGGAACATGGCCATTCTTTGCCAAAAATCCATCCACATCTCCCCCTTTTTCTCGTTGCACAAGCCAAACACCTAACTTAATGTTGCTAAAGCTTGAGCACTAGCTACTCCAGGAGCTAAGAATGAAGCAGCTGCAGAAGTAAACTGCACATTTTTAACAGTCAAGGAGTTTGCTGCATCATTACCCATGTTTGGTTTTTAGTTTTGGTTTTCCTTTCCGAAGTCGCTTACCCTGCTTTACGCAGCTACAAACACCGACCTGCTCGGCAGCAGCTACAGCTGCCTGCCTGCTTCAGCAGCAGCCATAAATATCTTCCTGCAACCGCACTTTTGGATTAACCCGTTCTTGCCTGAAATGTTAAACTGCTGCCAGTTAAAAACTTTCACACAAACCTGACAACAAAAAATACACAGAACACTGCCCTCAGCACATGCACACGCACACACAACTTTTGGAACAATATTTGAAACAGAAAATCCAGACAATCATTACTCCCACTACACAGTCCCACGTGCAGAATGTGGCACAAGGACGCTGGGGAGACTATCGGGAAACCAGCTGCAGGAAGCGTCATCACAGTGCAAGGTGGCAGGCTCAACTTTGGCAGGCGTCCCTGCAGAGGCTCTGCCTCCCCCACGTCGCATGAGGCTTGGGCTTTTATACTGACCAAAATGCACACTCATTCTGACACAGGTGGCCAGCCTACGTTGGAAGAAGTGGCCAGCAATATCTATAAAGGAATCCAAAGGTCGATAGAAACATGGATATACTTATATTTACCAACTCCTAGGATATGAGTTTCACAGAGAGACTGTATCAGATGAGTTTATATGGGGTCCCAAGTCCATGCTCCGCCACAGTCTGTCCGATACCCCTGATAAGTGCATACGAGAGACCTTCCCACCGCTGGTCTTGATCCAGCGCATACACCACAGGGAAAGCACACAATACATCTGCATCCCACACCCATCTCGCTTCTCCCTCTACAGCTGCCCGTTTATCATAAGGATCTGGGGGAGGCTTCTTTTCCGGATGAATAGGCTCCAGGTCAAAAGGACCATCCAGGTCAGCATCAGAATTATCAGGCATCGGAACCTCAGGATAAGCAACAGCAGTCTGATGGAGGTGCACAGGCTCCTTCTCCTTTTTGTTGATAGGTGTCAGGGGTCATCAGTCTCTGGATAACGCGTCTTCAACCATATCAACATTAAATGTAAGTCTGTCTCTTTAAAGGTTGCTGCCTTCACCTTAAGAAGGATTGAAAACATCCATAGAACGGAGGCTTCTTCCTTAGCGATTTTTTCCCAAGTCCCAAGCTCAAAGGTTTCATTAACCCCCTGGATCAGCTCTTTTTCTTTACTCCAGAGCAATAGTCTTTTTAGCATAGCTTCATCATAATCTATCTCTCTCACAGAGAGCATATGTTGGAAGAGCTTAAGTATTGCCGTTTCTGGTTGTTTTGGGTTTCTTTTTCTTTCCTCTTCCAATCCGTCGGCTGTTACCGTATTTGCACTGCACAGTGTCTTCCAGGCTCACAAGGCTCCTTCCGAGGCTTTTACCTCCCGATCCTTGTCCAGGCGGATCGAATACAGCTGACGTCCCTGCAGCTCCGCGTTTTCCACTTTCTTCGGTGCCATGCGCTTTTAATTTCTTCAGTTTCAATATGAAATAAAGGGGGTGCCCCACGCTGGGCGTCAGTTGCCGCAGAAAAATTATGGACTCAGTCAGAGATCAGTGTGATCAGACCAAAGCCCCTTACTATAGAGCATCAGTCCTTTTTATACTGTTTCTCTGCCTCGGCTTACAATAGCTTGCTATATTATAATTGGATACATGTATTATAATTGGATACATTTTCATGTAATACACCACAACTACAGCTACATTTATAATAGCTCGCTGTATAATATTTGGATACATCTACAATAGCTTGCTGTCGTATAATTAGGTGCATGTTCAATAACTTGCTGTATGATGATTGGATACATCTTCAGTAACTTGCTCTGTTACAAATGGATACATATACAATAGCTTAGTGTATTATAGAATCATAGAATCATAGAATAGTTAGGGTTGGAAAGGACCTCAAGATCATCTAGTTCCAACCCCCCTGCCATGGACAGGGACACCTCACACTAAACCATCCAACACAAGGCCTCATCCAGCCTGGCCTTGAACACTGCCAGGGATCGAGCACTCACAACCTCCCTGGGCAACCGATTCCAGTGCCTCACCACCCTAACAGGAAAGAATTTCCTCCTTATATCCAATTTAAACTTCCCCTGTTTAAGTTTTAACCCCTTACCCCTTGTGCTGTCACTACAGTCCCTGACGAAGAGTCCCTCCCCAGCATCCCTATAGGCCCCCTTCAGGTACTGGAAGGCTGCTATTAGGTCCCCACGCAGCCTTCTCTTCTCCACGCTGAACAGCCCCAACTTGCTCAGCCTATCTTCATACGGGAGGCGCTCCAGTCCCCCGATCATCCTCGTGGCCCTCCTCTGGACTTGTTCCAGCAGTTCCATGTCCTTTTGGTGTTGAGGACACCAGAACTGCACACAATACTCCAAGTGAGGTCTCACAAGAGCAGAGTAGAGGGGCAGGATCACCTCTTTCGACCTGCTGGTCTCGCTCCTTTTGATGCAGCCCAGGATACGGTTGGCTTTCTGGGCTGCGAGCGCACACTGCCGGCTCATGTTCATTTTCTCATCGACCAGCACCCCCAAGTCCTTCTCTGCAGGGCCACTCTGAATCTCTTCTCTGCCCAACCTGTAGCTGTGCCTGGGATTGCTCCGACCCAGGTGTAGGACCTTGCACTTGTCATGGTTGAACTTCATAAGGTTGGCACCAGCCCACCTTACAAGCATGTCAAGGTCCCTCTGGATGGCATCCCTTCCCTCCAGCATATCAATCGGACCACACAGCTTGGTGTCATTGGCAAACTTGCTGAGGGCGCACTCAATCCCACTGTCCATGTCAGCGACAAAGATGTTGAATAAGACCGGTCCCAACACCGATCCCTGAGGGACACCACTCGTTACCGGTCTCCAGCCGGACATCGAGCCATTGACCACAACTCTTTGCATGCGGCCGTCCAGCCAATTACTTATCCACCGAGTGGTCCACCTATCAAACTGATGTCTCTCCAATTTAGAGACAAGGATGTTGTGTGGGACAGTGTCAAATGCTTTGCACAAGTCCAGGTAGGTGGTGTCAACTGCTCTACCCCTGTCCATCAGCTCCGTAGCCCCATCATAGAAGGCCACCAAACTGATCAGGCAGGATTTGCTCTTAGTGAAGCCATGCTGGCTGTCACCAAGCACCTTGTTGTTTTTCATGTGCCTTAGCATGCTGTCCAGGAGAATCTGCTACAAGATGTTGCCAGGCACAGAGGTAAGACTGACTGGTCTGTAATTTCCTGGGTCATCCATTTTCCCCTTCTTGAAAATGGGGCTTACATTTCCCTTTTTCCAGTTGTCGGGAGCTTCACCTGACTGCCATGATTTTTCAAATGTGATGGCCAGTGGCTTAGCAACTTCATTCGCCAGCTCCTTCAGGACCCGCGGATGGATTCCATCAGGTTCCATGGACTTGTGCACGTTCAGGTTCTTAAGACGGTCTTGAACCAGATCCTCTCCTACAGTGGGCCTAAGGTCTTCATTCTCGCAGTCCCTGCGTCTCCTTTCCAAGTCTTGGGTGGTGTGGTCAGAGCGTTTGCCAGTGAAGACTGAGGCAAAGAAGTCATTCAGAACCTCAGCCTTCTCCAAATCCAGGGTAGCCAGTTCTCCCAATAGCTTCCGGAGGGGGCCTACGTTGTCCCTAGTCTGTCTTTTGTTTACTACATACCTATAGAAACCTTTCCTGTTCTCTTTCACATCCCTTGCCAAACTCCGTTCTAACTGGGCCTTAGTTTTCCTGACCTGGTCCCTAGCTTCCCGGACAACATCCCTGTATTCTCCCCACGCTGCCTGTCCTCATTTCCACCTTTTATAAGCTTCTTTTTTCCCCTGTAAGTTTTTCATCAGCTCCTTATCCATCCATGGGGGTCTCCTGGCCTTCCTGTCCCATTTGCTTGTCAGGATGCAATGCTTCTGAGATTGGAGCAGGTCACCCTTGAATATCAGCAAACAGTCTTGGGCCCCCCTGCCCTCTAGGGCTGTATCCCATGGAACCTCTCTAAGCAGGCTCCTGAAGAGGCCAGAGTCTGCTCTCCTGAAGTGCAGGGCAGTGAGCTTGCTGCACGCTCTTCTCACTGTCCTGGGGATCTCGAATTCGACCATCTCGTGATCGCTGCATCCAAGGCTGCCCCGAGCGTCACTTTTCCAGCAGCCCCTCCCTGTTGGTGAGCACGAGGTCAAGCATGGCACCTCTCCTTGTCCGCTCCTCTATCACTTGCAGAAGGAAGTTGTCTTCCACGCAACTGAGGAGTCTCCTAGACTCAGAATCAAATCAGAAACTAATCAATGATATTAATCTGCTCATAGCATCCGGTGATTTGTGCTAATTTTATCCTGCTCCACTGCAGTTCTGCTGCACTGAGCCTCTGCTCCCCAATTTCCTTTGGGATATCGTAGAAGGTGCAAAGCCGTGACAAGTGAGAAAGCTGGGTCCTGAGCCTATGGGGGCTACATGGCCATACTTCACCACAGCTCAGCCAGGACAAGGGTATGAATGGAGCCCTGCCAGAGAGCCATTTGGAGTCAGTCCTCCTTGGAGACTCCTGGAGATTGAAAGCCCACCCATTACCAGGTGAGTGATTGCACACTTTGAATCACTGGGCATAAAGTTTCAGAATTCAGTGATGAATCCATGTGACTTCCTGAAGCTGTAGGTGATGTTGGTGGAGCTTTAATTGAGTTTGAACTACAGGGTTCATTTATCCTGAATTTGCTGGTTCCATGACAGACATAAAAATGCTTTGAGGACATTTTGTATTTGAGCAATGACATAGAAACTGGAATTTACTAGATGTTAATTATACTACTAAATAATAAGAAGCAGAAACCCTCCTTAGAGCATATCTATGGAGTAAAGGCCCCATTCTTCTTTTCCTGCCTCATTCTGTGCTCAGGCCATTTGCTAGGTGATTGGTCACCAGAATGCTGCTCTATCTGTGGCAAAGACTGGCAGGCAGGTAGCAAGTAAGGATAGAGTGGTAGAAACACACAAGCATAGAATCCCAGGTTGGTTTGGGTTGGAAGGGACGTTAAAGCTCATCCAGTTCCAACCCCTGCCACGGGCAGGGACACCTTCCACTAGAGCAGGCTGCTCCAAGCCCCGTCCAGCCTGGCCTTGAGCACTGCCAGGGATGGGGCAGCCACAGCTTCTCTGGGCACCCTGTGCCAGGGCCTCAGCACCCTCACAGGGAAGAACTTCTTCTATCTAAACTGAACTTTCCCTGTTTCAGTTTAAACCCATCACCCCTTGTCCGATCACTACGGTTACGGTGAAGCATGCTGAGGAGTGAGGTTTTGGCCACCTGTTCCACAAAGATCCTGCCTACTGCAGGCGAATTACATTAACGAACTCTTCCCAGGGTCTTGTCTCCAAAACCCTTGGATACAAGGACACCCTGGGATCTGCTCTGCAGGAAGAGTTTCTGTGCAGCCACAGCTGAGGTCTATAGGAGCCTGTTCTGAATATAAATGTAAACCGTGAAGAAAAGGCAGACTCTAGGCAGCTGTAATTGAATTCTTTTCGGTGTGGACATTGCTTCATCTGCTAGTCCCAAGTCCAAATAAAGGAGTATCGATTCCTTAAAAATTCTGTTAGTTAAATATTGTGAGGTTTCCAAGAAAGTAATAAAGAGAAATGCAACAACAACAACAAAAAGCCCACAAAGTGCTCTAGTCTCTCTGTGAGGGGCCTTGGTATCTCCCTGCTATCTGGAAAAGCCAGATTCTGATGCCACTGGAGTTTGGAGCACTTGAGAGTATAAATATGAGCATGTTTCACCTGTCTGGGGACTTGTTACTGATCTCTGCAGACTCCTCGCTGTCCACCATAACAGCCGTCTCCATGCCACAGTGATGGATCATGGGGTGGTTTATCTGACCCTGATGACTGATGTTCTGTTCTGCTGCATCCCATAACTTGAAGCCGAGATGTTTCTGACAGAAGAACAAGTCCCACTGCTGGCTTAAGATTTTCCCTACGTCTTTGGTGCGTGAATTAGGGCACCAGTCAAAAGTCCAGGTCACACCGGTTGAGAGGCTTGAGTCTCATTGTGGAGCGGGTGGTATGGACTTGTAGGTAGCACAGTTCCATGGAATCATAGAAAGGTTGGGGTTGGAAAAGACCTTAAGATCGTCTAGTTCCAGCCCCCTGCCATGGGCAGGGACACTTCACATTAAACCAGGTTGCTCAAGACCCTGTCCAACCTGGCCTTTAGGAGGAAGGTCACATATTTTGTCTTTAACAAAGAAGAGGGGCTGGAAAGAAGTTGTTGGTTGTTGCTACACATCAGGTGATAAAATGCTCTTTTCATCCCTGCCTCCTTCTCTCACTCCAGCACATGGATGTCAAACTAAGCCATACACAAGCTGGTCATTTAGCCTGTGCCTTAGTGTTTCTGAGATGGGGGGTATTTCTGTGTCACGTGTGACAGCCCATTTTCCTGCATCCTTGATAACAAATCTCATAGAGAGAAACCACATTTGTCTTGCTTGGTGGTTCTGAGGTCACTCTTCATGACGTCACGCAGAAGCAGGAAGGATAACCCACCCAACTGCCTGCAGACGGTGGCGGAAAAGAGGTCAGAGGGGAAATGAGGTGTCTCCATGGGTCCCAGCAATGTGGCTCTGTTCCCGTGGACAACTACCAGAGCTGCCAGCACTGCTGCAACTGGGGAGCTGAGGCATCTGGACTGCTCTTGTGAGAGGAATATCCCGAGAGAAGCGGTTCTGATCCTGGTCTGAGGCCCCTAGCTGGCACTGAGTCCAAACGCTGTGGCCCAAGTTAGGTCTTGCGAAGAGTCGGAGCGTTTTACGTCTCCTGGGAAAGATTTACTTGGGAAAAAAATCCTTTTGCTGAGGTCCAACAGGGGCTCAAGGCTCTGCATTTGCAGTGGGCTCTCTGTTATCCTCGATACCCCTCAGACCTGGGCATTGGACCGGGTGGCGGTTGTGTCCAGGAGACTTCTCAGGCTGCATGGGGGGAATCCAGCAGAGAACAGGGCTGTGTGGACTCCGCAAGCTCAAGGCAGAGTCAGCAGCACCCAAACCACCTCTGCTTTCGTTTCTCCTTCCTTGCAACGAGACACCAGCTCCTGTGAAACCAGAGTGCAGAGACCTGGCTGGAGCCATCTCTTTAAAGAGATGCTAATACAGACTTTGCAGGGAAGCCTCTTTCTCCGCACTTTCTCCGTGCACCTTTCCCAACAGTCCTAAAACGGCACCAGTACAGTCCAGTACCTTCGAAGAATTCCACAGTCATTTAGCCAGTGTCTGTCTTTGGGCAGCTGAATCAAGCTCTGAAACTCAGTTCGGATTTGTTGTTTTCTCGGACTATGAACAGTTCATTGGTCGACATTTTTTGCTTCCACCACCAGCTCAGCTACGACAGGGATTTCTGTTCTGGGCAGGAGGTGGTTGTGCCCCTCCACCCTGCCCAAGACCGGCAGCTTTGAAGAAAAACTGGCTCCTCTGTGCTGTATCCCACAGGTAGAGTCCCCCCATCCCGCTCTACCCGCTTGTCCCTGGCTCTGCTGGATGTGTGGGGAGTGAAGGTGTTTTCTGCACTTTTTGCCACTCTTGGCATCATGTTCAATTCCCACCAGCACTAATCATCCGCCCAGCTCCCGTCTAAGCCTCTGTGCCTCCTATTTCTAATGAGCTGGCTTAAGGTGCTTAGGAAAGCTTTGCTTAGAGGAAAACCCTGGCCCAGGGACTTTGGTGGGATTCTCTGGAGTCTGGACCAGAGAAGCTGGCATGAGCTTGGGAAAGGAGGAATGTCTTTACTCCCTGCCTGAGGCAGCCACAAGCGGCATGTGGTTCCCCACAGATTGATCTAGGTCCTAGAGAACCCAAGAGTTCCTGTAGCTGTGCTCTGCACTGGGCAGAGGCTGCTTGGAAATCTGCCTCAGCCTTGCCGCCTTCTTATGTTAAGACACCAGTGCTCTGCCAGGGTCCCGCGTGCTTTGCATCTGTCCTCAGCGGTTTGGGCTCCTGGGCTCAAAGAATACACGCTGGTACAATGCAGGGGTAACCCAGATCAGTCTACTGGGAGCTCTGAAACAGTGCCATGAGAAGACTTCCTTGGGACCTCCTCACTCTGATGGGGAATGAGGACTCCTACTTGCATGCAAGTGGAAGCTTGCATTTAAGCTCAGGCTCTCGCCGTTACTGCCAGCTTGATCCCTTTGCAATGGGGTGTCACCAGTCCTCTTCAGCCACAAAGAAATGAGTCAGGTAGGGTGTGTGTGCTCATGTTCAAGCAGTTACAGGGGTGGGTCGTTTGCACCCCACCCCTTGATTAGTAGTCCATTCATCTCCATTGATTCTTCAGCAGGTGACTAATCCGTGATGACAAGGCCCCAAACAGCTTGAATACGCCCTGAAGAAAATAGGCTTGATAAAGAGCAAGGAGTTTATTCTTATTTACCCAGTAGATGAAATCTCCTGAAGATAATCGTGCCAAGCACACATCCCGCTGGCTTGCAAATAAAAACACGCTTCTCAATACTTCTGCAAGGAGGAGTGTCATTGTGCAAACACGGAGGGGAGCGTGAGCACACTGGAGCTTTCAGCATCTGAGAGTGGAGAAGGTGTGGCTGCACCTTGGAAAGCTGTTTCTGAGCCTTCCTGGTGTGCTGAGATGAAAAGCGTCCATACAGGAAACACAGCTTGCTGAGAGGTGTGGGAGAGGAGTGCGCAGATGCTTATGGTCAGCTTAAGGTTTAGACCACGCAAGAACGTTTCAGACCGAAAGAACCATCTGAATCCCTTCTTTGGAGCTGGTCCAAGGTCCCTTCCTGTGGCCTGGGGACAGCAGCAGCACTTGGGAAGAGACTGGGTCATTAGCCAGCCAAGTCCGGTTGCTTTCTCCTCTGCCTCTTGGCGCCAGGTTGGACTCGGCTCCTGGAGAAGCAGTGCTTGTTTCAACTCAACAAGGAGCACAGGGACCCAAAGTCAGTGTTACGAACTTAGGACTCCAGAACAGTATAAGGCTGCAAAACGGTGGTGACACAGCAAAAATGGGAGATTTGAAGAGGCTGATTCTTTTATTTCGACACTGTCTGGTCCTGAGGCACTGTGGAGGTTTCTAACAGACCATGGATGATGGCCTCATCTTCCGCCTAGCAGAAGAAAACCTTGGAGGAGCAGAGCTCTTGTGCAAATGCAATATACTGGCAAGCATAGCTGTGCTCTTTGGTCATAAGGAAGTGACAATGTAGACAAGGTTATTGAAGGGCCTTGAGAGTCCTGTGTCTGGGAGGTGTGCTGAGGTGGGGAGGCTTGTGGGGGTCCTTGGTGAGAGAGCAGCCTGAGACAGACAGCTGAAGACCCTGGTCTCTGCACTGATGATAAGTGGTAGGAATTCGCAAGACAAAGAAGTCTCTCAAGCCAGTGTGGAGAATCGGAAAAGCACAGGGAGGTACACGGAACGAAAAGGAAGAAAGAAAGGAAAAATGAAGGGGAAAATGAAGTGTGTAAAGCTTAAGGAGAGGCTGTGACTTGACAGGGTGAAGGAAGGGGGAAGATCCGGGATCACCTCCCAGATGCAAGCTGCAGATGCACAGGAGGAAAGCAGACGATTGCTGCTGTCATGTTCTCACAGAGGAATACTTCACAGACAGCCCAGCACCAGAGAGCCGTGGAAGCAAGAGTGGTTCGTGGGCTGTTGGTACAGCAAGTACCACTGGGCTACAAAAAGGGGCATTACCGCCAAAGGAAAGCTGCAGGAGCTAGAAGGGAGGAGGGGTGAATCCGCAGTCTTGGTTACCAGGAAGTTGTCCAAGTGAGTGAACTATGTGTTCAATGTGCCGATGTTGTACCTGTAGGCAAAGTCAGAGTATCAGCAGAGGAACTAAATGAAGATGTTAGCAGGGAATGTTTCCCACAGGTTCCAGAAGGGGGAAAGCTGGCTAGCGCCTGCAGATGAAGATTACGTTTCCTTTGTTGTGCCAGAAATCCATGTGTGTTTGCGTGCATTTCAGACCCGTGCCCTGAACTTTATCTCAGGATTCACACTAAGAAAACAAAATAGTAAATTTTGAGTGAGAGCAAATGAACACCCTCGGAAAAGCTCGCTGTGGGAGCAGAGGAAGGCTGGGGCTGTTCCAGAGTACAGGGGGAACTGCAAAACCTCTTGAGGCTGGAAGGGACGTGCGAGCCAGGTCCACTTGGCAGAGCGGGCGTATCAAGGGGATTTAGCTTCTCATGCTCAAAGGCTGTGGTGGAATGCGCAAAATCCAGTTCTCTCTCAAAAGGTTACGTGGTGATGATAGTTAAACACCAACATGCAGAAATGGCAAATTTCTGTGTTAAAAGGCTAAGTTTTCCCTTCTGATTTGAGTCTTGTCTCTACTTGCAAAAACTCTCTATAAACCACTGCTATTTGGTACACAGGCTTTTGGGGAAAGGAATGGATTTGTATACGTTTAATTTGGTTTTAAAATATCTGGGAAAGAACTCATTGCTATTGCTGAGAACATTTCTCACAGTTGTGATGTCCAGATCTAGATGTGGAGTGTGCTGGTTTGATAAAAACCACTGACCTGTCCTGTGCTGAGTCAATGTGAAATGAGACCACCCGAGCCATGACCTGGGGAGGGCAGGTAGGGATGGAAGGCTTGATCCCTCATGCAGACGGAACATAGAATCACATCATATCACAGAATGTTTTGGGCTGGAGCTCATCCAGTTCCAGCCCCCTGCCACGGGCAGGCACACCTTCCACTAGAGCAGGTTGCTCCAAGCCCCGTCCAACCTGGCCTTGAGCACTGCCAGGGATGGGGCAGCCACAGCTTCTCTGGGCAACCTGTGCCAGGGCCTCAGCACCCTCACAGGGAAGAACTTCTGCCTAAGAGCTCATCTCAGTCTCCCCTCTGTCAGGTTAAAGCCATTCCCCCTTGTCCTGTCCCTACAGGCCCTTGCCCAAAGCCCCTCTCCAGGTTTCTTGTAGCCCCTTTGGGCACTGGAGCTGCTCTAAGGTCTCCCCTTAAGGAGCCTTCTCTTCTCCAGGCTGAACCAGCCCAGCTCTCTCAGCCTGGCTCCAGAGCAGAGCTGCTCCAGCCCTCGCAGCATCTCCGTGGCCTCCTCTGGACTCAGTCCACGACCCTTCGTATCAGACACAGAAGAGGCTCACTGGATACTTCCACTGTAACAGGGCTTTGTCCCATTACACCCCTACTTTGGATTTGGCTGGTGGCAGCTAGAAGCAGCCAGAGGTCACGTCTACGGCTAAGCCCTTGGGTCAGCTGCCCAAATATAAGACGGGTGTGAGGTAGGACAGGACTGCCTGTTTGGTATCACTGGGGTGACCATGCAACCTGCCTGAGGTTAACACGAATGTCAAGACATCATGGGGGAGAAGGTGACATGTCAGCAGTGTCAGTGTCTCCATTGCTGCCCAGCAGCGCATGCAATGGCTCTGGGACTTGGTACTTGAAAACAAGGAGTTGGCATAAGGTTCCTGGGGATATGTCTTCACTTGCAAGGAGCAGGAACACGGGATGTGCACGCATACCAACCCCAGCCCTGCACATCTGTAATGCCTCACTTGAGGCAGTGGGAAGATGAGGCTTCACTGGTGATACCACAGAAGTACCAGTGCCCCTTGTATATGGGCAGTGTGGAGAATGGAGCTTTGCTAAGGCATTTCTCTTTGCAGGAGGATGTACTGGGCACCTGAGTCCTCTGTGGTGCTGTCAGAGGGACCGCTCAAATTAGAACCGCACCTGAAGGGATGGAGTGCATGACCAGCAGATATGTGATGTGTGAACAGTCTCTGTCCAAGGAAATGGGCTTCCTTCTGCCAGTAAAACGCTGCGATTGTGCCACTCAAAGGACTGTTCATACAACAGTGAGTAATGGGCATTGGCTTGGAAGAGGCAAGAACAAGGCGAAGAACATCTGCTGGTGGACATCTGAGACACAGCATGGTCCAGTGTGGAAAGCCCATCTGGACCACAGGATGCTAGTGAAGCTGCAAAGCCTACATGAGGCATGGGGCATGCCAGAAGACTCCAACATGCTGATCGCTCCCTCCTCACCCACAACAGCCTCTCCTGGCCAGACTGGCCGCTAGCTCCTGGATTATCGGGCAGCTTTGCCGAGGTCAACTGAGTGTGCCTGGAAAACGAAGTGATTTTTGCCCTTCAATAGCAGAGACTGGTTTCCAGTAGAGAGTTCAAAGAGCTAAAGAGGTTGCACCTGGAGCCAAGAGTTTGTGTAAGCCCATAGTGGGAGGGGTGGAACATGGTATAAAGCAGCATGAGTGAGCCGAGTAAACAGTGCAGCTGGAGCAGAAGAGGAGAAGCAGCATGGCAGGGCTTCGGGTCCCCTCGGTGCTGGTGACCGGGGCCAACCGGGGCATCGGCCTGGGGCTGGTCCAGCACTTCCTGGGGATGCCAACCCCCCCCCAGTGGGTCTTTGCAGCCTGTCGGTCCCCCACGGGGCAGCGGGCGCAGGTGAGGCTGGGCTGGACGCAGCGGGTGCTGCTGGGGACGGGAGCTGGGGACAGGGCACAGGCTGGAGCAGGCAGGGGCTTTGCCAAGGAAGGGCTCCAGCACCGGTGGCACAGGGCAGGGGTGGCACCGGCCGTGCACGGGATGTGTGGAGGGGACAGTGGCCCGCGGTGCGAGCGGGAGGCACGGAGCGCTCACCATCCGTCGGCAGGAGCTGGAGCAGGGAGCTAGGTGCGAGGCAGAGCAGGGATGGAGCCACAGCAACACGAACTGTGCCTGGGGAAGGCTGAGCCTGTGCGCAGCCCCTCCTGCCCTTCCATGCCCACACGACCCCCTCTCCTGCAGGAGCTGCAGCGTTTGGCCTCCAAGCACCGCAACGTGGTCGTCATCCCGCTCGGTAGGTGCCCTGAGCCGGTCCCTGCCCCGCTTCCCCTCTCTGCCCAGCGCCACAGACCCGGCGAGCGCCCTGGTGCTGCGCACACCGGGAGCCCAGAGCCGGGAGGCAGCCGTTCCTCTGGGAACACCAGCGCTGCCATCTCCAAGCCAGAATGTGAGGGACTGAGCTCCCTGTGTGGGCTCTGCAGATGTCACCGACCCTGCCAGCATCAAGGCGGCTGCAGCCCAAGTCGGGGAGCGCTTGGGGGGCTCAGGGCTCACCCTCCTCATCAACAACGCGGGAATGGTGATATTGAATGCACTTGAGGACGAGACACTGGAGGCCATGACCCGCGTTTACACCACCAACACGATTGGGCCCCTGTTGATGGGCCAGGTGAGACCCTCACCCGAGCTGAGCTGTCCCGGGGCAGCACCAGAGGCTGGTGGGAGGGGGTCCTGCGCCTGCTCCACATGAGGAGAAGCTCATGGAGCTGCGGGCTGGAGCACAGGAGCTGGAGCCTGGTGGGCTGGGGCAGTGGGAGGATGCTCCTGTGCTGGTGCCAGCGCTGACCGCTGTGGAAGGAGCTGGTCCTGTCCCCTGTGCCACCTCCATGTGTGCTCTTGTCTCCTCTTTCTCCCTGCAGGCATTCCTGCCCTTGCTGAAGAAGGCTGCCCAGGGCAGCCCAGGCTCAGCAATGAGCTGCAGCAGGGCAGCCATCATCAACATGTCCAGCTATGCTGGCTCCATTGGGGATATCGCTTTTTTTGACATGGCACAGATTGTCTCGTACCGCTGTAGCAAGGTATGCCCTGTGGTAAATATGGGTTCAACCTTCTGTTCTCAGCAAACAGCTGTCAAGCCCTCAAAGTCTCCTCTGTTGATTCCTGCACCTCTCCATCTTGCAACTGAGGTCCTGAGGTCACAGTCTTATGCCTAGACCTCAGTACAGCCACCCTTTTCCTCCAATGCTGTCCCTGCGGCATCCCCCCACAGGCTGCTCTGAACATGCTGACCAAGTGCCAGTCCTTGAGGTACAAGGAAGATGGTGTCCTCTGCGTTGCTCTCCACCCTGGATGGGTGCAAACCGACATGGGGAACATGGAGGACACCGGACCACAGAAGGTAGAGAGCTGTTGACCAGGGTCTGGAAGAACCAATTTATTTAGGTTCCAGTGAACAGTCCCAGACATGCTGGGCTCTGGGGGAGCTGCTTGGCAGATACCTTGAGCTGGAGGCATGTGAGGGAAGCAGATGAGGGACGAGGAACTCTCCTTGCCCTGTGCTGACCTCTCCTCACTCTTCTCCCTCTGCCCCTGCAGCCGCCCTTGACGGTGGATGAGAGCGTGCGAGGGATGCTGAAGGTGCTCTCCTCCCTCTCCGAGAAGGACACCGGCACCTTCCTCAGCTGGGAAGGGAAGGTCGTTCCCTGGTGAGATGCCAGGCAGGATCCTGGCAGCGGGGCCCTGTGCTGATGCACCGTGTTGTGCCCAAGCCTTAATAAACGTGTGTCTGTGAACAACGAGCAGCGCTGTTTGAGCCTTCCTCTTGGTCTCTGGTTCACTCTCGTTGTGAGCGTCCCCAGTAACGCCCTGAGAGAACTTCTCAGAGTTATTTCTGCATGTAATCGGCTGGGTTGGTCTGAAGATTGGTTCTCCTCCTACTGGGGACCTGGCTGTCATCCTGGCAGTGCTTTGTCCCTGTGCACAGAGGGGCTCATCCCATAGCTCTCCCTCTGAATGGCAGCACAAACTTCTGCTGCTTCAGACACTCCTCCCATTGAAGCTGTCCTGGTTTGTGAGTACAAGGTCCATCAGAGCACTGCCCCTTGCTGCCTCCTCTACCCCATCTGTCAGGAAGATGTCACCGATGCTGTCTGCAAACGTCACAGTTTCCTTATGCCCTGCAGTGTAGCTCCTCCAGAAGATATCAGGAGTATAAAATCCTCCATGAAGACCAGGACCTGCAAATGTGAGGCTACTTCTGTCTGTTCACAGGCTGAGAAAGTTGGAGCTGTTCAGCCTGGAAAAGAGAAGCTGCGTGGAGACCTCATAGCAGCCTTCCAGTACCTGAAGGGGGGCTATAGCGATGTCAGAGAGGGACTCTTCATCAGGGAGTGCAGCAACAGGACAAGGGGTGATGGGTTTAAACAGAAACAGGGGAAGTTCAGGTTAGGTATGAGGAAGAAGTTCTTCCCTGTGAGAGTGGTGAGACCCTGGCACAGGTTGCCCAGAGAAGTGGTGAATGCTCCATCCCTGGCAGTGTTCAAGGCCAGACTGGAGAGAGCCTTGGGCGACATGGTCCAGCATGAGACATCCCTGCCTATGACAGGGGGTTGCAACTGGATGAGCTTTAAGGTCCTGCCCAAGCCAAAGCAGTCTGTGATTCTATGATTCTGTGGAAGGCCTCATGCGCTTGCTCCTCCTGATCAGGCAGCTCCTAGGTGACACACACTACAATGACACTGATAGCACTCTTCCCCTTAATCCTGACCCACCCTCTGGAGATATTCCCTCCAGGAGGCATCAGAACAAGTGCAGAGCCCTTCTCCTGGACAGGGGCTGCCCCTGAGGGCTTGGGGTATCCTGGATGTGAGGTCCCGATGAGGCCACGCAGATGTTCCTCGATCTGGGGATGCCCGAGGGGGTGGGGGTCACAGGGACCTGCTGCCTTCCCCCTCAGTGGGGAATGCTTGGTACCAGGAGGGACAGAAGGACACATGGAGCTCAGGCAGCACATGGGAAGTGGGTCCAGGCTCTCTGGGCCTGCCCGCCATGCATGCCTGTCCTGTCCCGTCTGCCCCTTCCTCAGCCCTCCTCAGACAGCACAGGTCTGCTGGAGCAGCCCTGGCTTTGGGGAGCAGCCCTGGCCCCTTGCAGGGCAGGAGGCTCAGCGGGAGGCAGCAGCCTCCACAGAGGGGCTGGCACTGGCCCAGCATGGCCAGCACCAGGACTACAGCTGCTGGGCTGCAGATGTGGGGATGTGACTCTTGTCTGGATGATGCACACCCATGGTAAAATTCAGTTAATTTTATAATTTAATTTTCTTTAATTTTTTTTATTCTGTTTTATTTGATTTCATTTTACCCTGTTTTATTCTGTTTTAGTATTTACTGCTTTCAAAATATTTTCTGCTAAAGAATTATTACAACCTCTGTTTATTCAAAGATTATGCTTAAAAGCATCCCAGACAAGCTTCGTTCAGATGCTTGTTCTGCTTTCTGAAGGGATGTGAGCAGCAGCAGAGCAATGGCCTGGAGGCACTAGGCATATTAACCATATTGCATTTGTTCAGTGCCTATGTTTCCAAGGCTGCCTTGTGTTTGGTATTTGTGATTCACATGTCGTTAATAAGTCTTCTGCAGAGATGTTTTGTTTTCTAAAAATGCTTGCTTTAGCAGAAAATCTAATGTCCACTTTGTTGTAACTATATCAAAAGTACATCTCCCCTGTTTATGACTTGGTGTTCAGACCTTGACTCCTGGGGCTGAGGAGGCCTGGCCCCATGGTGACAAGTCCCCAGGCTGCTGTGATGTTCTCCATGCCTGCCTGGATCATGTGTTGGCAGCATGGCCATAGCCTATGGTCCCCTCCCTGCCCCTCAGCATCTCCAGAGCCCTCAGCCCCATGCACACAGCAATGCAGGCTTCAGAGATGATCCTGGGGCATTAGCACTGAGTGCCTCTGCCTACCCTGAGAGGGGTGCAGTGGAGGGACATGCTCCTGCTGACCTTCCCCTACAGCCCAGAGCCTTCTCCGTGCCCATGTTGGTCTCACCCAGCCTGGATATGTGGCCATGCACAAGATCTCCTTTGTCTTGAAGCACTTGGCAGAAGGGCAGGGGATGGGGAGGACACCCCAAGGAGGGGCCAGGCTCAAGCCTTTCCCTTCCCCAAGGAATGAGCAGACAGGAGCTCCAGATGGTGAAGAGCGGAGCACTGGAGATGCTGGGAATGGGCTGAGCTGCCTCCCTGCTCCTCTGGGTGAGTAGAGGAGACCCACAGACCTGGTCTTGCCCCATCAATCTTGATGGATGGCGATGCCTTGTTCGAGAGAGCCAGAACCCACCAGCTGAGGGGACGCTGCATGCAGTGAGTTCTCAGATGGCAGCGTGACACTTGGATTGACACTTCTCTTGCTGATGAGGATCTTCAGGCCTTGCCCCTTCAGATGAGTCTAAACAGCCTCAGAGCCACCAGGGCTGGGTAAGATCTCTCAGGGGGTTGGGCAAAACCCCAAACATTTGTCCTTCCCCAAAGAACATGAGAAAAGTCGCTGTCCTGGGTTCAGCAGTGGCAGTCATTTTTTTCCTTCTCAGTAGCTGGTGCAGTGCTGTGTTTTCATTTTTTGGCCTGGGAACAGTGCTGATAACGCCGATGTTTTCAGTTGCTGCTCAAATGTTTGGTCTGGCCAAGGACCTTCTGAGCCTCATGCTCTGCCAGAGAGGAGGGGAAGCTGGGAGGAAGCAGAGGCAGGACACCTGACCCAAACTGACCAAAGAGGTATTCCATACCACAGCCCGTCATGCCCAGGATGTAACGGGGAGTTACCCAGAAGGGCTAGGGGACTGCAGGGTTGGACGAGGTGTTGGTCAGTGCTCAGCTGGCGGAACGGGGCGAGTTATTGGTTGGCTGGTGTTGAGGTGTTGTATTCTCTTCCCTTGTTATTTCCTTTATCATCATTATTACTGGTGATAGCAGTAGTGATTTGTGTTATACTTTAGTTACTGGACTGCTCTTATCTCAACCTGTGGGAGTTGCATTCTTTTCAGTTCTCCTCTCCATCCCTCCAGGGGCACGGGGAGGGCAAGAAGGCGGGGGGCAGTGAGTGGATGAGCTGTGTGGTTTATGGCTGACTTCGTTTAAACCACGACAGTCGCAAAATAGAGGCACAAGAGCATGAGCTAATACGGAGAGTGGGAAGGCAGAGAGTGGAGGTCCCAGCACTAGCGATGTCCCCAGCATTCCGCTAGTGGTGGGGCAGGTGCTGAGCTTGGTGCATAGCGAGGCAGCTCTCAAGGGATGCAGAGCATGACCAGCACCATGGTGAAGTGGAGGCCATGCAAGTCCTTCTGCCGGTGAACCCCAGCAGATTTGCTCCACATCACGGGTCTTTTGCCCAAGAATCAAGGAGTAGGCATTGGCTGGAAGAGGCAAGATCAAGGGAAAAAACGTCTGCTCACAGCCAGCTGAGACATAACCTGGTTCAGGGTCCTAGGGAAGGGAGATGAGGTCAGCATCTGCCCACTGTCATGTGGGTACAATGTAGAAAGCCCGCCTTGTGAAGCTGTCAAGCCCACTCTAGCCATGGGGCATGCCACATACTGCTGGCTCCCTCCTCACCCACAACAGCCTCTCCTGGCCAGACTGGCCGCTAGCTCCTGGATTATCAGGCAGCTTTGCCGAGGTCAACTGAGTGTGCCTGGAAAACGAAGTGATTTTTGCCCTTCAATAGCAGAGACTGGTTTCCAGTAGAGAGTTCAAAGAGCTAAAGAGGTTGCACCTGGAGCCAAGAGTTTGTGTGAGCCCATAGTGGGAGGGGTGGAACATGGTATAAAGCAGCATGAGTGAGCCGAGTAAACAGTGCAGCTGGAGCAGAAGAGGAGAAGCAGCATGGCAGGGCTTCGGGTCCCCTCGGTGCTGGTGACCGGGGCCAACCGGGGCATCGGCCTGGGGCTGGTCCAGCACTTCCTGGGGATGCCAGCCCCCCCCCAGTGGGTCTTTGCA
Organism: Lathamus discolor; assembly: GCF_037157495.1. NCBI lineage: Eukaryota > Metazoa > Chordata > Aves > Psittaciformes > Psittacidae > Lathamus > Lathamus discolor. Next base: position 23,495,077 of record NC_088909.1, on the reverse strand, counting down.
GCCTGTCGGTCCCCCACGGGGCAGCGGGCGCAGGTGAGGCTGGGCTGGACGCAGCGGGTGCTGCTGGGGACGGGAGCTGGGGACAGGGCACAGGCTGGAGCAGGCAGGGGCTTTGCCAAGGAAGGGCTCCAGCACCGGTGGCACAGGGCAGGGGTGGCACCGGCCGTGCACGGGATGTGTGGAGGGGACAGTGGCCCGCGGTGCGAGCGGGAGGCACGGAGCGCTCACCATCCGTCGGCAGGAGCTGGAGCAGGGAGCTAGGTGCGAGGCAGAGCAGGGATGGAGCCACAGCAACACGAACTGTGCCTGGGGAAGGCTGAGCCTGTGCGCAGCCCCTCCTGCCCTTCCATGCCCACACGACCCCCTCTCCTGCAGGAGCTGCAGCGTTTGGCCTCCAAGCACCGCAACGTGGTCGTCATCCCGCTCGGTAGGTGCCCTGAGCCGGTCCCTGCCCCGCTTCCCCTCTCTGCCCAGCGCCACAGACCCGGCGAGCGCCCTGGTGCTGCGCACACCGGGAGCCCAGAGCCGGGAGGCAGCCGTTCCTCTGGGAACACCAGCGCTGCCATCTCCAAGCCAGAATGTGAGGGACTGAGCTCCCTGTGTGGGCTCTGCAGATGTCACCGACCCTGCCAGCATCAAGGCGGCTGCAGCCCAAGTCGGGGAGCACTTGGGGGGCTCAGGGCTCACCCTCCTCATCAACAACGCGGGAATGGTGATATTGAATGCACTTGAGGACGAGACACTGGAGGCCATGACCCGCGTTTACACCACCAACACGATTGGGCCCCTGTTGATGGGCCAGGTGAGACCCTCACCCGAGCTGAGCTGTCCCGGGGCAGCACCAGAGGCTGGTGGGAGGGGGTCCTGCGCCTGCTCCACATGAGGAGAAGCTCATGGAGCTGCGGGCTGGAGCACAGGAGCTGGAGCCTGGTGGGCTGGGGCAGTGGGAGGATGCTCCTGTGCTGGTGCCAGCGCTGACCGCTGTGGAAGGAGCTGGTCCTGTCCCCTGTGCCACCTCCATGTGTGCTCTTGTCTCCTCTTTCTCCCTGCAGGCATTCCTGCCCTTGCTGAAGAAGGCTGCCCAGGGCAGCCCAGGCTCAGCGATGAGCTGCAGCAGGGCAGCCATCATCAACATGTCCAGCGATGGAGGCTCCATCTCTTCTCCTGCCGGGTGGGATCTAATGCACGTTCCCTCATACCGCTGCAGCAAGGTACCACCATGCTGTGCTCGGGACAGATTTGCTTCCCCTGCCCTGTCCCTGCCATGGGGTCTGCACGTGACCCCTTGCTGACACCCTTGTCCCCCACTGCCATCCCTGCCCTGTCTGCTGCAGGCTGCTCTGAACATGCTGACCAAGTGCCAGTCCTTGAGGTACAAGGAAGATGGTGTCCTCTGTGCTGCTCTCCACCCTGGATGGGTGCAAACCGACATGGGGAGCTCTGCCGGACACACGGTAGGAGTTTCACCATGGCTGGTCCACTTATGCCCCTGTGCTCATTCTCCATGGGAGGGAGCTGCTGCCCTGAGCTCCTGACCATGACCTCCCTGCCTGTCCCATCGCTGCCGGGACATCTCCCCCTGCCCTTTCCCTGGGTGCCTGGTGCCCCCATCCTCTCGACTCCCTGCTCAGTGCCCTGCTGGTGGCTTTCCTTTTGTCCTTGAGCAGCAACTTCCCCTGCTCCAGGGTAGCCTTAGCCAGGTCTCAGGCATGGGCTGCCTCTCCTCCTCTGCCCCACAGCCCCCGGTGACAGTGGATGAGAGCGTGCGAGGGATGCTGAAGGTGCTCTCCTCCCTCTCTGAGAAGGACACCGGCACCTTCCTGGACTGGGAAGGGAAGGTTGTTCCCTGTTGAGATGCCAGCCTGGATCCTGGCAGCTCGGCCCTGTGCTGCTGCTCCCACCCACCCCACATCCTCAATAAATTCCTGCCAAGAGCCACCAGCTTTGCTGTCCACTGCCGGCTCTATGGGGCAGCCCCTTCCCAGGTGCCTAAATCCTTACCCTGGTGTGTGGCCGTGCCCACTATGGCCTACGCAACCCACAGCTGTCCCTTGTGTCTGGCAACGGAGTGGGGGCAGAGGCCCTGCCCCAGGAGGAGAGATCTTCACAGCATTCATGGGGCTGTTTTTCCCCCTACCCTGTTGTGGGGCATCCCCGGGTTGTGTGTGCCCCACCTGAGGTCCCCAAGGGGCTATGGGTCACAGGGCTCAGCTGCCTTCTCCCCTCAGCTGGGAGATGCTTTGGTCAGAGGCAGGACAGACAGACACACAGTGCTCAGGCAGCTGGTGGGGAGGTTGAGGCTGGGGATGCAGAGAAAAAACAAAGAGGCATCAGCTCCCAGTGTTTACAGAGGTGGGGATCACAGGGGGACTGCAGGGCCACATGTGGGGTGGGGAAGGGAGGAGAAGTTGTTTCCCATACCCTTCCCATCTTGCTGGCATGAGCGAGAGCAGAGTGACCATGCAGAGGGGTGAGCTGGTGAGCAGGAGGACACAGCATGGGCAAGAGGCAACAGTTGTCTTCTTGTCACCAGGGCAGGCTGTTCCCTTCCCAGTCGAGGAAGGCCATGGAAGTGTCCTGCGAGAGGCTGGCCAGCACAGTCAGGATGCCCAGCACGCTGTGCTCCACCATCAGCGGTGCCTGCAGAGGGGACAAGGTGCAGCATCAATGCCATGGGCCATAACCAGCACGGAAAGCAGACAGCCTTCAGAGATGACCTTTAGAGAAGCTACCTGGAGACCTCAGAGCAGCTTTCTAGTATGTGAAGGGGGCTGCAAGGATGCTGGAGAGGGACTCTTCATTAGGGACTGTAGTGACAGGACAAGGGGAAATGGGTTTAAACTGAAACGGGAGATTTAGGTTAGATCTGAGGCAGAAGTTCTTCCCTGTGAGGGTGCTGAGGCCCTGGCACAGGTTGCCCAGAGAAGCTGTGGCTGCCCCATCCCTGGCAGTGTTCAAGGCCAGGAAAGATGGGGCTGGGAGCAACCTGCTCTAGTGGAAGGTGTCCCTGCCCGTGGCAGGGGTTGGCAGTGGGTGAGCTTTAAGGTCCCTTCCAGTTCAAGCCATTCTACGTTCCTGAGAGATGGTTCTTGAAGTCACCAAGAAAAGCTGCCTGGAGGTTGATGCCTGGGATCCTGTTTCAGCAGGTGGGAGAAGTAAATGTCAGGGCTGCTTCTGCAAGGAAGGATAAATCCTCATGTGCTTTCCCAGCCGCACAAGGACCTTGTGTACTCACAGCCCAGAGATGCTTCAGACAGGCAGTGCTCTGAAGGAGATGTGGCTTTGGGTATTTTTGGAGCTAGGGAGGCTTTGTGGTGAGCTGGAAAACTAAAGGTGTCCTCAGATCTCCAGTGGTGTCACCACCATCTCTTGAGCACCAAGGCTCAGCCCACCACTGACAAGTGGGGCATGAAGGATGCTGCAGTGTCTTTGGTTTGGCTTTGTTTTAACTGCTCTGGTGGAAGGTGTCCCTGCCTGTGGTAGGGGGCTGGAACTGGATGAGCTTTAAGGTCCCTTTCAACCCAAACCAGCCTGGGATTCTATAATGAGCCTGGGGAGCAGCACCCATAGTGCTCATGGTGGTATTTTCTTTGCTGCCATGCCCCTGCTCTTTTGTGCTGGGTTGGGGGGCCAGGGCTGGTTATCCTGTGCACTTGGCACACTGTAGCTTGCTGCCTGTCTGCACCAGGCGATGGTCCTGGCAGCTCACAGCATCACACAATATCCCGAAGTGCTCAAGAGTTGGAGGCACAGTGGGAGTCTTGCTGACCCTAGCCTGCACAGCCCAGTACCTTCTCCATTCCCATGTCGGTCTTCACCCAGCCAGGATGGATGGCTGTGCACAAGATCCCCTTGTCCTGGAGCTCCACAGCCAAGCACCTTGTCACCATGTTCTGGGCAGCCTGGAAGAGGCAGTGTCATGCCAGCATGAGCTGGGGTACGGATGTGCTGGAAGCGGGATTTTTCCCAGCCACAAGGTGGGAAATGGGACCTGGCCCTGGGGTACAGCACTGGCACAACCCCCTTGAAAGGCTCAGTCCTGGGTCCTGCTGTCTCGGTCTCCAAGCTGACACTTGGAGAACCAGGCAGAGGGTTTGTGACCCGTCCACGTGCCCTCGGCATGCAAAGCATCCCCAGCATCGTCCCCAGCTCCTCACCTTGCTGGCATGGCATGGGTACATGGGGGCTTAGTGCACACCAAGGCACAGCCCGATGGAGCATAGCTTGGTGGAGACGTTGATGATGGCAGCCCTGCTGCAGCTCAGCCCCTCCTGCCCCGAGCCCTTTGCTGCCTTCTCCAGGAGCGGCAGAGATTCCTTGCCAAAGACATGGATGCTCTGTTAACGTGGGACAAGCCTCGAGCTTGAGGAGCGCCCTGGAGGTCTCTGTTGCAGACCACGGGAGAGACACCCCCAGCAGAAGGGCAAGGGAGGGGGAGGACACCCCAAGGAGGGGCCAGGCTCAAGCCTTTCCCTTCCCCAAGGAAAGAGCAGACAGGAGCTCCAGATAGAGAGGAGCAGAGCGCTGGAGATGCTGGGGATAGGCTGAGCTGCCTCCCTGCTTCTCCGGGTGGGTAGAGGAGACCCCCAGTCCTGGTCTTGCCCCATCAGTTCTACTCATTTGGGAGAGCCAGAACGCACCAGTTGAGGCCACCTTTGCCATGAAGAACATCTCCCCAAGCAGGAGAAACCCAGAAGGTACCTTGGCAACCTGGAGTGGCCCAACGGCATTGGTGGCAAACACAGAGAGCATCTCCTGGGAATCCAGGGAGTGCAGCGTGGTGTGCGAGCTGACACCCACACAGTTGATGAGCAGGTTCAAGCCCTGGTCCTTCAGATGACACCCCACAGCCTGCACGGCCCCACGGATGCTGGGCAAATTTACGGTGTCTGCTGGGGCAGAAAGCAAAGTGGAGGAGAGCTCCAGTGGTTCAGCTTCCAGTGCCTAAAGGGGCTACAAGAAACCTGGAGAGGGGCTTTGGATAAGGGCCTGACAGAGGGGAGACTGAGATGAGCTCTTAGGCAGAAGTTCTTCCCTGTGAGGGTGCTGAGGCCCTGGCACAGGGTGCCCAGAGAAGCTGTGGCTGCCCCATCCCTGGCAGTGTTCAAGGCCAGGTTGGACGGGGCTTGGAGCAACCTGCTCTAGTGGAAGGTGTCCCTGCCTGTGGCAGGGGTTGGAACTGGACGAGCTTTGAGGTCCCTTCCCACCCAAACCAGTCTGGGATTCTGATTTTTTTCAGTTTGTGGTCAGCTTTTGGGTTTACTTCTTACGAAGTGCATCCCCTCCCAGGTGCTCACCCCACTGAAGTGGCCATTGTTGATTTAAAAGGAGTCATCTAAACACCTTCAGGATCTGAAATGGACTGGTTTGACCAACATTAAACTTTATATATTGCCTTTTAATAACCCTAGTACACCGCCAAGCCCTTTAGAACCATGTGTGTGGGCATGCTGGAGTGTGTTTTTGCTCCCATGCATATTTCACACACAAATGTTTTGCAGGTGCTATCTGATGGGCCTGCTGGCTTGGAGAGGCAATCACAAAGATTGAATTATTTTTTTGTAACAGATTTGCCCCTGAACTGTATTGCTGCTCTTATGCTTCTACAAGACTGAATTAGCAAAGGTTTGTAAGGCTGAATACACCCCTCTTGAGTGTTTTGTTACACTGATGAGCAACAGATTGATCTATTTTTTCTGGCAGACATTGAGGTGCTGGAGCTGGTCCAGAGAAGGGCAACGGAGTTGGTGAAAGGCCTGGAGCACAAGTGTGATGGGGAAGGGCTGAGGGACCTGGGGGGTTTAGTCTGGAGAAAAGAAGGCTCGGTGGGACCTTATCGCTCTCTGCAACTGCTTGACAGGAGGATGGAGCCAGGAGGTGGCTGGTCTCTGCTCCCAAGGAACAAGGGATAGGATGAAAGGAAACAGCCTCAAGCTGCACCAGGGGAGGTTTAGACTGGAGATCAGGAGCAACTTTTTCCCCAAGGGGTGTTCAGGCATTGGAACAGGCTGCCCAGGGCAGTGGTGGAGTCAGCATCCCTGGAAGTGTTCACAGACTGTGTAGATGAGGCCCTTAGTGGCATGGTTCAGTGGTGCCCTTGGCAGTGCTGGGGGATGGTTGGATTTGATGATCTTGAAGGTCTTTTCCAACCTGGTTGATTCTATGATCTTATGATTCTGACCTAGGCTGGTGTCTTTATGGTGTAAGCAAGTATTTTGAGTATCCTGGGACTTGTTACCACGTTGCATTGTTCAGCATGGACCCCCACAGAGGTGTCATGAAAACATTTGGGGGGATTTTGATGAGATAATCTCTTGTGGGGCTGCTGTATGTGAGGGGATGGAGCACTGGGATTTGAGAGGATGTGGATGGCTAGGGGCAGGATATATGGTAGGGGTTTTATTAGTGACTTTGGATAATGATCAGAGTTCAAGGCTCTGTCACTCCACCATGGGTGAGGGATCTTTCAGTTGCCTTGGTGAATGATTAACTGCTGTTTGGACTAGCTGAGTCACTGTTCCAAGAGGCCAGGAATGTGAGACCAGCACGCTTCAGCGATATGCCAGGCAAATTTGCTGAAGGAACAAAGTCTTGTCTCCTTGAAAGAAATATGAGGGTAAGGGTGAGAAAGGAAGAGAGAGAACAAAAGTGACAGGTTGTTGGCATCTCGGATTTAATTTTTAACTTTCCTTTCTGAAAAGTGCATTCCTGTTACTGCTTTGAAGTCAACTTTTCCTCAGGATGGAGAAAGACAGCCTGAAGTAGCTTCTCTTCTTAAATATTCATTGCTGTTGGATTTTTTTTCGTAGGTTTTTAGTTTATTTGGGGACTTGATTGGTAGTCTGGTGTTTTAGTGAAGGTTTATTTAGTGGTCAGCCCCTGAGATGTCCCTTTTATGTTGGCCATGCTTTGGTGAGCAAAGTAAACGTGCTCTTCCCATCACAGGTAATATGCAAGATGATATTTTTTAACACAGAGAAGGTATCATACTTTAACAATCTGTTTAATAATAAAAGGGGCTGTGAGCAGCTACTGCTCTCTCAGAGAGTGCTGTCTGCTTACTCAAGACACATCTGCAGGGAAGCACATTCCTCACCCTGGTGCTCTTTATCTCCCCATGTTTCACCCCAGTGCCCAAGCCTTCATCCCTGCCCAGCACCCTAGAAGCTTCCTGCCTGCAAATACCCCAACTCTGGCAACACCAAATACTGCCCTGGCTGCTCTCCTTTTTCTGTCCCCAGTTCCCTGTGCTGTCCATGTCCATTTGCTCTCCAGTGCTGGTGACAAAGGCCACTGAATCTGGCCTGTCTCCACGGGAACAACGAAAGGATGAAAGACCATCTCCCCAGTCTGGGCTCCAAACTGGAGCATGTTTCTGGGTCTGAGCATCTACCTGGGATACTGCCACCATTGTAGGACAAAATTCCCCATATGCATCCTTCAGTCTATTTCTTTTCTCCATTTTTCACTTGCAAGGAATGGCACACCAACCATGGCCATCCCCAAGAAGACCCCAAACCAACCCTCCTGTTTAGGAACCATCCAGTATGCCCTGCCTTGATTCACCTGTCGAACCTACATGTCCCAGCCCAAAACCCAGGCACTGTATTTAGTATCTTCGGGAACACAGGTCATACCTTTCCCATGAATCTTGCTCAGCTGAGGTGTCCAGACCCACCTCTGCCTGCCATTAAAGCCAGTTTGACTGCTTCCAGCCAGAGGACAGCTCTGAAGTGGGAAGTCTGCCCAGATGTGCACAGATCCCTCCCCATCAGCAGGGCTGGAGCTGCCTGGCTGCCTGTGTTAAGGCAAAGGTGCCCTCAGACCCATCCCTGAAGCAAGCAGAGGGCTAGAAGCAATGTTAGGTGCAAGGAGACGGATTGCTCCGCACCTAGCTGGACCAGTTTGATGCTGGGGTGCTGGGCAGCTCATTCTTGCCTGGAAACAAAGTAATGGAGCAAGAGAGGAGGTTAGAAGTCACCAGCGGCATGGCCCTGCTCCCACCCCAGCTCCCCGGTCACTCCAGCTAGAGCTGGGCCATGATAGCCTTGCTTTTGTCAAAAAAGCCTGTGGAGCTATTCCCAGGGGTCAGGGCATCCCTGTGGGCAGGAGGAGAAGTGTACTGCTGGGCTCAGGGGCTGCCCCTGTCCTGGCTGATCCCAGTATGGAGAAGGCGTTGGCTGGCCGTGAGCGTGGCCAGGAGGACACGGGCACCATGTCTGAGGACACAGGCACCATCTCTGCTCCTCCAGCCTCATCCCACCCAGCTAGGTCAGGGGTTGGGGGTTATGAGACCCCACCAGAGCAGCCCTGTCCCCACTGCCAGACTAACCCAGCCAGGACAGTGAGCTGGCAGGGCTGCAGGGACCACACATTCCCACCGCCTGCCCCATTTGGGACCATCCCCACGTCCCACACCTCCACTGACCTTCCCTTGTGGCCCGCCGGGGTCACGGCATGTGGTGAAGATGTGCTGCGGGGGCCAGGGGCTGGTGGCGAGCTGCCTCACGAGCTCCAAGCCCGACGCCGCGGTTGGGGAGTGTCACCAGGACGTTGCGAGCCAGGGCCGCCATCCCTGCAGTGACACACGGCGGGACGGGGAGAGGAGCCGGGCACAGCCTAGGCTGTGGCTCCGGGTGCCCACGGGGAGAGGGATGATGCCAGCACCAGCCCTGGTCCCTGGCCTGCCCCAGGCACAGCCAGGGTGCCAAGGAAACCCTGCACACCGGGCTGGATGTCTCCTGTCACCCAGTCCTCCCCCACTAAAGCCCCAGCTCCCAGAAGCACTATAACAATTGCAGAATTGTTATCTCTAACAAAAGCTTTGAGAAGCACTTGGAAACACCACCAGGAATAGGAAAACAGTTCCACATCACTGTGGCTGGTGATCTTCCAGTCTGAGGGGTGAGTTTGGGATGGTTGAAGCCAGGGATGCTAATCCAAAGCCCAGCCTAGGAAGCACAGGAAGAGCATTTCTGATACTGGAAGCTCAACTGATGCCAATGCTTTCAACAGAGAAGATCCTCAGCTCCCTGCAGCCCTGATCACCCCCTGCTGGGGCTCCAAGCACACAGCCATCACCTTTCTCCTTCCTGGAGGACAATGCTTCATGCTCCTCAGCCCAAGAGGTGCCTGCAAAGCCAAGGTTTCTGTGGCACAGACGTGCCTGGGGGCATGGATTTTCAGGAGGCAGAGGTAAGGTGCCAAAAGAAACTCAGAGCTACCATGTAAAAAGCCTCAGCTGAAACAGAAGAATTGGTGAAACCTGAGTTTAAGGGGGGGAAGGAAATAAGAAGTAAGTAGTGGGGAGGGGGCTGTTACATCTGCATGTGCCCAAAGGGACACATTGGTTGCTCAGCCCCACTCGGCCTGGTGGAGGGGACAGAGCTGACTATTCCCTAAGTGTCTGAGTGGTTCCAGATCTGGCAGTCTCCAAAGAAATACCGAGGCCAGCAGCTGGGCAATGGTGAAGGGGCTCCCACTTGGAAGGTGGGTTTTCAGGGGACACAGAGCATGGAGGAGAAGCAGCAGTGATGTTTCCTTCCCTCTCGGTGGGCAGACTGCAGCCCCCATGAGAGGTAAGCATGCTGGGTGTGGATTTGGATGGTGTTAAGACACAAACCCACTGTAGCAGGCATTGCTGAGGCTGCAATCATCTGCACAAGCAATTGGACTGCACAGACCTGCCCATTCCTGCTGCTATCTGCAAGCAGCATCCAGAGCCACATTCCCATTAGGAGCCAACAGGACCGGAGTTTCCACTTTTCCTTCCAGGCTCCTTGGTAAAGAGACCAAAGTAAAGTGAAGATGGCTGCAGCCCAGCATCGAGCAGGGAAGGCAAGCAGCAAGTAACCTTTGGAAAGGGCTAACTGATGGCAACAAAGGCCAAGAAGGACAGGAGCACAGACATACTCATGGCTCTAGAACCACTGCTTGGGCAGAAGGGATGCTCTGGGAAAGAGGGGACACCAAACCACCAGACACCAACACTGCAGAAGCACCTTGGGACCACCCAGGTTAGAGAGGACTCTGCTCCAAGACCTGTCAGGACGAGCAGGGTCACCAACGACTTCAGATCAGGTTGCCCAGGGGTTGAACCAGACCCCACAAACCTGCAGGGGCCCCACAGTCTGAGCTCCCTTTTGAGACAAGGAGGCACAAAAGCAGAAAATGTAATCAGTCCTAAGCAATGTTAAGTTTGATGGCTTTGTAATGGAAAATAACTGCGGTGCGTGAAGGTAGTTGACATAGTTTTAGGTCCTTAGGACCTTAGTACAAAAAGCGTAAGAAAATCAGGATACAAAAACAGGACCTGGGGAAAGGGAGTATCTGAGACTTGTAGATGTCCAGGATGGGAGCAGTTAAACTAACTGCTAAGTAGAAGGACAGGATGATTGCTATGTCTGTAATATTAAGCTGGTGCTTCAAAGACTACCAGAAGTGATGAAGATTGTTGGAAGAAGTAAACGACCCTCAGAGACCACCATCACATTTTTGTATGCATGCGGGAAACTTTATGGAAAATGATGTAATTCATGTGTAGCCTCACGAATATGTATGTATGCCCCGTGACTGTGTAAGGATGGCCTGTGTAGCAATACGGTGATATACATTAGGAAGAGCTATCCCCCGTCTCCCGGTGCCGCAATAAAGAATACCTGGTTGTCAGCTTGAAACTCTGTTGGCGAGTTTGTTCCTGGAGTTTTCTCCGAATCACTTTCAACGGTTGACAGTGATTTGTTTTGTCAGTGTGACACCACATTTCACTGCATGACCGCCCTCGCAGTGAATTTTTTGTCAACATGGCACCTCCCGTTGACGTGCCCTTGGATTCCATGTCCCTACCCCATCAATTCCCCAAATGCCTGACTAGAGCATGTTCCTAACGAGTAGACACCCACTCCCCTGCACCTCTTAGCCATGACCTTGTCCTCTCAGACCCATGCAGAAACCTTGTAGCCATTACATCCCCCAGCAGGGAAGCCCACACAGCTTTGCTCACCAGCGCAGCAGCCACCTCGACCACCATCCCCAGCCAGCTCCTTGCCCTCCACATCCCCTCCATAGCTGCCTTTGCAGCCCACTGTCATCCCTATTTTGGAAGTGAAGGACCTGGAGCACAAGTGTGATGGGGAAGAGCTGAGGGAACTGGGGGAGGTGGGGGGCTTAGTCTGGAGAAGGCTCAGGGAAGCCCTTATCTCCCCACAACTGCCTGGGAGGATGGAGCCAGGAGGTGGCTGGTCTCTGCTCCAAAGGAACAAGGGATAGGACAAGAGGAAATGGCCTCAACCTGTGCAGGAGAAGGTTTAGACTGGGTATTAGGGACAATTTCTTCCCCAAAGGGTGTTCAGGCATTGGAACAGGCTGCCCAGGGCAGTGGTGGAGTCACCGTCCCTGGAAGTGTTCACAAACTGTGTAGACGAGGCCCTCAGTGCCATGGTTCAGTGGTGGCCTCGGCAGTGCTGGGGAACGGTTGGACTTGATCTTGAAGGTCTCTTCCACCCTGGCAGACTCCGCACCAGCACCGCACCAGCACCGCACCAGCGCTCGCACTCCCAACACGGCGGCTCCCAGTGTGGCTTCGCTCCCGCCGCGTCACCCGGGCGCCGCGCCGCGCCGCGCCGTGCCGTGCCGTGCCCATTGCATCAGCCAGCGAGAAACCCAGCCCCGCGGCCGCCCAGGGGAGGGGACGGGGCTTTACCCTGAGCGATGGCGGCGCAGCCAATCGGAAGCTGGCGCACGGCGATGAGCTCGCAGGGGCGGGGCGGAGCGGACGCTGCGGAGGTGCGGATCTCGGGGCTGCGGCGGCTGCGGAGGTACGGCGTGAGGGGCGGCGGGCGCCCCGGGCGGGCAGGCCGGGAGACAGACAGCCAGACAGCCAGCAGGCCGGGAGACAGACAGGCAGGTAGGCAGGCCGGCAGGCAGGGAGACAGGCAGGTAGGGAGACAGGCAGGCAGGCCGGGCTGCAAGGGGGCCGCGGCGGACAGTGACAGCGGGAGGGGAAGGGGGTAGTGCCGCGGTCAGTGCCGGGGTCTCCTCGCCTCAGCCGGGGCCGACGGGGGATGCGCGTCTGCCGGCTCTGGTTGGCTGCTCGCAGGGCTGCCGGGCCCCTGCTGCCTCTCGAGGGCGCTTGAGACCGGATGGAGTCTGCTCTGAGGCCTTGCCGCGGCCGGCAGCCGCTGCTGTGCCCATTCATTCCTTCGCTCCTCAAGTCCTGCCCTCCCGCCTTCGTGCAGCGCCTCGCTGGCCTTGGTACAATGATGTCCCTGCACCACAGCAGGGTGGGGGGAGCTTGGCCCTTCAGGTGATCGCATTGCGCTCCATCGGCAGAGTACAGCTTCGTGTACGCTCTAGGCTGTGCAGGAGGTGTCATCCGTCTCTGACGTGTGTGTGGCAATGTGGTTCCTCGCTGGGAAAGCACCCAGGCACCCCTGGAGTGACCCTGCTTTGAGCGGGAGGGGTGGATGACGTGATAATTTCCAGGCTCAGCCCTTCCATGATGCTGTGATTTAATCACCTTGAGTGGTTTTAGGATTTGGCAGTCCCCCACCATGTCTTCAGCAGAACAAGCACAGCCTCTCACTTGAGTTTGGTATTCAGGTGAAATGGGTATTTTAAACCCACATGTTTTCAAAGAACAAGTAACTTGATGTAGAGCTCTAGAAAACAGGGAGGTTGGGGGAGAGGAAGTTTGCGATTGGGCAGCACTGTCTGGGGCAAGCTGATGGTTGAGCTGAGGAGTCAGTGACAGTACTTAACCAATGTGGGGGGACCCTTTCAGGAGATGGAGGCGGTGATCCTGATGTTACTTCTTGAGCTGACAACATGTAAGAACCTTATTTGTTGTTCCTTCAGACTGCACCAAGGCCTTGCTACTTTCCCTTCCGCTTGCTTTGGACACCTGTAACTTGCAGGTTCAGTATGGAGACTACGTTAACAGCGAGCCAGATCCGGCAACGATTTATTGACTTCTTCAAGGAAAACAAGCACGTCTATGTGCACTCATCTTCTACAATCCCCCTGGATGACCCCACGCTGCTTTTTGCCAATGCTGGTATGAACCAGGTAGGATTCCCGCTCTGGTACTGTGGTCCTTATGGACGCATCCTGTATCAGTTGACACCTGTGAAGCTATTTTATGTGGAAGACTATTGTTTTCTCCATCTTCCTTCTGGTCACACAGAGGTGACTGGTGTGTCTGATGGAGCCCACTGTGCTCTTGCAAAACTGGCAAGAGTGTTGGAAGAGGTTCCTGTGTCTCCTGGGATAATGGGATAATGTCTGCAATAATGGGAGCACTGCCAGTCTCCCTTCTTTGACAGTTTGTACCACAGCTAGTCCTGGCACAGATGCCTGACAGCAGTTTTAAAGAGTGGCCGAGGCTGGGCTGCTGAAAAAAGTTAATTTCTTTAGTGTTTGTCGGTTGGGAATCTGTCTACTTTCAGTCCCGCTGGAGATGCTGGGGTTTGCTGGGCTTCAGGGACATGTGTGTATGTAGGAATACTAAGCTCTAGGCAGTGCTGCAGTCTCCTCACAGGAAGGAGACAGCAGGCTTGTTTCTGAAAGCTGCCTTGGGTGCATCCAGGCTAGTGGTAACATGACATAGATAATACTGTCTTACTGTTGCTTGCAGCATTTGAAAACAGGCTCTTGGTGGTTTTCTTGATTGCCCTCTTTTCTTTCCCTTCCTTTCAGTTCAAACCCATTTTCCTCAACACTATTGACCCCTCACACCCACTTGCTAAACTGAACAGAGCCACCAACACTCAGAAGTGCATCCGAGCAGGGGGCAAGCACAATGACCTGGATGATGTTGGGAAAGATGTCTACCACCACACCTTCTTTGAGATGCTGGGGTCCTGGTCCTTTGGGGATTATTTCAAGGTAAAACAGGCTAGGTGCAACTCTGAATCTCTTGCATGAAGTTACACATCTCTGAACTCAGAAATTGCCAAGAAGAAAGAGAGTATCTTGGCACAGAGTGGCTCCTAAGGCGCATGTGGCTCCTTTGGAATTAATGAACTTGGAAGTTCTTCTGAAGCTGCAGAATGTTTCGAGATTAATTACTTCAGGCTTACAAAGCTGATTATATTAATATTGTGGTTTAGACCCAGCTGACAATTTTCAGCACCAGCAGCTGCTCGCTCACCCCCCGGTTGGGATGGGGAGGAGAACAGAAAGAATTTAAACCCCACTGGTTTAGGTAACATCAGTTTAATAACTAAAGTATAATATAATACTAATAATGATAAGGGAAATTACAAGGGGAGAGAATATAAAACTTAAAGGGAAAGGGAAAACCCCAAGAAACAGAAGTGACACACAATGCAATTGCTTATCACCCACCGACCACTACCCAGCCCGACCTGAGCAACAATCTGGCCTTCTGGGTGACTCCCTGCAGTTTATATACTGGGCATGACGTGCTGTGGTATGGATGTGCCAGCCCCTTTAGCTAGTCTGGGCCAGGTGTCCTCTCGGCTTCCTCCTGGCTTCCTGTGCCCCTCCTCACTGGCAGAGCATGAGACTGAAAAGTCCTTGATCAGGGTAAGTGCTACTGAGCAACAACTAAAACATGGGTGTGTTACCAGCATTGCTCTCAGACTAAAGCCCAGACACAGCACTGCACCAGCTACTGGGAAGGAGAAAGATACCTGTTACAGCTGAATGCAGGACAATTAACTCTGCCAGTTTGGAGTCTTCAGGCAGAGTTTTTAGTGGCTGTCCTGGAGTTGTGGGGACTTGCATGTGCTGAGTGACAGTGATGGACCTTCAGAAAGGAATGATCATAAAATAATGGTGTCCTTTCCCAAGCTCCTTGATAATATAGTGTTGAAATTCAGAAAGACAGTGTTGAGAATACAGAATAAGACCAGGATTAAAAGGCTTTTGAGGGGGCAGTGAACATTGCTGAGATTTAACTTGTCTGCATCTGGAAAGCCACATGAGATGTTTCTCATGACCTGTTCGCTCTATATATTAATTTGCTTCCTTCTTATTTCAGAAGACTGAAAGTTTTTGGCTATTCAGCTGCTGATACCTACAGTAGCCAGTACTTTGCATGTTGAAGAGAAACTCTTCTTGCATTCACTTGCTGAACTCATCTTTCCTTCTGCAGGAACTTGCTTGTAAACTGGCACTGGACCTTCTCACCAAGGAGTTTGGCATCCCTGTTGAAAGACTCTATGTTACTTACTTTGGTGGAAATGAGGCTGCAGGACTGCAGCCAGACCTGGAGTGCAAGCAAATCTGGTTGGATTTGGGGTAAGGCCTGAGGAAGGTGTGTGTCTTGATGAGGAATAGTCATTCAAAGAAGGATAGTATGTATTTTGTGGCAGAGCACATGTAACAGGAAGATTTAACAAAATCAAAGCATCACAAATGTTTGCAGAGTGGTGGTGCTGCAAAACAAAAGGGAAGTACTGGTATTAGCTAGAAGATACCGAGAGCTTTCATTTCAAAATCTCTTCTGTAAGCTTAAGAGCATAAGAAGTGCTCACTGGGTCAGATCACAGCACACTGTGCTGCCTCTGACACTTGAGAAGATGCTGTTTTTACAAGAGCGGGCATGCCTGACTGCTGTGCAGTCCATTCACCTCGTCCCCTCCCAGCATCCAGTCATTGGATTAACTATGTTAGAAGGCTAGCCATCTATTCCCCTTAGCTTCTGTTTGGGGCCGTGCTCCTTCAGAGTATGTCTGATCCTGTTTTTCTGAATCTGAGTCGTAGTCTCCCACCCAGCCTTGTACGCTCAAAACTGAGGAGTCTGACTCTTTTCTTTACTCTCTTCCTAAGGCAGCTGTTCCATCCTAACAACCCAGGAGCTCTCCCTCCAGCTGGGACAAGTGTCAGGTGCCAATATTGACTTGATCCTCCTCAGCAGGAGTCACAAGAAATTAGTCCTCTTGGATTAGCCTCTCTCAAGACTCCTGACAGTTCATCTGCTCATCCAGGGAGTTAGTGAGCTGAGGTTTCTCTGGTATAGCTCTTAGTTTGGGAAATTCTTGTCTTGCTGTTAGTATCTGTCTTTCAATAGGAGTTTCTTGCTACAGGCTGGCTGAGGGCAGGATTCTGCCTGGCAATATGAAGGATAACTTTTGGGAAATGGGAGACACAGGGCCCTGTGGCCCTTGCAGCGAGATCCACTATGACCGGATTGGGGATAGAGATGCTTCACACCTGGTCAATCAGGATGATCCCAATGTCCTGGAGATCTGGAACCTGGTGTTCATACAGTTCAATAGGTGAGCCAGACCTCCTTCCTTCCCCAGGCTGCTCCAGCTCAGATTCTGTATTCTTTTACCTTCCGCTGGCTTTTTTGCCATTCCCTTTTGTCCAGGACCTGTTCACTTTGTGATACTCTGTGCCCCGACTGTCCTGTATAAAAGAGGCTGGTCACACTGGCTTTGGGTACAGACTGGAAGTATTTTCTTAAGTTATCTGCCCAGAGTTCAGTAGGGGATAAGTGCCATCCCACTTGGGGTCTAGATTGTCATTGAGGGTCTTGTTAACTGTATTTTATCAAAGTTGTCCTTCATGTGGCTTGTGCAGGGGCTCACATCATAAACTTGATGACACGAAATCTCATGGAGATGAGGATTTCTTCATGGGAATCCATGGAGATGGGGTTTCCTCTGCAGAGCCTCCATCCATCACAGCTCATCTTTCTTTCTGTGGCTGGGCAGGGAAGCTGATGGGGCACTGAAACCTCTTCCTAAGAAGAGTATTGATACTGGTATGGGCCTGGAGAGGCTGGTCTCTGTGCTGCAAAACAAGATGTCCAACTATGACACTGACCTTTTCCTTCCTTACTTTGAAGCCATCCAAAAGGTACAAACTGGGGGGGGGTTGGGTCTGGGCCTGACCCAGCTGCCTTCATTCCCTCAATCACTGGGAAGATGCATGGGGTGGTTGGGCAGGGCGATTATGTCTGCAGGTCTCTGCTTCCCTGGCTGCTGGGAGCCCCAGCGGCTTGTACTTTCCTGAGGATAGGAACACAGGCTGGCGCAGTAATTGTTGCCTTGGGACATATTTCCTGGGGAAAATATAAGACAATGAGCAATGCAGCTTTCCCAAGTGTTTCCGTGGACTGTCCTGGTGTGCAGTCCTAGGTCCTCTCCCAAGGAGATGCTCTGCAGTCCTGTATGGCCAAGTGCCATCTTTGTGCCATGTGGAAGAGCATGTGATGCTGCTAACCCAGAATCAGAGTTTGTCCTTCAGTTACCCACCTGGAACATGCTGATCTATAATAAATCCCTTTAGAGAGGAGGTTTCTGCCATAAACCATGGCAGTTTGCTGTAAAACATGACTTGCAGGGCCAAGTTCCTTGGCTAGGCAGGTTATGCCAGGACTCTGGTCCTCGAGCCAGTGTGCACAACAGATGATTTCCCTGCACTCTGTTCCGCTCCCTCTCTCTTGTGTCCTGGACTCTTAATGTTGAGATAAATTGGCTTTGCTTCCTCTGGTGTTGCAGACCCTGGAAGTGCAGGCTGTGGCACCATGCACAGTCTCACAGCTCTCACTTCACTTTCCAAGGGGAGCATGCCTCCTGTGTGGCCACAGGTAGTGGAATGGTGGGTGGCTCGTGAGGCACTTCCCTGTTGTTCGGCCATGTTGCTGGTCCCCACCATCCTCAATTGTGCCGTTTGCCCACCACCTTCTCCTGTCTTCATAGGGCACAGGTGCCAGGCCCTACATGGGGCAAGTTGGTGCTGAAGATGCTGATGGAATAGACATGGCCTACCGTGTGCTGGCTGACCATGCACGGACCATCACACTGGCCCTTTCTGATGGGGGCAGACCTGACAACACTGGAAGAGGGTAAGAAGGGAGCTGTTGCGATGCTGCCACTCCCATTCTGTTCAGCATGGCTTCCCCAAGGGCACTGGGATCTCCGGGATGTCTTTGAATTCATCACTGAAGCAGTGGATAGCAGAGTGTGGGCTCAGTATATTTGATGCTTCAATCCTTGTAGTAAGATCTGCTCAAAAGGGCAAGACACACAGGTCTGAGGGTTCTTGTGTGTCCCAGTCCTGCTGTGTCAGCCCCAGAAAGGATCACTGGACAGACAGGCACAAAACCCTGCTCAGTGCAGTGGTGCTGTCAAAAAAACAATGAAGTTTGGGCCAGGGGGCTGTGCTGTGGTGCTGCTGGACTCACAGAACTGATTCTTAAGCACACAGTTTGGGTGATGGAGCTGGAGCCTGGCACCTCACCTCTGGCTTGCTGCTGCTGTGAGCAGCTGCTTGAGAGAAAATGGGGTAAGGGAATCCTGTGCTTTTGGTCTTGGGAAGGGGTGTTGATAGGTGGATGCTGGTGGATCTTCTAGAACAACTCGGAGGTGTAACATGTGAATGAGGGACTCTACTGTCTCCTAGGTACGTGCTGAGGCGGATTCTCCGACGGGCTGTGCGCTACTCCCATGAGAAGCTCAATGCCCCCAAGGGTTTCTTTGCTACTCTGGTTGATGTGGTGGTGCAGTCACTGGTAAGTCCTTCCCTCACTCCACTGTATATCCTGAAGACTTCCTCTGCTGAGACGTGCAGATCTCCATGCTGAAGGATTAATGCTCTTGTGTCTGCAGGGAGATGCCTTTCCTGAGCTGAAGAAAGACCCAGACATGGTGAAGGATATTATAAATGAAGAAGAGGATCAGTTCCTGAAAACACTCAGCAGAGGGCGTCGTATCCTGGACCGGAAGATCCAGAGCCTGGGAGACAGTAAAATCATCCCTGGTAAGGCTGTGGCTTATGTCTGGGTGCAACAAAAATCATTTATTATGTGTGACAAAGCTCAGGCTCAGTTTGGTTGGGAATTGAGAGATGGTGGAAGGTGTAGGGGGGCGTAGTTGGAGTCAAAAGACCATCTGTCGGAGCTCGCCCCCCCATCTCTTTTCTGGCCTGTGTTCACTTGCTCAGGTTTCTCAGCTGCCCAGACACACAACATGATAGTGTGATCTCTGTGCTGTCAGAGAAGAGTGTTTTAGATGTTCACCACAGGTTTTTGCTGTACTACCATGGTGCATAGCCAGGGAAAGGAGCAGTGTGTTATGGAATAGGAGTGCTGACTGCTCTCCTTTTTCTCTGAAGGTGATACTGCCTGGCTGCTGTATGACACCTACGGCTTTCCTGCGGATCTCACTGGGCTGATTGCAGAGGAGAAGGGCCTTGTTGTTGACATGGAGGGCTTTGAAGAAGAGCGGAAAAATGCACAGGTAGATGGCAGCTCCAGGGGGAGCTGGTCTCTGGGTAGGCAGGGAGGATATCCTTCTTTATAGTCTGCAGTAATGAGCCTGCTCCTTTCTTACCAGCTCTGCTCACAGCTTATCTGTCCCAGTGCCCTGGAGGAAAGACCAGGGCACAGCACCGCAATTGTTGTGGGACATGCCTTTTCTGTCTGGCTGAGGCTGATTTTACTCACTGTGAGGCCCAGGGCCTCAAGCTCAGCATTCAGACAGAGACAGCAAGAGTGCTCGGAGCACCTCTCCACTGTCTGTTCTGGATTGGTAATTTTGGGACTTCCCTGTCTGAGGAGATGTGTCTAGGCAGGCCTGTAGCCTGGGTGCCTCTCCTAATAAGTTTTCTGCAGCATCATGGAGTGGCATTGGCCAGCTGGCTGGGTACTTGCCTTGCCCTTGTTGGGCTCAGGCCTGCTTTTTCTGCATGCTGGTAGCACTAGAATAGCCTGCTGTGAAGCCAGAAGACAGGAACACTCCAACTGCTGGCACACAGGGCAAAGCGAATGCCCCATCCCTGGCAGTGTTCAAGGCCAGGTTGGACGGGGCTAGGAGCAACCTGCTCTAGTGGAAGGTGTCCCTGCCTGTGGCAGGGGGTTGGAACTGGATGAGCTTTAAGCTCCCTTCCAACCCAAACTAGTCTGGGATTCTACAAAGTGCTAAACTGAGAAGCTGTCAGGAATACAAGTGAGATGTGGTGTGCATGGGCCAATGCTTGAGGTATATTTTTCTCACTTCGGTGCTTGTCATTTGCAGCTCAAATCCCAGGGCAAGGGTGCTGGAGGGGAGGACCTCCTCATGCTGGACATCTATGCCATCGAAGAGCTAAGGGCCCGAGGGCTTGAGGTGACCGATGACTCGCCAAAATACAGCTATGCTTCAGATCCCAGTGGTACCTACGGTATGAAAAAAACATCCCAGAATCATCCTCTGCTGCCAAACCTTTCCTGGCACGTACCTCAACAAGATCCCCCTCTGGGCTCACTTTGCCCAGGATATGGAGGTGGGAGGGAAGCATGTGCAGGTGAATAGCCTGCTTGTTACTAGTCGAGCAGGGAAGGAGAAAGACAGGCTGTTCAAGGGCTGCTGTACTGTTCAGATCTGTTGTTGTACGTTTGAGGTGATTCCTGTTCCCTGCAGCTTTGTGTCTCCACACCCCGATGTTTGTGTTTCTCAGCTGCTCGTTTGCCGGTGTTCAGGAGACTGCAGTTTCTCCTGGGTCCGCTAGAGGGTCCTTGCCTCACTTGTTCTGGCTTTTCCTGCTAAATCTTCCATTGGGTGGAAATTCAGGAGGCCCCCGGCTTGTGTGCTGCTGACTTTTACTGTATAAGTGTGGAAGGAGGTGACAGTCCCTGCCTTGGAGAGCACTGAATGAAATTCATTCTTATCCAGCTAACCGTTGCCCTAGTTCTTTCTCCTGCAAATATGGTAGCTGCCATGAGCTCCTGCAATAGGTGGGAGGTGTTGCTATGAAATTCTGCTTCTGTGTAGTGTCTGCAAGGTTTTCCTACTTTACTTACGCTGCCTTTCATCCTGGTGACAGATTTCGGGAGCCTTGTGGCCACAGTGAAAGCCATCCGCAGGGAGAAGATGTTTGTGGAGGAGGTATCCACTGGCCAGGAATGTGGGATAGTGCTGGACAAGACCTGCTTCTACGCCGAGCAAGGCGGGCAGATCTATGACGAAGGCTACATGGTCAAGGATGACAACAGCAGGGAGGATGTGAGTGGGCCTGAGAGCCTTCAAGTAGACTTGGTCTGACCTGGGGCCTGGGCAGAGGAGGAGAATGGGCAAGGCAAGCTCCAGCAATGCCCTGTCCATGGCAGGTGTCAGGCATTGTACAGGTTTCCTTTCCAGGGGTCCAGCGTGGCACAGATGTGCTGGAATTTGTTCCCCTTGCTTCCTGGGGAGCTGCACTCTGCTGCAGCATCAGGCTGTTGCCAGAACCTGGCCTGTGGTGATGGTTCTGGGATTGCTGTGCAGGATAATGCTTTCCAGCTGTGATGGGGAGCTGAGGTGGGGAGCTCTTTCAGCTCTGCTGTGCCCCATAACAGTGACCCATAACCATGCCCTATCTTCATTCACTTCTCTGTTTTGTGGCCCTGTGTACTGTGACTGGGGGGAACTCAGCTTTTTCCTATTGCACACAGCAGTCTGGTTCCAGCTGAGACCTGTCCATTTGCAGCTGAGACCTCTGGCGGGACTGTGCGTCCCTCTTTGGTCTCCCTCTCTGCTTACAAGGTGCCTTTCACTCTGTACAGAAAACGGAATTCACAGTAAAGAATGTGCAGGTCCGAGGAGGTTATGTGCTTCACATAGGAACTCTGTATGGAAACTTGAAAGTAGGAGATCAGGTCCACCTGTCTATTGATGAGGTGAGTTAAGACATGGTGTGACACATGGGCTCATCTCTTTTTTCCTGGATTTTGTCCCTTTTCATTGGTGGTGCTCTCGGGGCCTGGTGTTTCGGCCTGCTCTCCCTGCAGCACAAGGTGCAGGCAAAGCAGTGTGGCCTTTCAGTCTGGCTGTCTCAAGACCTCTCCTGCTTGGCTTTCTCCTGCCACAAGGCAAATAATGCCTTGGACCCAAATGGCTTAGAGCCACACTTGCTGGGTTTTGCTGAGCAGCAGCAGAAACACATTTTGGATCAGGACTGGGATGTAGAATGTGTATGGTCCCCGCTGTGTTTTGGATGACAGTGGAGAGCCTGGGCTGCCTGCCTAACTCCAGACACTGCTCCCATAGTCTCAGCCTGCTGAGTGCATGCTGTATTGAGCCTAGTCTGCAGAATGCATTTCCCCTCCCTCTAGAGGCAGCATCTTTGGAGCAAGAGAGAAGGCTTCCATCTTGCAGTGCTTCTCCCTGCTGAGGAGCAGAGATCAGTGTCTGTGACCTGGTCTGTCCTTGGCCTCTCTCCAGACAGGCCCAACAAGGGGGCTGCTAAGGAAGAGTCATGCACAAATTTGGTGAGGAACATCCTGCTCCCTTAGCTGAGGCTATAAGGCAGCAAGTGTGATAAGTTCCTCTGGTCTCAAGCCAGTTTAGGTTTCTTTTGGAGCAGAACATTGACCTCCACTTCTGCTGCTAGAGGTGATGTTGGCTCCACAGTGCAGGATCCCATCTAACAGTGGCTTCCTCCATCAGACGAGGCGGAGGCCAGTCATGAGCAACCACACGGCCACCCACATTCTCAACTTCGCCCTGCGCTCCGTGCTGGGGGAGGCTGACCAGAGAGGGTCGCTGGTTGCACCAGACAGGCTGCGGTTCGACTTCACAGCCAAGGGAGCCTTGTCCACCCAGGAGATCAAGAAAGTTGAAGGGATCGCCAACCAGATGATTGAGGAGGCAAAGGTGGGTACAGCTGCCAGGTTGGATATGCTCAGGAAAAGTCCACCTTTTGGATGATCTGGGATACTGGGAGGTCAGCCCAGCAGGAGTCTTCTGAGCTGCTAGTGCAGTACTGTGCACAGATTGGCATCACCTCAGAGGATCCTGACTGGGAAAACTCCATGTGGATCGGTAGCAAGCCCTCTGTAGGGTTGGAATATTTCCATGCCTGTGCTGGTGTTGCATTTAGCTACAGGAAGTTTGGCAGAGTAGTTTTGCAGGGGTGGCTTTATTTAGTGTACATGTGGCCACCCCATGATGTGTCCTCAATGGCGAGAGCATTGCTTTGTGTGGTGCCAGAGCAGATGCTGGAGGACCCTGTGCTCCGCTCAGGAGTCTGTGCTTAGAAAGCATTAGAATGTACATGGGGAGTCTGAGCAGGCAGTGATACCAGGAATTCTGAAGATGAGGTGTCTCTCCAATGACTTCGGGTTCCCTGCAGTTCAACAAACAACAGTTCAGGTAAGGCACAGAAGGTCCCTTTTAAGCTCTTTTGGAGGAAGTCAGGATTCCCTGGGCCCTCAGTCACAACTGACAGGACTGGCTCTTACCTGCACCCCTTTCTTGTCCTCTGCAGACAGTGTACGCCCAGGACTGCCCTCTTGCAGCAGCCAAAGCTATCCAAGGACTGCGGGCAGTTTTTGATGAGACCTACCCTGATCCTGTCCGTGTGGTCTCAATTGGCATCCCTGTGGAGGAGCTGCTGGCCGACCCCTCTGGCCCCGCAGGCTCCATCACTTCAGTAGAGTTCTGCGGGGGCACGTGAGTACCTGGAGAGGCCAGGGAAGGTGGCAAGGTGGCTGGAAAGGCATCCCTGTGGAGCCCAAGCTCTGCTGGGAGTGCTGAGAGTGGCTGCTGGCCACACCCAGGGCAGAGCTGGAGGTGGTGGTGATCATGATGTGCCTTTGCATTCCCCATTTAAAGTCAGTCTTTGCAGGAAGGAAAAATCTCTGCCTGTGTGCTGTCACTGCCTACACGCACAGTCTCTGACAGTGCAGAAACAAAGCCTTTGCCACCTTTGCCTTGCTTACTTGCTTTTAGCAGCTAGGTTGGGATTTCTGCCTGTCCCCATGCTTGCTTCCTGTCCCCATGCTTGCTTCCTGTTCGTGGCATGGTGGTTTTCTTGCTTCCACGCCAATTGCTGCTGAGGTGAGAGGTGGACTTCTAACTCTCTCTTATTGTGAGTCTTTCTGGGTTCTTTCCAAAGGCACTTGCAGAACTCCAGCCACGCTGGCCCTTTTGTGATTGTTTCAGAAGAAGCAATTGCTAAAGGCATCCGGAGGATAGTTGCAGTCACTGGGGGCGAAGCTCGGAAGGTGAGAGGAGGCAGGAGAGATCCTCTGGAAAATCCCATGTATTAACCATGTGCCAAGGTTCCTTTTGTTCAAATCTGTGCAATATCCCTGGTGGGATACTCATTGCAAGGGTTCATGGGGGAGATGGCTTTCTCTTTATGGAGGAACTTAGCATTCCTTCTGGCAAAGAAGATTCCTGGGGCCTGTTTGCCAGCATCACATCCTGGTTCTGGTCACAAGCTGCCTGCTTTGGCTCTGCTGCTTCCTAAAGAGTTACTGACCTCCATCTGAGGGCTGCATCATTCCTTACCCCTTTTCATGAGGTTGGCAAAAGCCCAGCCTGCTACCTCTCTCTACCTGACTTTAACTGGGATTCTCTTTTCCTAGGCCCTCAGGAGAGTTGACAGCCTCAGGAAGCTGCTGTCAGCGCTGGAGGCCAAGGTGAAGGTCCAGACAGCTCCCAACAAGGATGTGCAGAAGGAGATCGTGGATCTCAGTGAGGTGAGGATGGTATCTGTGGTCTGCCTCCCCAGAGTGAATGGTACCTTGATGACCAGCACTGGGTGGTGTTAATGAGGCCCAAGTTCAGCTTCCTGCTCCTGTCCACACCACCCTGTGTCCTGCAGGTGCTGCAGCCAGCACCTCATGCCTGAGGCTGGGAGAGGAGGGGAGCTTAGTGGGCTCTGCCATTTGAGGCACTTGAGGTTCATGAGTGTGGTGCAGCATCTCCTGTCATGGTCACCGATACCTTTAACCCTCTCCACGACTCCTGTTTTGCAGACACTGGCCACTGCTGTCATCCCACAGTGGCAGAAAGATGAACTGAGGGAGGCTGTTAAAGCACTGAAGAAATTTATGGATGACCTGGACCGAGCAAGCAAAGCTGACATCCAGAAACGAGTGAGCCCTGATGGGAATAAAGGACAGTGCAGGAGGGCTGCAGAGGGCTCCTTTGGGAGCTCCACTTGTGTCCGGTGTGGAAGGGAACCAAGCTGTGGGAATGTTCCTCACGCATTTCAGCCTTCCAGCTTATCCCAGAGCATGGCTGTCTCCATGCCTGTTTCCTGGGTTGAAATGCAATGCTAGTCATGGTATCTGGGGTGGTTTTGCCCTAGCAGTGCCCTTGGGGGCAGGCTTTCTCCTGGGTCCCATTGGATTTTACTGGAGGAGGGCTCAGACACAGGCCACACACCCTGCCTCCCAGCATGAAGCTGCTCCAGGCTGGGCTGTGGTACGTTTGGGCACCTTGGGAGCCTCTGTACTTTCAGGGAAGTTACACCTTCACCTGGGTGGTTCTTGTGTGCATACACCATGTGTGTGCTCCAGCATCTGACCACTGTTGTCCTCAGGTGCTGGAGAAGACCAAGCAAGTCATTGAGAGTCACCCTAACCAGCCACTGGTCATCATGGAAATGGAAAATGGAGCCTCAGCAAAGGTAGGGGAGGGTCTGATCACTCCTTAATGACCTTCCTCATGCCTGAGGAGCAGTTGGGTGATCTCTGCTCCCTGGGGGGGTGGGGGGTGGTGCTGTGTTACAGAGCTGGCTCTCTTGCTACCTGCCAGCCCTGAGCAGTGACAGGAGGGAAGTTACACAGGGGGCTGGGGCATTGGGGACTCTTGGCCACTGCCTGAGCTTCCATACCTGATGGTGGGCAGGATCCCAATAGAAACGGCACCGTGCCCTAGCTCATCCAGCAGCCCTTACAACACTAACAGGAGGGCTTAAGGAACTCTAGGCAGAAGCTCTGCCAAGCCACAGATGGCCTGCTGGATGTGGCTGTTGCACATCAGCTGTGGGAGTGGTGTCCTAGGTTGAACATGGGCTCCCACCTCCTGGGCATTGCCTGCTGCAGCACAGCTCCAGTTCTTTCCAGCCAGGTCTGAAATTGCTCCTTCTGTCCTCCATGCTGAATGGGCTGATGGTGCCCTGAGGTTGTACTACTCTGGTTTTCATGCCCTATTTAAACTTCTACTCCATGACTCTTGGAGCTGATCCTGCTTCGAGAAGCCTGCAAGCTCTCTGTAGCCATCCCCATCTCCATGGTGCCAGTGCATCATTCTCCCTGGCAGAAGCGTGTATCCCATTGATAGTGGTGCTGTGAGCCCCAGCTAGAGCAGCACCGCTTTGCCTCTGGAGCTCGGTGCAGTATCGTGTCTGTGCTAGCTCTCCCTGGGATGGACAATGGGATGTGTGCCGCCCCCCCTGAGCTCTGCAGTGTGCCTGCTGTGCTGACAAACCCTTGCAGCTTCTTCACTCTGCATTTGAGTCCTCAAGACGTGCTGCAGAGCAACTGCTCCCTCCTGGGAGCCACTTTCCAGGGCACGGTGTTTTTCCCTCCAGCCTTAGCACTAATTCTGCCAGCTCCCAGATAACTGAAACTGGGAAAATAGAAACAGTTCCTTGCAGTAGTGAGGGGACACAAGTCCTGGCTCTGTCCCCTGCCCTGGCTTCTGCCCAGCAGGGATGTGAGGGTCTCTTGTGCTGGAGAAAAGGACGCTGCAGGACACTGCTGGCTGGATAGATAGAAGTCCAAGGCCCTGAGGTCTCCACGGAGGCTGGAGCCAGGTTAGGAGCTCAGGGAAGGTGCGTTGTAGGGATTGTGAGTCAGAGGAGGCCATGGAGATGCTGCGAGGGCTAGAGGAGCTCTGCTGTGGAGCCAGGCTGAGAGAGCTGGGCTGGTTCAGCCTGGAGAAGAGAAGGCTCCTTAAGGGGAGACCTCAGCGCAGCTCCAGTGCCTAAAGGGGCTACAAGAAACCTGGAGAGGGACTTTGGACAAGGGCCTGTAGGGACAGGACAAGGGGGAATGGCTTTAACCTGGCAGAGGGGAGACTGAGATGAGCTCTTAGGCAGAAGCTCTGCCCTGTGAGGGTGCTGAGGCCCTGGCACAGGCTGCCCAGAGAAGCTGTGGCTGCCCCATCCCTGGCAGTGTTCAAGGCCAGGCTGGATGGGGCTTGGAGCAGCCTGCTCTAGTGGAAGGTGTCCCTGCCCGTGGCAGGGGTTGGAACTGGATGAGCTTTAAGGTCCCTTCCAACACAAACCAGTCTGGGATTCTGTGATTTTGTCCTACAGGCCCTGAATGAATCTCTGAAGCTCTTCAAGACTTACTCCCCCCAGACTGCCACCATGCTGTTCACTGTAGATAATGAAGCTGGCAGAATCACCTGCCTCTGTCAAGTGCCCCAGGTAACTCCGAGACACTGCTTCTGCCTTCCCTGTTCCTCAGTGGAGGATCCACAGCCTCCAGGCTGTTACTGTCTCTAACACTACACAGCCAAAAACTCTTTGGGGTTTGGCAAGAGCCACTACCCTTGTGCTTTGGGTTTGTTAGCAGGCTGCAGGAGAGGGGGAGGCGCAGTCTGGGAAGGGGAAGAGCCAGGCCTAATGCGGTTGTGGGCATGGCAAAGTGTTTGGGAGCTGTGGACCTGGAAGAGCCTTGCCCTGTTGCATCGTGCTCACGGATGCCCTTACCTCGCTGCTGGCAGGGTTGAGGTTTAATTCCCTTTCATTTTTCTTTCTCTTTTTCTGCACAGGAGACCGCGAATAAAGGCCTGAAGGCCAGCCAATGGGTGCAGGAGGTGTCGGGCCTGATGGACGGCAAAGGCGGGGGAAAGGACGTCTCTGCGCAGGCCACGGGCAAGAACGTGGGGTGCCTGCGGGAGGCCCTGCAGCTCGCCACGGACTTTGCCAGGCTTCGGCTGGGGGAGCAGAAAAACTGAGCGGGGAGGAGGCTCCCCGGGCCCCACTCAGCACCCCCTGCCCGCCCCCGACCTGCTGCTGCCCGCGTTTCCTCCCAATAAACGCTATGCGCCCCAGGGCTGCCGGCTCCCGTCTGCCTTGTGGGGCGGAGCGGGCCGGGCTCCTCCTCTTCCTGCTGGCTTTCGCGGCCGATCATGCCGGTGGATCACCGCCGCCTCTGCGGCCCGGAGGAGTCGCATGCGCCGGGGCTGTGGGCTGCGGTGTGCGGGGCGGCTGTAGCGGCGGCGGATGGTGAGGAGGAAGGTGGCGATGGATCCCCGCGGGACCCCTGGGCCCTGCGGCCGCTGTTCGCGCGGGCCGCGGTGCTGAGCCAGGCCGACGGCTCGGCCTACGTGGAGCTGAGCGGCGGGACGAAGGTGCTCTGCGCCGCGTGGGGCCCGAGGGAGGCGCCCGAGCCCCCCACGGCGGCGGCGGCGGCGGCGGCGCTGAGAATGGGGCGGCTGCAGTGCGACTTCCGCCGGGCGCCCTTCGCCAGCCGCGGGTTTCGGCGGCGGCCGGGCTCGGCGGCGGAGCGGGACGCGGAGCGGGACTTGGCGGCGGCGCTGCGCACTGCGCTGGAGCCCACGCTGCAGCTGGAGCGGTACCCGCGGACCCGGCTGCTGGTCAGCGTGCTGCTCCTGCAGGACGAGGGCTCCGTGCTGGCCGCCGCCATCAGCGCCGGGGCGCTGGCGCTGGCCGACTCCGGCGTGCAGATGTACGACCTGGCCGTGGGCTGCGCCCTGTGCCGCGGCCCCGACCCCTCCGCAGCCTGGCTGCTGCAGCCGGGGGAGGCGGAGGAGCGGCGGGCCGCCGTCCGTCTCACAGTGGCCCTGCTGCCGGCCCTCAACCAGGTGTCGGCCGTGCAGGGCGCCGGCAGCGGCAGCACGCCCGAGGACTGGGCAGAGGCGCTGTGCTTCGGCCTCGACGCCTGCTACCGCCTCTACCCGGTGCTGCGGCAGAGCTTGCTGCAGGCCACCTGCCGCCGCCGCGGCCGCCGCCGCCGCCGTGGCCGTGCCACCGCTGCCAGCACTGCCTGAGCGCCCGGGGGGCCCTGCGCTGGGGATGGGGCTGTCGGCCGGGGCCCGTCCGAGCTGCCCTCGGCGTTGCCAGAGATCCCTGGTGCCGGTCTGATCCACACCTCATGCTGCCAGAGACACCCTGAGCCGGCCCTTGAGCAGCCCCAGACCCCTCGGAGCTTCCCACACAGACAGAGGCTCAAGAAACCTGCCCAGGGACACTGGAGCTTGTTGCAGGAGACCAAACACAGCTGGTTCTGCAGGACACAGACAGCCCCACACACTGCTGGAGACCCCCAAACCAGCCTCTGTGCTGCCCCGCGCTGCCAGACCCTGCCTGACACCTCTCTCCAAGCAGCTGCCTGCACCACAGGACCCTGCACTCATGGGGAGCGGTCCCAGGATCAGGGCTGAGACCTTCCACCATGACCATCCACACACGCAGGGTGCAGGCACCATGGGGCAGGAGCCATGTTTTATTGGGTTCTTTTTAGAATAAATTTGTTCTTACAAGAGTCTTTTCTGCCTGCATGGCTCTGCTGAGGCCTCTGCCAGCGTGGGCAGAGGAAGGATGCGCTCATGACTGGCTGCCAGGCTTTGGGATCACCCTGCTCTGCTCCCCGTGTCCTTCCTCAAGGGGTGTTTGGGGCACTGCTTTGGGGTCTGATTATTCGTGGGAATGGGTGGATGCACTGAGCTGGTGGGGAATGTGCTGGTTTCCATTGAGAAACAGGCAGAGCTGTGCTACTCCTGTCTCTGGGTTGAGCTGGGGAA
Source organism: Lathamus discolor (assembly GCF_037157495.1). Lineage (NCBI taxonomy): Eukaryota > Metazoa > Chordata > Aves > Psittaciformes > Psittacidae > Lathamus > Lathamus discolor. Next base: position 23,465,633 of record NC_088909.1, on the reverse strand, counting down.
GACAGCATCCCAGAGAGCCTCCAGAGCCAAGGGCGGTGTCGGGCAGCACCCCAGATTGAGTACAAAAAGCCACACATGTGGTTCAGATGGTTAAAAACTTCATGGGAGTTGAGTAACCAGAGCAAAGAAATACAAATTCTTTTATTTTCCAGCACAAGACACTCTTTACCAGAGCAAATCAGAAACAGAACGGGTTCCTATCAGTGAGAGAAGGGTGACCTAGGAATCAGGGACACCAGACCGAGATGGGGAGTGTGGGGAGGGGATGGACTGTGACTTCTTGGGTGCAGGCAAGGAGCCTTGGCAGACCTGCTCCTGCTGACCACAAATGTGACCCATGGCCAAGAGCCGTGTGAGAGCAGGGGCAATGGGGAGCAATTGGGTTTGCCTTGCCCCGCTGCTGGTGTTGGAGTTGGGCTCAGCACCAGCCTAAAATTCCACAAAAACCCCTTGAGTGGTCTGCAGATGGTCCCTCCTTCCTCCATTCAATGTTGGGATGCAGTGGCTCCTTGGGCTGTACCTGTGCCCACTGAATCATTTCCTAGCGTGGATCTGCAGGGTGGGCTTGCCTTGGTGGGCAGACTGGATGCGACCTGTGCCATAGGTGTTGGGACCCCTGGGGTGCTTTCTCTGCAACTCACAGCACCCCATGGGTGAGGAGATGCTGGCAGGCAAAGCAGCCAGGATTTGGGATGCTCCTTTGGGATAAGGTCCTTCTTTTCTTTTTTCTTCTCCCTTCCCTCCCCAGCCATGTCTTCTCCCTAGGTCTGAAAACAGGAGGAAAAGAAAACCCAAGCACACTTGAACACAAAGACTCCTCTGGCCATGGCTGGGAGACGGAGCTGCTGGTGGCAGGGTACGGCTGTGCTCAGAGCAGGCACCTCCCTGCGTGTGTGGCATGAGCTGGAAGTCTCAAAAGAAATAGGAACACAAGATGGAAAGGGCTGGCCAGGCAGGGAGGCCTTGGCATCCCAGTGTGCCTACTGGCTCCCCTCACAGTCGAACGTGGTTTTTTACCTGCAAGGAGAAACGCAGAGCGTGGCTGCCCTTTGATGTGTGCCAGCAGCGGGATCAACCCGCTGCACCCAGCTGGGGGATTCGAGTAAAATGGGAGAAAAGGGATTTGTGCTCCAAAGGGGTTTTGCAGCCACTGCTGCTGCAGTAACACACACTGAGGGGTTTGTTGCAGGGGGCTTGGGGCTGTCCTGGAGACATGGGTGGTTGCACCCTGGCACACAGTCATGACAGCTTCGGGGAACCTGATGGAGCATCAATTCTGCACCAGGTATTCCCCACCAGGGCACAGGCTGCAAGCAAGCAGGGATGAATTTTGGGAGAGTAGAGAGCCCAGCGCAGGACAAGGCCTGTAAGAACAGGACAAGGGGGAATGGCTTTAACCTGACAGAGGGGGGATTGAGATGAGCTCTTAGGCAGAAGTTCTTCCCTGTGAGGGTGCTGAGGCCCTGGCACAGGGTGCCCAGAGAAGCTGTGGCTGCCCCATCCCTGGCAGTGTTCAAGGCCAGGTTGGACGCGGCTTGGAGCAACCTGCCCTAGTGGAAGGTGTCCCTGCCTGTGGCAGGGGGTTGGAACTGGGTGAGCTTTAAGGTCCCTTCCAACCGAAACCAGGCTGTGACCTGTCCCCACTCTCACCATCTCCTCTGTGTCTGTGCTCTCCGCGGTGCTGTCGATGTTGCACAGGTCGCTGTGTCCATCAGCTCCTCTCCCCTCCTGTCGCTGTGACCGCTCTTCCACTGGGGATGGTGACTCTGGCCCTGTCTCTAACCTCTTCCTCTCGCTCCCCTTGGACCCTGCAAGAACAGAGACAGCAGAAACTTGGGGTACCCGTGCAAACATCCACCCTGTCCTCATACGGTCCCTTATGCCAAGGGGCTGGACCCTGTCCTCCCAGCCTGGGGAAGGGGGAGGGCACTGGGAATGAGCCACATGGGTGCTGGAGGGTCTGTGGCCTGTCCCCTCACCCGCCAGCTGCTCTCTCCGCCAGTCCATGCGATCCAGGCTCTCCAGCAGACTGTCCACCTGCACCTTGATCTGGCTCAGCTCCCCCTTGATGGAATGCAGCTCTTCAGCCCGCACTGCAGGGAGAGGAGCTGTTAGGATCCCACCTGGTTCTGCAGCACACCTGGAACCAGGGGACACAGCTCTCGGCAGCCACCTCTGGAGCATCCTCCTCTTCAGAGCATCCTCCCCACCCAGCATCCCTGGGGAACATCCTTGGAACAGCCCCATCCTTGGGGAACAGAGACAGGTCCAGAGGACAACCACCAGCCCTGGGCAGTCCAGCCTGTGTCTGCTGGAGCTTAGGACTCATAGGGTCAGCACCGAGTCGGACCTCTGGGCACCATCACTGCTCTAATGCACCAAAATGTGAGGGCTGAGCCTCCTCTTCCTCCCAGTCCCATCACACTCACGCTTTGTCCGTTCCACAGTGGAGCTGGTGCTGCTCCTGGCCCTGGACTGTGGACTTGGGCTGCTTTTGCCTCCTGTTCCCATGTGAGTTCGTTTGGTCTTGACTGGGATGCGGTTAATAAGGGGAGGAATCTTCTGGTACTCGTACACCCTGCAAGGGCACAAAAGTACAGTGGCCTGAGCACAACCTTGGAGGGGCAGTAGCAGCCCCTGCCAGCCAAGGAAGCATCTCTCAGGGGCCCTCTGTGGTGAAGAACCCATAACCTGGGCATTGCCCACCCCACACGCTGCTCGGGCTCCATGCGTTCACTTCCAAAAGCCTCCTGCCTAGGGATAAACACCACCAAGCCTCATGAAAGCAGGGTGATGGGTGCCCATGGACCAAAGCCGCGTGTGCTCAGCACATCCCACTCCTGGATGCTCACCGGTATGGGGAGTCATCCCGGCAGAGATCGTAATCCAGATCGCAGTTACTGCTGCAGGAGAAAGAGAGAACGAAAATCACCTGCTCTGCAGGATCATGGGTGCTGTGGAGCAGTCACTTCTAACAGGGGCACCCACCCACCTCCATCCCCATCCCTGGGGTGCATCCTGGAGGGTACCGCACAAGCTGCAGCACACCCCAGGGACTCCTGGCTGTGCCTCAGAGGGATTTTCCCTGTAGACAAACCAGGGTGTTTGTGGGGATGGAGGGAGCCCCCCCGGGGCAGAACCAGCAGGCTCTGCTCTCAGGAAGCTGCATTCCGAACCCCTGATGTTGCATTTCATGGTCCATGGCTCCGCACGCTGCCGGCTTGCTGGGCTCCAGATGAAGAAGGGATCTGTCAAGGGAGCGCCTCCAGTGCGGGCAGCTGACATGCCAGTAATGAATCATGTGCCATGGACCAGGAGCAGGGGGGAGCAGGAGGAAATATGCTGAAGTCCATTTTGCTGCTTCAGTTCTCCCGGCGTCAGGAAGCGTGGGATTAAGCCAAACACAAGGGGAGACAAAGCCGTGCTCAGAGCATTGCTGGGATGAGAAGCCTTCCCCAGCCACACTGCTGGGAATGGGGGACCAGTGTAAGGTCCCCAGGGCTTCAGGTTTTGCTGCAGATGAGTTTGCCACAGTGGGACTGATGTTGGAGCCCAGGGGGAGCTGGAGGTCTGCTGAGGAGGGCTAATGGGCAAATTGGGCTGCCCTGCCTGGGCCACCAAGGCTTGCCCAGCATAGGAGGCAGCTCAGAGCCCACCGCAGAGCAAAGGCACCCCCAGCCCTGCTGCCACACTGCCTCATTCAGCAACAGTCTGCACGGAAAGCAGCCCACAAGCACCAGTAAGGATGAGCTGGCAACCCTATGGGGCCAAGACCTGTCCCTGATGCCTGCTCCTGGGGTTATTTTGGGAGCTTTTGCTCCAGCCTTGCTGCCTCCCAGCTTCCCATTGCTGCAACGGGGATGGTGAATGCTTCACATCCCGCTGTCAGCCCGAGGAGGAAGGTCACCACCTGCCTTGGGGAAGAGGGAAATGAACAGGTGGGAGGATCCCATCCCATGCACAGGGCATGGGGAAGGTGCCAGCTCCAATGGCTGCTGCTGCTCAGAGCCTGTGCAGAAAGGCACGGGGTTGCCACAGGCCACCCCCTGCCATGGGAGTACTGGTGGCACTACAAGAGACCAGGTCTTGGGGTCCAGCACCCAGCTATGGACACAGCAAGGGTTCTTCCTGGCTCAGCTCTTGGCTCAAAGCATCCACTGAAAACAGCCAAAGCAGCGGATGCCGTGCTCCAGGGCTAAGGGGACCACAGGTCCCTGCCCTGCCCATTCTGCATCCCTGTGGCACCATGGTAACAGGCAGAGCAATTAGTTCAATCAAGGCTTCACAAAAAGCTCTCATGAGACAGACAGAGCCCAGCTCCCTCCCCTTCTCACCACGCGCCTGCCAAGCCAGGGAGCTGGAAGCCCACAGGAATGGGGACCTGATCTGCTACCAGCACCATCATCTACTGCCATCACCAGGGCCACTGCCACCGCTGTATGCCTCTGCAGGGGTGTCTATCCCCTGAGCAACAGCACTGAAAGGCCAGAACTACGCCAGCATCAACATTTGTAATGTGTGGAGACCATGGGCACTTCTCTGGGCACCTTCAGATGGGGAACAGGGACCTCTATACACCATGGGTGGCAACCAGCAAGGGCTTCAGCAACCACCAGTGTGTCCAGGCCCCACCAGGATGGGGCAGGGACATCCTGCAGACCCATGTCCACCACCACATACAGGCTGGGTTTGGAGTGATGGAGAGCAGAGGAGGAAGAGGAGCAGGATGGGACAGACCCCAGCCCTAGCACTCACTGGTACAGGCTGCTGCCATGCTGCCGCTTCTGGCCCAGCCTGGCCTGGCTCGGCTTGGGCTCTCTGGCCATGTCCAGATCTGAGGAAAGACAAAAGAGCAGGATGACCAGTGGGAAGAAAAAGGATGTCAACACTCTATCCCACACTGGCTTCGCGAGCTACACTCCTTTCCCAGCTGCAGATGTCCCACTCCAGAGCATGGACCACTATGTGCAGTTCTGCTGTCCTTAGCATAAGAAGGACATGGAGATGTTGGAACAAGTCCAGAGGAGGACCACGAAGGTGATCAGGGGCAGGAGCACCTCCTGTGCAAAGACAGGCTGAGGAAGTTGGGGCTGTTCAGCCTGGAGAAGAGAAGGCTGCGTGGAGACCTCATAGCAGCCTTCCAGTACCTGAAGGGGGGCTATAGGGATGCTGGGGAAGGACTCTTCATCAGGGACTGCAGCAACAGGACAAGGGGTAACGGGTTAAAACTTAAACAGGGAAGACTGAGGTTAGATATCAGGAAGAAGTTCTTCCCTGTGAGGATGTTGAGGCGCTGGCACAGGTTGCCCAGAGAAGCTGTGGCTGCCATCCCTGGCGGTGTTCAAGGCCAGGTTGGATGGGGCTTGGAGCAACCTGCTCTAGTGGAAGGTGTCCCTGTCTGTGGCAGGGGGTTGGAACTGAATGAGCTTTAAGGTCCCTTCCAACCCAAACCATTCTATGATTCTATGATCTGCAGGATGAGCTGGAAGCTGTCAGCTGTTTCTAGATTTAAGTTTTTGTGAAGGACAGGAGTGGCCCAGGGTTGTGTCAGGACATAGAGCAGCTCTGGTTGCCCTGCAGCAGCCCTTTCCCATTGGTGCCCCACCCCCAGGAGCCTGCACCCATCACAGCTCCAATCAGAGCAGCAGAAAACACCTCTGATGATGAGGGTAATTAACCCCCAGAGACATTTCCCACCACCACCATGGTGAATCCTCTTTTCCTATTGCTCTTACTGGGTGGTTGGGCAATGTTTCAGGGAGCCTCAGGATGCTGCTGAGCTGTGCCCACAATGGATGGGTGCCAGGGATGGAGGGAGCCCTGCTCTCAGCTGCATCCCACTCCCAAAGACTGCCAGGACATCTATGATGCCAAGACTTAGATGGAGATGTCTCCAGACATGTACATCACACTTCCCCAGCGGTGCTCTTCACCCCTTCTCTGGGATTTCACAGCCAGCATTCATATAAGCTGCATCAGAGATGTTTAGACTGGAGATTAGGAACCATTTCTTCCCCAAAGGGTGTTCAGGCATTGGAACAGGCTGCCCAGGGCAGTGGTGGAGTCACCGTCCCTGGAAGTGTTCACAAACCGTGTAGAGGATGCCCTTAGTGACATGGTTCAGCGGTGGCCTTGGCAGTGCTGGGGAACGGTTGGCCTTGATGATCTTAAAGGTCTTTTCCAACGTGGCTGATTCTACTATAAAAGCCAGCTTTAATCTATTTTCTGAGTATACATTTGAGAGCCACCTCAAGCAATGCTTTGCTAACATCTCCATATACTTAATTATTTGGAGAGCTTGAAAATCTCTCTGACCTCTGGGGTACGAGACAGTGGGTGAGATGCTGAGGGCTCCTTCTTGCACGCTCCCCCTTGGCCATGGTAAGTGTGAGGCACCACTGACACTGCAGATGCCACTGCATCAGGAACCCCGAGCTGAAGCTTCTCGAGTCCTCTGGGAACACACCAGCTCATCAGAGAGCTCTAGGCTGCCCCAGGAGCATGCACACCAGCCACAGGTCCTCTCAAGCCCCACATCTGGCGGAGCAAAATCACTCCAATCCCTGCTGAGGAGAGGGTTTCCAAGCTGTAGGAAGCTGGCACTTGTGTGCTTTCCAGGCTGTCACCTTGTGTGATGAGGTCTGGGGGCCAGCTCTGCTCTGGGGTGAGCTGGGCAAGGTGTTCCGTTCACCCTGTAATGCTGGCACCCATTTCTGTCCCCAGCACCCAAGGGAAGCGAAGCTAACCACTGGTGACATCCCTCTCTACAGCCCATCAGATCTATCCAGCAGAACCCACTGCTCCCCTCCCTGCCAGCGCGACAGAGAGCTCAGCACCCCACCCAGGGACCCCAGGGACACTGTCACAGGCCACCTGCACAGAGGGCACTGTCCTGCTGGGGCAGGGGACCTGGGACAACAGGGCTTCGTCACCCCAGGGGCATGGGCCTGGGTCTGGCTCCTTTCACTGTAGTGGCAGAGGGGCATCCTGCTACTGGGAGGACTTCCCTGTCCTGGGAGTAATGGCATGGGGAGGATGAAGCATGCCGGTACCGGGAGGATATCCCAGCCCTGGGGAGGTACTGGTACCTGGGTGGGGGCTGCTCGGTACCGGGAGGACGCGCGTGTCCGCGGGAAGGGACCCCGGCACCGGGGATGGCCCTGCCCGGAGGAGGGCTGTGGGCTCGGGGGACGAACGAGCAGCAGGAGGTTGGCTGCGGGCCGACACCCGCGCCACGGGCTGGGCTGCCGGTGCCGGGCGAGCATGCCGGTGCCGGAGCATCCCCTGGGAAAGGGTGTGTGAATGGGGCCGGTGCCGGGGGTGTCACCCAGCTGAGAGGGTGCGGGGCCGGCTCCGGGTCGGTACTCACATCTCCAGCCTGCGTCCCCGCTGCCGAAAAGCGTCATCCCCCCGCGGCACCGGCACCGGACCCGGACCCGGACCCGGACCCGGACCCGGACCCGGACGCGGCACCGGACTGAGCGCGCCGCCACCGAGCGGGCCCTACCACCTCCGGGGGCGGGCAGGGGGACGCGGGCCGCACCACCGCGACATGCCGGGGTAGGGGGAACGGGGAGGGGACCACGCCCCACCCCTTGTGCAGCGACGCTTTCTTGCAGCACCGCTGCTCTCTGTCCCGGTCCTCATCCCCATCTTCACCCCCATCTTCATCCTCATCTTCATCCTCATTCTCATCCCCGTCCAAATCCTCATCCTCATCCCCATCCTCATCCCCTCCTCATCCCTGTCCTCATCCCATCCCCGTTCCTGTTCCTATCCTCAACCTCATCCCCTCATTATCCCCGTCCTCATCCCCATCCTCATCCCCTCCTCATCCCTGTCCTCATCCCATCCCCGTTCCTGTTCCTATCCTCAACCTCATCCCCTCATTATCCCCGTCCTCATCCCCATCCTCATCCCCTCCTCATCCCTGTCCTCATCCCATCCCCGTTCCTGTTCCTATCCTCAACCTCATCCCCTCATTATCCCCGTCCTCATTCCCGTCCTCATCCCCATCCTCGACCCTCTCCTTATCCCCATTTCATTCCTCTCCTAATCCCTGTCCTCATCCTTTCCTTACCCCTATCCACATTCCTGACCCCATCCCCGTCTCTGTCCTCATCTCCATCCTCGTCCCTATCCCCATCTTCATTCCCATCCCCATCCGCATCCTCTCCTCATCCCTATCCCCATCTCTACCCTCAGTCCATCCTTGACCCCACTCCATCCCTGTCCTCGTACCCATCCCTGGCTCCATCCTCCCCCGGACCCTGGCCCTGTCCTCATCCCCATCCTCCCTGGGCTCTTTACCCCACCTAGGACCTCCAGCCCCCTCTGACATGCTGGACCCTTGGCCTTCCTGGCTCAGTTGCACCCAGCTTTGACCAGCTCTCCCCAGCTTGACAGATGTTGATGTGGCTCGTCCCCTTCAACAACACCCACCAGCAGCAGGGCACAAGCCTGTGGCTAGCATATGGGGCTGTCCTGGGGCTGGAAGAAACAGCTCTTTACTAAATCCACCCCCAAAACACCTCCAAGGTGCTGCAGACACAAGCCCAGCCAAGAGGAGCTGGTCTGCGCACCTCCATCCTCCAGCTCCATTCATCCACAGACGGAGCTGGAGGTACCAACCTGTGTAAGGCAGGATGTGGGTTGTGGTAGACAGAGAGACTGGTGGATCTGGGACAACAGAAGAAGACAAACTGCTCTTCCCAAAGAAGAGGTCTTTATTAACCACCCAAGTGATGGTGAGGAACGGGGTAATAATGAAAGACAAGATCATGATGAGGAACCTGTGGTGTCAGGCTGGGGGGCTCCCACTGTGAGAGCTGAGTCAGTCCTCACCCTAAGACATGCTGAGGTCTGTGCCCACTAAAAATTCCCCCCTTGGCCCCTCATGGCATCTGCACGAAGGTCTGGACACATCCCAGCTACCAATTGAGGAGGAGGATGCTGTTGGACCTGGCATCTCCCTGCCTGCAGGGCATTCACAGCGTGATGGCAACAGGAAGGTGAGGGGCAGAAGACCATGCAGTTTTGGAGATGCTGATGTAAAGTGGGTACACTCGGTCCTGTCAGCCCCCAATCTCCTGTGCAGGGGAGCCAGGAAGGGGGCCTTCATGGCCTGGGCTTGGCACAGCACTGGGGTTATCCTGAGCCATGGGCTCAGCGCAGCAGCCAGCGCTGGCCAGGCCCTGGAGCTGTTGGCTCAGGGGTCCCGCTGCCACAGGGAGATGTGCTCCTGGGCTGTGATGGGATATCAGAGTCAGTGTCCCTCACACCAGGAAGGACCCAGAGGTCTGAGCAGGGCTGGCAGTGGGGAACAGACCCTGCAGAGCCAGGAGCCTGGACCCCTGGGGCTCAGCACCCAGGGAAGGTGCAGGAGGGCTTCCAGCCACTCACTCACCGAACTGGCAGATGTACCGGTTCCGGGTCTTGCAGCGCTGGTCGTTCCAGTTGAAGGCAGCCAACGCTTGCATCTCCACACAGTTCCCAAACCTGTGTCCCCGTGGGAACAGGGAGGAGGTTTGTGTGAAGCCAGCCACCGCGGTGGCACGGTGGTGACACCACACAGAAGTCTGGTGTCCTGCAGGTCCAACAGAAACTTACCCTTGGTTGTCCGGCTGCCCGAAAGCGAAGCTGGTGAAGGAGGACGGCTCACCCACATCCCAGCGGAAGGAAGCCTTAGACGTTTTGTAGGTGAGGCCTGGAGGAGCAGAAGGTGGGGTGGCACATCCACCAGGACCCTGTGTACCCCACACTCTGACCACGGCCATCACTTACCAATCCAGAAGTTCCCAGTCTCAAAATCAGTGTCTGTCACCCTGTTACCGGTCTCTAAGCGGCTGAGGTAGAAAGCCAGGATGTCCTGGACCTTCTGGTTTCTGATCTGGGCCAACATCGCCCCTTTCTCCTGCAGGGAAGGGAGCGAGTCAGCCCCAGACACATAGCCCAGGCAGTGGAAAGGTGCATGGGGAGCTGTGAGCATGATGGCATTGTTCAGCTGGTGCATCCCAGGGACTCACTTGGCACTTTAGTTTGGCTCCGTAATAGGTGTCAGCCTCAGAGGACACCATGAAACAGTCGCCATCTATCTGCACATCACAGGTGTGGAAGGGGAACCGAATCTTTGCTGGGGACACAGGAAGAAGATGGGTCCCTGTGCCAGTGGCCCCACCAGAGGACCTATAGCCCTGCTCCGGGGGTCCCAGCCTGCAGATCCCTCCTGCCACCCCACAGCACAGACTCACTGCCGCACTCAGCGCCGCCATAGCCCACATCGCAGAGGCAGGAGCATTCCTCCTTCCTGAACTTGCCGTGGAGGCACTGCCCGCTGCACCTCACTGCAGGAGAAGAGCTGTGCTAGCTGGTGGGGGCTCAGCAGCCCCTGCCCATCCCAGCTGAGCTTGTGCTGCACAGCAGGTGCTGCACTGAGCTGAGCCAGTCCATGTTTGTGCTGCACAGCTGTGTAATTGTGGGCACCGAGCAGACCATGACTGCTGCGCTGGCCACAAAATCCCAAACTGGTTTGGGCTGGAAGGTACTTTAAAGCTCATCCAGTTCCAACTCCCTGCCACAGGCAGGGACATCTTCCACTAGAGCAGGTTGCCCCAAGCCCCGTCCAGCCTGGCCTTGAACACTGCCAGGGATGGGGCAGCCACAGCTTCTCTGGGCAGCCTGTGCCAGGGCCTCAGCACCCTCACAGGGAAGAACTTCTGCCTAAGAGCTCATCTCAGTCTCCCCTCTGTCAGGTTAAAGCCATTCCTCCTTGTCCTGTCCCTACAGACCTTTATCCAAAGCCCCTCTCCAGGTTTCTTGTAGCCCCTTTGGGCACTGGAGCTTCTCTAAGGTCTCCCCTTAAGGAGCCTTCTCTTCTCCAGGCTGAACCAGCCCAGCTCTCTCAGCCTGGCTCCAGAGCAGAGCTGCTCCAGCCCTCGGATCATGCTCATGCCCTGCACTGACGTTGCACACGCATGCTCTGCACTGGCCATACACGTGTCTCTAAGGCGAGGGAAGGCAGGGGTTGTGAGGGCACCCCTCTCACCTTGGCAGTACCTTCCCGTGTATCCCGGGGGACAGGCACACTGGCAGCTGCTGATGTCAAGGCGCCCACTGTTCCTGCAGCTCATGCGACAGGGGTTCCTGGGCACCTCTGGGGATGGCACAGACATGGGTATCAAGGCCTGCGCTGTCTTTGGAGGGCACGCAGGGGCTGGGGAGTGGGGCCGGCCTTGGATTCTCACCACAGAGCCCGCCGCTGTGGTCCCAGGACTTGAAGCATCCGGAGAGGCCGGCGGTGCAGAGGGAGCACCAGGGGCCCTGCTTGTACGGCAGGACGGGCGCCCCCGACACCTCCCAGTTGCCCCTGTCCCCGCAGGCAGCTGGGGCCCCGATCACAGCGGCAAGACACGCCCCTTTCTGGACACGCCCACGCCCACGCCCACGCCCACGCCCACGCCCACGCCCACGCCCACGCCTACGCCCACGCCCACGCCCACGCCCACGCCTTCCCACTCCCTGAAACCCCGCGCCCACTCCGTCAACCAATACCCCTTTATGGCAAAGACCACGCCTACAACCCAACAAGCTCCGCCCACATGGCCAAGTGCCTCCCACCTCCAGCACAAGGCCACGCCTCCACCCATCACCACGCATCCCCATTGGCCAACCCGCCCCTCCACCCGACACCCCCCCCCCCCGCGGGGGCCCCGCCCCCAGCAGCACCACCCCGCCTCGTTCCCCCGCGGCCCTCCCTCCCCACTGGTGCCGGGGCTCCGCCCACGGTGGCGCGGACACCGGCCGCTTCGCACGCCCAGCTCTTACCCTGGCGAGTAGGCGCAGGCGAAGGCCTCGCTGGGGCCGTGCCCGCCGGGACAGAGGCAGCGGCCGCAGCCCAGCCGCCCCGCCGTGGCCCATACCAGCTGCGGGAGAGGGGTGTCACCCCGGTCCAGCAGCCTGCGGACCCCCCCAGATTCCCGCGCCCACCTGGGTGTAATGGTGGCAGGTGGCATTGCGGGCACAGCGCCCCGTCCCGTAGTCGTAGCGTCGGCCCTCGGCGAACCAGAGCTCCAGCACGGCCCCGAAGCCCCCGGTGGCCACCGGCAGCAGCGCCTCGCTCCAGCCCAGCTGCGGCGCCGGCGGTGGAGTGGGGCCTTGCAGGCAGCTGGCTGCCCGCGCCGCTGCCAGCCGGGCCAGCTCCTCGTCCCACTCCTGCAGGGGGGAGCGTGAGCCACTGAGGTCTCCAGGGACAGCCCAGGGGGTGTATGGGCACCACCAAGGGGGTTAATGCTGGGGAGCGCTGAGGGACATCAGGAGGTTGAACATGGGGGATGCTGAGAGGGGACTCCAGGGGACCAGCCCTGCCCTTGGTATATACAGGCGTGGGGTGACTGGGATACATCAAGGACTACCGTGGGACACGGAGAGCACTCCAGGGGACCAGACATGCCCTTGGTGTGTGCAGGTGTGAGATGACTAGGGGACACTGAGGGCCATTATGGGACATGGGGGACCCCATAGGGACGCCAAGGGACCAGCTCTGTCTTTGGTGTGCACCAGATCTGGCAGGGCCAGGGGTCAGCCCCACGCTAGCCAGCTCTTCTGCTCTATTAGCTTGTTAATGAACTACTGCATAGCACCCATGGGCTGCCCCCCTCCCTGGGCATGCTGTGGGAGGTGGATGGGGACATCCAACGGGGAGACACATGCCTGCAGGGGGGCTCACCAGCTTTTGCATGTTGGCGGCGGAGGGCTGCACTTTGCTCCTCAGCTTGTTGTGCAGTGAGAGCACCAGGAAGGTCTCCTTCACGCTGAGAGCTGGGAGGGGGGCAGCAGGGGCTGGGGCTGAGGCACTGTGCGGTGCAAGTGCCTTCCCTGTATCCTCTGGTGTGCCTGATGGCTGCTTCCAAGGCCCCCTGAAGGATCCTGCCATCGGCCGCAGCCAGGGATACGGGGAAGGCACCCGGGTCTCCATGGAGACTCAACGGGAGAGAAGAAAGCGCTTTTGGGCTGGGAGCACAAAAGGGGCAGGGGCCAGGGGGGTCCAGCCTGCTGAGCCCTCATCTCACATGGGTGGGCTGAGTCTGTTAGGAATGTGCCCAGTTCCCACCACCCCCCTCTGTCCTGCCAGCACCCAGACTCCACCAGGCTGCACCCATCACTAACCCCCATCATCAGCCCCCATCACCAGCCCCATGGCCTCAAGCACCAGCCCAGCCTCCCAGCCTCATCCCATCACCAGCTCCATGCCCCCCACTTCCAGCCCCATCCCATTCCAGCCCTCATCACCCACCAAGACCCCTGTTGCCACCCCAGGGTTCCTATTACCCACCTGGCCCCCTGCCTGCCTGGCCTGGTTTAGGGGACAGTGCTCAGGGTTCACCCTTAAATATGCCATCCCCAGCCTCTCTTCCCGATTACCTCCAGGAGCCAACGCAGACAACTTCTCCGGAGCATCCGACCATGTCTCACCCACCCTCCATGCCAGGAGGCTGCAAACCAGTGGCACCAGGAACTTCATGCAGGTGCCTGGGTTGGGGGGGAACCAGACCCCACAGCTCCACAGGGAGGATCTGGGAGAGACAAGCCACCCTGCAGCGGCCCTGGTGTTGGGTTGAGCTCGGCTGCGCGGTCCTGCGCACTCCTGCGTGCTTGTGTGTGTGTCTGGTTGCAGGATTTGATCCTATTCAGGACTCAGACAGGCACCACTGGTCAGCTCAAACAAAAGCTTGACGGATGAGTAATAGCTCTGTCAAAACAGTTGCTCGCTGGTGCGAATGCAGCAGACAGCTCCCAGGGCCTGGGCTGCAGCCCCGCTGGGATGCCCTGCATCGGGGTCAGAAGCCTTGCTCTGCCCCAGCCCCACCGCCAAGCCAGGGCTGGGATGGGAAGAAAAGTGGGAGCTAGAATCCCAAGCAAAGTCACTCTGGGGTGCTGGGAGAGTGGATGCCAAGGGGCTGAGAGAAGCTCAAGGGACCCTGCTACCAGCCTTCCTCCTGCCCCATGAATTAAACATGCTGGGAAGTAACACACACCGCTGTGGCAGGAAGCCAAATACTGGCTCTGGAGAGCTGGGCAGCACAGATATGGGCTGGGAGGAGGCAATGGCTGGGGGCCGGCAGCAGGACAAGTGCCAGGCTCAGAAAGGCAAATGTCTCATCAGCACTTGGGATCAGGCAAGGGTCCCGGAACACACATTGCTTGTGGGGGCTCATTAGCACCCATGTGGCTCTACCCCAGGGAGGGGACCCAGCGCCAATGATAGATGCTGCCATTGCATGGGGCAGATGTGTAGGTTTCAGATACCCCTGCTGAGGGTAGTTGGGGGACAGGCATATGCTGCTGTGGGTGGGAGGGACTTGGTGCATCCTACCGCCTACTACTGGAGGTAAACTGGATGTCAGCAGAAGTCCAGCCTTGAATCCATCAGTAATCTCACCCTGCTCAGGCTCAGCCTAAACCTAATGCTGGCCCGAACCCCGGCCATCATGATAATAACAACATCAAACCTCATCCAAGCATTCTCTAAATCTGGACCTAAACACTGGCCCTAAGCCTGACCTTAAACCTAAACCTAACAACAAACCTTACCTTAACCCTAACCATGAGTCTAATGCTAACCCTAACCCCAGTCCTAACCCTAATGCTGACCTCACATTAACACTGACCCTAATGTTAATGCTGACTGTAATGCCAACTTGCACCCCAGCTCTAGGCTGCAGCAGAGCCCTGGTGTCCCCCTGTAAGCTCCAGCCATGGCTGAGCTCAGCAAGACCATACCGAGGCCGGTGAGTCTTTGGCTCTGCCCAGCTGCCGTCCTTAGCATCCGCAGGCCCACTGGAGAGCCAGACCCCACCACTGATCCCACATCCATCCCTTCTCCTGGAGATTTTCCCACACTTAGCAAACGCTCGGGATCAGCCTCCTCCCACAGCCCTGCGTGCAGGCACCCCCGGAGCCGTGGCTGGCCATGGTGTGAGCCTGGCACCTCCGGCATAGCAGCAAATGCTGTGGCAGCCACCGCCTGGCCCCAGCATCTGCTAGCCCTGTGACATGAAAGGCCCCAAAGCCTCTGATGTGCGGAGAGGGAAGGGAAGGAAGAGGCTGGCGCCAGTGCCAAAGGGAAACTTTCCTGCGGCTTGGCCTCAGCCAGGGGAAAAACCAACAAACACCAGGGCACGCGATGTGGATAAATCCCAGTGAGTGCAGGAGCGTGGCAGAGCCACACCGACAGCACCTCATCTCATACAGCCCCGGCATGATGCTCCTCGTCCTGCTGCCAGCCTGGCTGGCCATGGGCATCCTGCAGCTGCCCCTTGGCAGTGCTCAGGTAAGGACCCTCCTGCCCCCTGCCAGCTCCCTTGCAGGCTGGGGGCTTCTCAGCACCCACCTCTGACACCACAGCACCCTGTCACCACCCCGGGGTGAAGGGTACGGCATGGCCACAGCGCCCATGGGGCTGCCCAGGGCTGGGGAGGGATGGTCGTGGGGCTTTTTATCTGCTACAGCAAGATGATGCTAAACCCACCCAGAGCTTCTGAGCTGCTGCTCAGCACTCAAGTGCTGAGACAGAGCATCTGAGGCTGGAGAAGACACAGGGGCAGGGGCAGACCCTGCACTGGGATGGGGAGGAAGGGGTTCTGCATCCAAACAAACCCGGAAGATGCTGCTGCTTGAGAGGGTACCCCCACACTGCGGCAGGGTGGTGGTGGCACCCAGTGATGGGGATGTCCTCATGTCCCCCCAGTGGTGCCTGAGCCAGCAGCAGGCACTCAGTGTGGTGCGGCAGATGCAGAGGCTGCTGGCAGCACACGAGGCTGCCCAACTGCGCAGCACGCGCGGCCTCCGGCAACAGCTCCTTGTCCTCCAGAGCCACCTCCAGAGACCAGCCACCAAACGTAACGGTAACCCCAGCCTGGACACTGGTAGGGGGGTGACGTCCCCATGGCACCAGCTCTGAGCCCTGCATCCCCAGCAAGCAGCCTGGGCAAAGGACCCCAGCTCCTCACTGGGGATGGGGTCAGCTCCAGCTTGGCAATGTCCATCCTCCCCCGTGTCTGTCTGTCTGCAGAGACCTGTCCACAGCCGGTGGTACCCCTGAATGGACGGGTGCTGGGCCGGAGCGTGCGGATAGGCCACGACGTTCACTTTGTCTGTGATGCTGGTTTCCGGCTGGTGGGCTCCGAGACGCGCACGTGCCGTCAGGACCACACATGGAGCGGCACCCAGCCCTCCTGCAAAGGTGAAGTGGAGTGCGGTCAGGGTGCCACAGGCTTAGCCCTGCCTGGGGGCTCCTCTGTCACCCCAAGCCATGGGGTCCCATTGTTCTGCTCACCTGGCTGCAGGGAAAGCAGCCCAGAGGCTGCAGCAATGAGCAGCAGGATGGAGCAAAGATGAGCTTCTCCAGCTGGTGTTCATGAGTTCCTTCTCCCTAGGTATTGACGACTGCTCCAGCAACCCATGTGCCAACAGCGGGACCTGTGTGGATGGCAACCAGAGCTACACGTGCCTCTGCCCCCAGGGCTGGTCAGGCCCCAGGTGCCAGAGCCCCATCTACTCCTGTAGGTGCCCAGGTTTGGGCTGTGGAGGATGAGGATGCTCATGGGGACCATGCTGCGCCCATCTCCCCCTTTCCGCGCAGCCCCCTGGGACCTCAGCCCCCAGCATCTCCCCATGCCCCATGCCCAGCAGTGACACCCATTTACACTGCAGACTGGGTGACACTGAGCAACGCCTCCTTCAGCCGCCAGCCCCGCTGTGCAGAAGGCTACCCAGGCTCCCGGCGCTGCAGCTGCGAGCCCGGCTTCCAGATGCTAGACAGCGGCATGTGCCATGGTAAAACAGGGATAAGAATGGTGGGGAGGTGGGAAAACCAAGGCTTAGCCATAATGGGACCCCGCTCTGAACCACTCCAGACGTGGATGAGTGCCAGCTCTTCCAGTCCATTCCCCAGACCCGGCTTTGCGTCCATGAGTGCCTCAACCTCCCCGGCTCCTACCACTGCCTCTGCCCACCTGGTTACCTCCTTCATTCTGACCGCAATGCCTGTGAGGGTAAGAGTGGTGGGAGCAGTGGAGGTAGCATCCCACGGGACGATGGGGACAGCCCTGTTCACCCCATGTTACCATTGCAGATGTGAATGAGTGCGCTGGGAAGCAGCACAACTGCAGTCAGGGCGATGTCTGCATCAACACCTTTGGGGGCCACCGCTGCGTGCGCCCCAAGTGCCCCCTGCCACGCCACAACACCAGTTACATCAAGACCTCTGCCTTGTGAGTACTGTGTATGGCTTGGGCTGCGTCATCACCCTAGTGATGGGTCCTGTGGTCCAGGGGACCATATTGCGTGGTAAATTGCCTGGGTGTGGTTAGCATGCTCTCCATTGGTGGCTGGGGGTGAAGATGGGAGCACTCCAATACATGGTGGCTTTATCCAACATCCTGTCCCCCAAGAGCCCCACCCTGCATATGCTGCTATGCTACACATCCATGAAGTGCTGTCAGCTGTCGTTCAGCAGGCAACAAGCGTCCAGCCCCATTCTTGAGGCTGAATTGCTTTGTGGCTGAGCACAAGCCAGCCAATCAGAGGAGCATCCTTGCTCCTGCTCATAGAATCAGAGAACAGTTTGGGTTGGAAGGGACCTTCAAAGGGCATCTAGTCCAACTCCCTGCAATGAGCAGGGACATCCTGCACATCTGAACCTGGCTCCAATCCTGTCTTCCAGCTGGGACTGTGGTACCCCTAGTCCCAGCCTCAGAGTGTGACCCAGAGCTGCATCCCCGCAAGGCATGGCATTTGCCTGGTAGAGGCAGGGTGGGACAGAGATCTGATGGTGGGCACACTTAGATGTGGCTGTCTTGGGTTGCTCTGCCCAGCTTGTGGCATGGGCTAGGCTAGTTGGTAAGGATGCAGGCAGTTCCTTGAGAGCCAAAGCACAGCACTGAGCAGCAGTTCCCCTTCTCTCCTGGCAGCCAGTGCGACAGGAACCCGTGCCCCATGGAGAGCCGAGCCTGCCGCCTGGCCCCCACCTCCATCTCCTTCCACTACCTGCCACTCAGGACCAACCACACTGTGCCCCACGTGCTCTTCAAGATGACCACCACCCGCTTCGTGGGTGACAGCCTGCGCTTTGCTATCACTGGTGGCCAGGGTCAGGGTGTCTTTGCTGTAAGACGCTCTGGCCGCCAGGCAGGAGAGCTAGTGATCACCAGCCCCGTGGTGGGACCAGCCACACTGGAGGTGGAGCTGGAGATGAGCGAGTTCTCCCGCAAGGCCTTCCTGGGCAAGCATGTCTTCAAGGTCACAGCTTTTGTGTCCCCATATGTGTTTTGACCCCATTTGGAGGCGGCTGTGCAGCCAAGCCAGCGTCTCTCCCAGGAAGTGATGAAGTGGGTTCAGCTCAGTGTTCCCAGTTCTTGTCCCATTAGAGACATCCCTCTCCTGTAATGCTTGCTCAAGGCTGGTAGGGCAAAGCCACCACAGCAGAAACCTGTCACAAAGGCTATAAGGAAAGCCCTGTGGGTAATGGGGGACCTCCCTGGGGGTGCCTGCCTCTGCCAGCACGCCTGGCACACCAGGGGACTCAGCAGAGGGGACTGGCAGTAAGTGGCATGGTCCAGCTCCTTGTATCCTCTGATAAATCTCTAATAAAAGAAAAGTGTCTTTAGGAAGCGTGTCTTCCTTGCTCTGCTTGCTGCATGGGAGCAGTCCCATGCTCCTGGTGTGAGGCTCCTGAGGAGAGCTGGGGTCATGGTCACAGCAGGGTGCCCTTGCAGAGCTCGGGGTGCCAGTATCATGGGGTCATGCAGTGTTCATGTTCCTCCCAGCACCAGTGTTCTTGAAGGCCACATTGAAGATCCCCGCAGTGCAGGACTGAGAGATGGGTTGCACATGCTGCCCTGCATGTCCTGCACAGCCAAGGTTCATCACCGGCTCCTTTGTCAGGTACCAGGAAAGCACAGTGGGATGCCCTGACTCCAGGCAAGGAGGGGATGGTGACTGGGGGCCATGCTTCCTTCAGGCCATGCTTCCATGTGGCTAGGAGACTTCCCCCTGCAACTGCTCCAACAGGAGCTGACCATATGGGCAGTTAAAGCTGCAGCCCTGCAGCTCAATGAGCACTTGAGCTGCTCCCCTGCTCCTGACTTGGGGTGTGGGCAGCAAGGACACAAGAGGTGCAGCCCCCCACACTCCATGGGTGCCCCCTGCCACACCAGCATCGCCAGACCAATTCACAGGGAGAGCCTCCAGCAGCTGGAGGTTGAAAAGGTAATGAGGGCCTTTGGGGACAGCAAGTAAAGGACGTGCTGCCCTCATGACACCCTTCCCTCCACACACAGAGGCCTTCTGAGGTGAGTGTCCGGCTGGCCCCTTGCACAAAGCAGCCACTGTGCGCAGACAGCAAGGAGTCTCATAAAGACGTCCTTATGCACCCATGCCAGAGCTGCCACCAGCTCTGCTCGCCAGCACCCAGAATCAGCACCGCTGCTTTGCTGCAGGAGAGGCTTACAGGGCTGGCCTGTGCCAGCTGAGGACTGAGCCCGGATGCAGAGCAGAGAACTCCAAGGATAAATATTTATTCTTGCACAAGGTGTCCCAGCCAAACTGGCACCCCAAAGGTGGTTTTGCACAGGTTTCCTGTACCCATCAAACCTTCGGGTACAAGACAACTTGGCTAATTGCAGTCGCTCACATTACTGGTACTAATCACAGTACAACTTTGCAAAGAAGTGATGTTTTTCCAGCAATCCTGCTGCTTTCTTGTTGATCCAGATGTCCCTGGAGTTTTGCTGGGGTTACAGTGATGCCAGATGATGCTGGGAGGGTTTTGAAGCTGTGTCAGAGTGGCTGGGATGCTGGTATTTTATTGGCTGACCTAGGGTACCCTTTATCCTTCGTGGACCACTTCCATGAAGCAAAGTCCTCATTTCCAAGGCTGGGCTGTGCTTTCATCTGTTTTACTTAAGCATGAACAACAACAGAGTCTCCAGTAAAATTCCAATACCCTGTTACATTGCACTGTATGATCTGAATATATGTATTAACTATAAAGACTGGTTGATATAATAGCTACGAAAGGGAATTTCCCTAACAGCTTCCAGTGAGTGGGATGGCTAGCTCCAGCTCACAGCCAGCTGCCAGTCCTTCCACTGCCTGACCCTAGAGCCTCCCAGACCCAGCCACCTGCAAAGTCACAGAATCACAGACTGGTTTGGGTTGGAAGGGACATTAAAGCTCATCCAGTTCCAGCCCCTGCCACAGGCAGGGACACCTTCCACTAGAGCAGGTTGCTCCGAGCCCCGTCCAACCTGGCCTTGAACACTGCCAGGGATGTGGCAGCCACAGCTTCTCTGGGCACCCTGTGCCAGGGCCTCAGCACCCTCACAGAGAAGAACTTCTGCCTAAGAGCTCGTCTCAGTCTCCCCTCTGCCAGGTTAAAGCCATTCCCCCTTGTCCTGTCCCTACAGGTTCTTGCCCAAAGCCCCTCTCCAGGTTTCCTGCAGCCCCTTTGGGCACTGGAGCTGCTCTAAGGTCTCCCCTTAAGGAGCCTTCTCTTCTCCAGGCTGACCCAGCCCAGCTCTCTCAGCCTGGCTCCAGAGCAGAGCTGCTCCAGCCCTTGCAGCAGCTCCATGGCCTCCTCTGGACTCGCTCCAACAGCTCCACCTGCAAAATCTTGCGTGTTTTCATAACAACACAGCCAGCATCACCAGCAACACTTCACGGCTGGCTTTTTGGGGAAACACAGGCACCCTCTGATCCTCCCAAGGCGTCCCTCAGGCCTTCCTAATTCCTGGAAGGATTCACCACCTCCCTCAGGGGTGAAAGGTTGGGATGGAGGCATCGTGCAGGTTTTTTTCCAATCCAAATTTACCCACTGGGAAAGCCCTTTCCCATGTAAAACCCCTGCCTGCCCCCCAGGCAACGCATCTCTCCACAGACCGAGCGTGCAGTGGCCAGGTATACCCGGGATGTGGCGGCCAGGTCCTCTCTGGGGGTGCGTCCCTGCGCCAGCAGGCCCCCGGTATCAGAGTGTGCGGGCGCAGCGAGGAATCCACACCCAGGTTTCTAGGGACCAGGTCTCGCCCCTCCCGGCCCCGCTCCCAGGAGCAGTCCGATCGCGCCACAAGGGGTTTGTCCCCTTCGCCCTTCCGTAGCCCATCCGTTTCCACAGCAACGGGCGCAGCGGTGTTAGCCGCGCGAAGGTTCCGGTGGCTGCCGGGCTGGCTTCAGCCGGGGGCCCCGCTGCCCGCCTTGGGCATGAGGCGAGTACGGGGCCGCTCTCAACCGCCTCCGCGGGGAGAAGGTGAGGAGAGGGCGGTGCGCAGCAGCGTGAGGGTTTGTTGAGGCCTTCCTGGAGCGGCTGCCCGCGGCACGGCCTGGCCGTCAGGTTTTCAAGGTCCGGCCCGCTGCCGGAGGCTGAACATAGGAAGGCTTGAACCTGATAACTCCCGGGTGATTTATAGCGAAATAGTTAACTTGTATAGTTACCAACTGTGTTACCTGTCCTGAGGGTGACTCTGTGTGCTGTTTCTGTGCTCGGTCTTTTCCATAGCTGGGCAGAACGGAGTGTCGCTGCATAGGGCAGCCCACTGGGACCGGGAGATGCTATATTCTGAAGTCTCCTCACGTGTAGGTTTGCTTTTCATCAGTTTTGGTGGATAATCAATGCACCAGCAACAAGAGAAGTCACTGACAGACAAGAGGAACTTTGCTCCTGAAAGGGGATGGCAGTGTTACATGCAGCTCGTTTTCTTCTGGAGAGTCTCTTGGCAGAGACACGGCTGTGGCATGGTTGCAGCTTTAGGGATGGTTTGTGCAGAAGGTGGTTTATGCTTACGTTAGTGTAAACAAAATCCTGTCAAATTGTACCCAAGTTCTTGGCATTAAGTGTTAAAACCACCTAGTGTTACAAACCAGCAGAATATTGCAGCAAAACATGGATTCCAGGCTCAGTGTGGGCCTGGAATGGAGAAATCTTCTTTCTGGGAAGGAGAATTTCTTCAAATAACCTGACTGGGTTTTGTAACAGGTAGATCAAAGTGATGTGCAAGCAAGTTTTGAGCAACCTGGTGAGAAAAATATCACCTGATTAGTAATTATTTCTCATAATTGGTGAACCAGTTGCTGTATAACAATTTAAACTATAGATGCAGGCAGATATTGCTTATTTCTTCAATGGCTGAAGTTAGTGATTACTTTGTTTTCCAGTCTGCTTGTTGATAAGACTGTGCTGATGTGTATAAATTACTTTCTTTTTGTCTTGCATTCAGCTGTAACAGTTATCTTTCTCCTTCCCAGCAGCTGGTGCACTGCTGTGTTTGGGGTTTAGTCCAAGAACAATGCTGGTAACACACCCATGTTTTAGTTGTTGCTCAGTAGCACTTACCCTGATCAAGGACTTTCCAATCTCATGCTCTGCCAGGAAAGAGGGGCATGGGAAGTCAGGAGGAAGCAGAGACAGGAGATCTCACCCAAACTAGCCAACGGGGTGTTCCGTACCATAGCACGTCATGCCCAGTATGTAAACTGGAAGGGACCAATCACTGCTTGGGCTGGGCTGGGTATCAGTCAGTGGGTGGTGAGCACTGTGCATCACTTGTGTTTATTGTTTGGGTTTTTTTGGTTTTTTTTTTTTCCTTTTTACTTTTATATTCTCTCCCCTTGTTATTTCCCTCATCATTATCATTATTATTAGTAGTAGTTTTGTATTATACTTTAGTTATTGGGCTGTTCTTATCTTAACCCGTGGGGTTTATGTTCTTTCTGTTCTCCTCCCTGTCCTGCCTGGGGTGTGAGTGAGCAGCTGCTGATGCTGAGTTACTGGCAGGGTTTAAACCACAACACTTTTGTATTCTTGCCCACTACTTCTCTACCAGTTGATCCCCAAAGACATTTCCAGCCCTTTGGTTAGCAGCGATGCAGGATCATTGGTGTACCAAGATCAGAATAATTCTGCTCTTTCGGTACGTTGGCATGCCTGCTGTCTTCCAGCCATTTGGAAAGAAAAGGAGCTTCCTTTTCTTTCAGCAAGCTTGTGTGCGAATTAATCGGATTAACTGAAGTTGCTTACCCCCGTTAGATGTTAATTTAGTATCCTCTCTAGCTACTGAAGAACAGTAAGTGTGGTGCAGAGGTACTTCATGTCAGCTCAGGCCCAGCAGAGGTTCTTGGTGCTAGTTTTGCAATGCTACCCCCTGACCTGCTGCCTGTATTGTACTCCATAGCATGTGCTGCACCCATGAAGCAGAGCAGCCCAACTCTCTGTTGATAAAAGCTCATCCTGGCTCTGTGGCAAGTGAAAAGCAGCGACTAATAATCCAACACAGACTGAAAAAAAAGGAGAAACCGCTTCTGAGCTTGTAGCTGTTATGCAAACTGGAATCACAAACACCATGAGTTTTCCAGTATATGTTTTTTAACTCATCTTTGCAGTTGAATCTTTTCTCCTGCCAGAAATCCAGACATTGTAGGCAGCTGAATAATCAAGCTGCTTCCTGCATGGATGTCCTGCACACATAACTTTCTGTTCTGTTCCTCTAGCAACAGTATGGTTTATACTTGTGTTGTGGAGTAACTCCTGCTTCTTCTCCCCTTTTAGTCATGAGATTATCCACTTTCTAGCCTTGCCACTTCCTTTGTTGCTGACAAAGGAATCTCTGTTTTCTTGGATGCTGTCTAGAGTAACATTGTGGTTCCAGACTGCGTGCTCCCATGGGGCCACCCGCTCTCACTATCTTCTTCACACCAGCTGGAAGGAAAATGTGGCCTATGTGAGACAGCTGAAAATATTTGTGCTGCTGTCATCCCTAACAGCATTCTGACATGGTCCCCAAACCACAGTATATTGTGCTCTGTCTCCAGACTGCCACCAAAATACCCTCTTTGCTCTTTTTACTCAGTTTAGGTCTAGATCAGTTCAAAGACTGGCAAAACCTGTAGGTTACAATCGATCACAAATCCCCTATGCAGAGGGAAGTCTCTCCTCAGATGTGTTGTCATTTGAGTCTCTCCAGCTTTCTCTCTACTTTGAAGCATCTCTCCAGGACTGGAGCTCAGTCACAGTATTTTTGAATCACATATTTTTTTGTCTTCCGTTTTTGATTTCTGTAGATGAATATCTGCAATAAACCTCCTAATAAGACAGCTCCAGAGAATTTGGGTGAAGGTGTTCCTGAGGTGCAGGTCCAACGTGCTCGGAGGAATGGCTGGAGCTGGCCACTGCACATATTCCAGATTACTGGATGGTTGCTGTGCCTCTTCTTTGCACTGGTTGGCTTTGGAATCCTGGTTCCTCTCCTGCCCCGCCACTGGCTGTCTGCTGGCTATATCGTATCCTTTGGTCAAGAGGAGAACATGGACTGTTATAAACTGTCAGTTGTTAGGTAGCATAGAAAGCGTAGGAGAAAGCAGCTGAGCCACAGTCTTTTTCTGAATTATAACCATAATCTTGATCTTCTGTTTGTAAAAACAGTTATTTTAAGATCCTTTCTGCCCTTAAACCTTAGGTAGGTCACTGACATCCTGCTCTTCTTCATCACTCTTAAGGTTCCTATCTTTGCCTCCAAGGCTCTTCTGGTGTGTGCTTCTACCTATGTGTCTCCTTTGCTTTATATTATTCTTCTACAAGTGTGATGCAGGGTTTGAGGGAATTTCTACTAAGAAAGCCCCTCCTGAAACATCCTTGCTACTGTGGGCAGTCACACCTCCCTGTGCTGACAGCCCAGGAAAGTCTGGAAAGGCAGCTTTGTACGTTTGTGATTATATGGCATGGTTGCTTGTGATGGCTGGCAGTTGATCTTCTCCCTGTCTTCTGTAGAAAATGTGTGAGTGACAGACAAGGTGGTGTAGTGTGAACCTCAGAGGAGAGGTCTGTCTGTCTTGAGCAGCAGTGGCATACATGTCTAACTGCCCTCTAAATGTGTGCAATATCAAAAGATGATACTGTGAAGGCGTCTTATGTGCTGGGTCTCATATACTGCCCAGCAAAGCCTCCCTCAGCTCAGCCCAATGTGTTTTCCACCTCCTCTCTTCAACCCACCTCCCTTAGAGATGTGTGTGCTTGCTGATCCCACAGCTGGGATTGGAGAGGGACTGGAGAAGGGGTGTGCTGTGAGCAACCCCAGTGGTAGTGTCAGTACAGTATGTACTACTGCCTACGTGCAGAGAGGGAATGACCTCAAGGCCAGGCCTTGAGGCTCCTTGTATGGCTCCTTGTGGATTAGAGGCTCCTCATGCATTAGATTGCCTGGGGAGTGGTAGACTGGAGAGTGTAACCTGAGATTTTAATTTAGTGCTTAAATTGTGAGCAAGTGTTTGCTTTTGACATATTCCTGGTGAAAATAAAACTAAATGGTTCAGTGTCACTTAGTGCTTTCTTAGCAGAACCAGATAACGAAAATATGTTAGAGAGAATGGTGGGAAAAGTCCTGAAGAGATGGGATATGTACTTACTTCGTTTATACTCTGATTTATGTATGTCCATGGAGCCTTTGATATGTTTGGGATGCTTTTGCTTACCATCATTTTAGTTAACACCTGTGTGATTTTGGCATTACTATCATTAATTCTCAATGGTCTACTTATCTTACCAAATTCTTGGTATTATCACAGTTGAAACCTTGTGAATTTGTCTACCAAATATCTTCATAACTCAATCTAAAGTCACTCCAATTCAACAGATTAACGTGTCCCAAAGTTTTAGTACCAGTTAATAAAGCGCTAATATCTCTTTTGTGTCTAAGGCAAATCTCTTCCCACTCTGCTACACCAGTCATCAAAGCTCCAGGCTGCTAGACCTCTCAAGGACCTTTTTAACCTTGATCCACTGCTCTATTTCTGTAGGCCTTAGTAAAGCTCAGCTCACCTCTAGTTTGAGGCATCCCTGCCCATAGTAGGGGTTGAAAATAAATGATCTTAAGTTCCTTTCCAGTCCAAACCAGTCTGGGATTCTATGTGCACTTCTGTGTGTAGAACAAATAAACCAGAAGGTAAATTTTTGCACACACGCTCATTTAATTGCAGTATATTGAGAAGCAAACTCTAGATTAGGGTGGTGGTACTCCGGGCCCACAGGGCGGCTGCTCTGTGTGTGTATATTCTTACATATTTGTATATTGTTTCCAAGTATCAGCAGTTATTTTAGGTCTCTGATCCAAAGTGCTGCTCTGACTGGCTGCATTTGGAAATAAAAATACAAACAGGTAGTATTTCAAGGAGCAGTGACAAATCCTGGACCCGGTCTATCTGTAAATTGTGTAGGAGCCTACTTAAGGGGGTGACCCCCTTCCTTGGGATTCTGACTAAGGAAAAAGGATCCGTACTAGTTCCTTGATGAGACTTTTCTCTTTCTTTCTTGGAAGTTTGGTCTCGTGAAGGGGCCTGTGCATGGCCTTAACTGGCTGTTCCTTTCCAAAGAGTCTGTATGGGCTAAAGAAATGTGGATCTATGTCAACAGTCTGCACATGGGGTCAGATTCTGGTAAGTAAAGGTACTTTTTAAAAACTCCTTTACTTTAAAAAGGAGTTTTACTGTAAAACTTTAAAAAGGAAGGGTATTTCTGTGAGGCAAAGTAGTTTGTAATAAAGAGGGTTGTTCCTGCAGATTTGGTTATCTTTTTCTAGTGAATATTTATGACAGTGCAAACATCTCTATAAGTAAAACTCATATTAATGTACTGCAACCAGTTATGTAGTAATTTCTAATTTCAAGCCGTATGTTTCTCACGTATGTGGGCTTTGTGTATCAAGGATAAAAATAGATGCATTAACTCACTCATATAATCCTTAACTGTGTTACCTTCAGTGTCCAGGATTGTGTTTTATCTACCATTTAGTTGTTCATCTTACTGCAGTCTCCGTTGATCCTGCGGATGCAAATGTACGAGCAAAAAACTATCTGGGGCCTCTGGCCACCTTCAATCGTCATCAGCATGCACATGTCATTGAAAACCATCATTGCCATGTCTGTGATGTAAATGTGTAAGTACCTTCTCTTTTCCTTTTTCCTTCTACTACTCTGTCTTTCTCACCATTACACCTCACTGTTAGTCTTTAATGTTAGACTGTAAGACTGAAATTGAGCCCCTGCAGCTCTATAGTGCATGTTAAACTTAATCCTGTGGCAGGTTTTGGTTTGTTGGGAGGCTGCCTGGTGTCAAATGTGTGCCTGGTTCTGTGTTGTATCTAATTGCTCCTGTGTTGTGTTGTGAGGGCTGTACTGGTCTGTGTTATCTGGGTTGGTGTTCGACCTAATGACGTGTAACTTGTGTGTGTGTGTGCTTGTATCTTATATGGGGAGGAAATTCTCAGAAAGCAGACAGTAACATCAAGCTTTGTAGAACAGCAAAAAGGTTTCAAATAAGAAATCAGTGATCTCCAACTTAGAAATCACCCCGTGCATTGAAAGTCAAAATTTGCAGTGTTTGGGATTGTGGTCCAATGATGGCTGATATGCTTGGGTGTTAAAAGTACTCCTGATGTCATAGGTTTTCTCACTATTACCAGGATCATTACTGCTGTATCCCCTTGTATTTATGTCACTGGTAAGTCATGGTCATGAGCTGGTGCTGCCACACTAATGCTACCCCTTCTTTGGCAGGAGTGCCAAGTCAAAGCACTGTGGAACTTGCAACAAGTGTGTGTGTGGCTTTGATCACCACTGCAAATGGCTCAACAACTGTGTGGGAGAGAGGAATTACTGGTAAGAGCCTGGCACTGGGACAGGAGCACAATGCTGCATCAATAATGTCACCCCTCCTCTTCCCAAGATTCTCTTGCATGTCAGTCCTGTCTGGACTCAGCCACACAGAACCAGTTTTCTTTCAGAAATGAATAAAATCGGTCATGAGAAAACTAAATGGAAAATGCAAATGTGATTATGACATTCAAGTCACCAGGGATAAAACTCCTACACTTAGAATTGTTGTAACTGAATATCTACAAGTGAAAACAGAGGATGTAATCTTATTTGGTAACAGGAAAAGCTTATGGGATGCCAACTGAGTTTCCTTCATGCTTCTGAGAGCTGGATTGGGCATAGAACCATGTTGCTATCTCTGAAACAACCTGCATCCAGTTTCCATGCTTTTCCTAAAAGACTTGCCAGTTGGCAGGACTTAACAGCAGTGTATAGGCAGCTCTAATCTGTGCCACATTTAAGATAAAGAATAAGGAGGCTATCACTGGTTATTGTTTCCCAGTTTACTTTCCTGCCCTAAAACCACATGGAAAGCAGAGTTACTATGGCTGGGTGCCACGTTATGCTGCCTTCAGATTTTGTGCAGAGAGGTCTTTGTCATAAATACACGTCTGGTTTGTAACTACGGTTGCTCTAAAGAGTCACAGTTTAGTTTCTCAGGATAATGAATCAGAAGTAAGACTATTAACCAGGATCTATCATAAGTGCAAGAAAGTGTCAGAGCAATTTGGGATAGCTGTCTGTATCCCCCTCCTTATTAGATGCTGGGAGTTTGAAATTATATATGTGATGTTATTGAGGCCACTCAGAGTTCTCACTTTCTTGGCAGGCTCTTTTTGAATAGTGTGCTGTCTGCCATCCTGGGCCTTGGGCTTCTGCTGCTCATCGCTTGCTACGTCTTTGCAGAATTCTTCATTGACCCCATGGTGCTTCGCTCCGACCATCACTTTTATGGTACTAGCAGTTCTTCAAACTGTGAATCAGCCAGCACATCTCAATATGGCATTGGATTCTGTGGGCTCTCCTCCTGAAGAGGAACTCCATTCCTTGTTTCTTCAGTTTTGTATTTAGAATCATGGAATAGTTTAGGTTGGAAAGGACCTTAATATTATCTAGTTCTAACCCCTTGCCACAGGCAGGGACACCTTTCCTTAGACCAGGTTGCTCTAAGCCCCATCCAGCCTGGCCTTGAACACTGCCAGGGATGGGGCAGCCACAGCTTCCTTGGGCACCCTGGTCCAATGCCTCACTACTCTCACAGTAAAGAATTTCTTCCTTATATCTAACCTAAATCTCCTCTGTTTCAGTTCGAACCCATTATCCCTTGTCCTGTCACTACAGTCCCTGATGAAGAGTCCCTCTCTGGCATCCTTGTAGGCCCCCTTCAGATACTGGAAGGCTGCTATGAGGTCTCCATGCAGAACAGCCATGAACTCCAGGCTGAACAGCCTCAGTGTTCTCAGCCTGTCTTCATGTGGGAGGTGCTCCTGATCATCCTCATGGCCTTCTCTGGACTTGCTCCAACAGCTCCATATCCTTATGTTGAGGACACCAGAACTGTATGTGGTACTCCAAGTGAGGTCTCATGAGAGCGGAGTACCTTTGTGAAGATCTTTCCTTACAGAGCTAACTACTCTTCCTAAAGGCCTTGCAGATACAAGATCTCTGAGGCCTCCAGTGCCTAATGGGTCTGCAGCTACTTTTGAGTTAATGATATTTCTAGCTGTAAAGTTTAGTTAGGCGTGTGTAATACCTGGACAATCTATTTTGTTTTACAGCTCTGAAGAACCAAACGGATCGCTGGTTTGTGTTTCTTCCTGCAGCTCCAGTTGAGACTCAGGCACCTGCCATTTTGATCACAACTGGGATTTTTATTCTCCTAAGCCTAATGACCGTGGTCCTGCTAGGTCACCTCCTGATCTTTCACATCTATCTCAGTAGGTATTATGTTCCTGTCATCTGCATTCCAATTTCATTTTCACTTAGCTGCTTCTCATTCTGCATTCACTGTGTGTTCACCCATCTTACAAATATACACATTTTGTGCAAGATTGCCACTGCAAAGGCAGAAAATTTGGGTTTAACATGATCCTTCTGATTTTGTACCAATACCAGGTTGGCTTAGCAGTATTTGTGTAATATAGGGCTTGTGTTGGGCTTCTGAATTCAAGTGTCTGAGCACCTTACCTGGAACTGAAAGCATAGGGGAAAATAGTAGAGAGACCAGGTTGGATGAATGGGTTAATTCCAGCTCCATGCTGGTGATGGCAGATTCAGATTGGCTCCGCATATGGGCTTTTGTGAGTCTCTTCACTGTGCTCCACAGCACTTCTGTTGTGTGAGAGAGCGGGTTTATCCATTAACCTAGAGAAATGTGAATAGTTGATCTAAATTCCTAATAGAAAGTCTGACTTTCATGTTAAGTCCCCTTTATGGAAGTTGTACCATACTCACAGAAAAGAGTCATGGAATTCAGAGGAATAGTTTTTCAGAAAGGCTCCTCATTATATCTCCTAGTTGTTGCTCTGTCAAGAAGGAATATTTATGTTTGTTTATCTACACAGGAACGTCAAACCCGTTTTTTTTCAGCCATTGTCTAAAATGAAGCCAAAGCTATTTGGCTGCCTGATTTAAGTCAAAATGAGAAAAGATCTTACACTTGCAGTAGTCAGTGGTGCCAAAACCAGGGAAGAAGAGAAATGAGGACAGCCATTACAGAGCATCCTTGGCTGGATTTTGGGCTGTCAGTTAACAGCGATGATGATGCCAACACAAACTAGGTCAGCACAAACCAGTGCAGCTCCAGAAGCGTGGTGTTTGATGGGTGAGTGTTCATCAGCTGGCATTAACAATACCCTCAATGAGTTCATTTTCCATCGTTTTTCTTTTAGAGCCAATTTCAGCTTAACTTAAATTTGGTCAAGCTGCAATTTTGCTTTCTTGGTGGAATTGGAAGTTTACTTTGCTGGGTTAATAGCAATGCCTGGAGATTTCAACCGCTGATCTAGCACTGTAGAAAAACTAAAAGCATAATGAAGCTGGGGCCACTCCAGGAAGGTTTTTTTTTGAATGGAAAAGAAAGGATTATTCAGTTTCATACCAAGCGGCATTTATCCTGTCTTCATGTACAATTTCCACAAGAGGGTGCTCCCTCCTTGGAATAAAGACATTCCAATGTCAGAAATATGCTTGTGTTACATTGGTTGTACTCAGGGTTTGGGGAATATTTTTGTTGCTCTTGTCTTGCCCCCCCCCCCCCCCCTTTTTTTTTTCAGAATAAATTTTAAACCAAATTAACTTTCATTTCTGACTCAATTTTAAATCTTTGACTTACATGGAAACAGAATTTAATTGTTGTTTATGTTTGTTGACATTTTATGACACTAAAACCTGCTACCCTATTGAAATAGGTTCCAGCTGTGCAGAAGTACAGTGTGTAAGTCCTTGCTTAAAAGGGGAGATGTTACCCTACTGAAGCCTATATTGTGTGTAACATATGAGTGTATGCATTACACTTACAATAAGAATTCAGGGAGATAGACAAAGTATGTCTGGTTCACTCCTGTAGTTTCAGTGGTCTCATCTGAATGCTTTAACATAGACAGTGTTGGAATGAACCATGTAACCTCTTTCAGGACTTCAAATACAGTTTACAAATTAAAGTGTAATTACTGTTCATGAGTATTTCTTCATAAACCTTGAAAAAAAAAATACAGAAAAAACCCAGCACCCCTGTGAGTGCTAATGGCTTTTATCTTCACATAAAAACCTGGCTTAAGTTAGGTATGACTATGAACATTTTAGAACCTGGTTCTGTTACAAGCACAGTGAATTTTTCAAAGTTTCCGTCCTGATTTTAATTACTCACTGCTGTCACTCAAAAGGAAGGAAGTTATTCTCGAAATAGTAGGTCCATTTATTCAAAATCACCAGTCTTAACTGTGACTCAGTTCTAGAGGCATTCAGTGAAGAAAGGCACTTCAGAAGTTTGGAGGGAAGATATTTTTTTGTCTTCAGTATTGAGAGACCAATAGTAAGCAGAATACAAATTAAAAAATAACAGGGAATATAGGAAAGAAAGGGATATGGGGCTCTTCACAGGCCATGTTTTAAGCTAAAAGAGGGGAGATTCAGGCTGGACGTGAGGAAGAAATTTTGAACAACGACAGTGGTGAGACACTGGCCCAGGTTGCCTAGAGAGGTTGTGGATGCTCCGTCCCTGGAGGCAGTGAAGACCAGGCTGGATGTGGTTTTGGGCAACCTGGTTTAGTGGAAAATGTCCCTGCTTATTGCAGAGGATTGGACTACATGAGCTTCGACGATCCCCCCCAGCCCAAACTGTTTTAAGATTCTGTGATTATTGCACAGGATGTGCTGCAGTGTTATCTGGACAGACAAATACAGTCTTTTTAACCAATTAGCTTGATTAAAATATTATAAAAGTTACACTGTTAAATATTCAGAAACCAGTGAACCCTGAATTAAAAATGGTTTATAGCCCTTTGCTTATGAAGCAATATTCTTAAACTTACCATGTCTCGGCAGTGTGCACTTGCAGCCCAGAGCCCCCTGTGTGCTGGGCTGCATCCCCGGATGAGGAGGGGATTCAGCCCTTTTACTGTCCTCTGGGGGAGGACCCCCCTCTGCAGTCCTGTGTCCAGCTCTGGGGCACATACACAAGAGGGATGTGGAGCTGTTGGAGTGAGTTCAGAGGAGGCCACAGAGATGCTGTGAGGGCTGGAGCAGCTCTGCTCTGGAGCCAGGCTGAGAGATCTCGGCTGGTTCAGCCCAGAGAAGAGAAGGCTCCTTAAGGGGAGACCTTAGAGCAGCTCCAGTGCTTAAAGGGGCTACAAGAAACCTGGAGAGGGGCTTTGCGCAAGGACTTGCAGGGACAGGAAAAGGGGGAATGGCTTTAACCTGACAGAGGGCAGATTGAGATGAGATCTTAGGAAGAAGTTCTTTCCCGTGAGGGTGGTGAGGCCCTGGCACAGGTTGCCCAGAGAAGCTGTGGCTGCCCCATCCTTTGCAGCATTATCTCATTTCCCTATGAACTAGTCCTGTGTTTAGGGCATGGTTTTGAGAGGTCAGATATTACTGATACAAGTGTCTTTGTGCAGAGAAAGTATTGTAGCCTGGCTGTTCCACATCGTAGGCATCTGCTGTAACTGCTATGCTTCTGTAAAAAGGAAGAATGACTTCCAGGCTGTGCACTAAATATCTTCAGCATCCATTTCTGTGTTTTGTGCTCTAAAAATAGTTACCATAACAGGGTCATTGCAGGAGGGATGTCTTGAGTTTTGGATCCTTGTAACATTTTGGGTCTTGTGAGGAAACCAAGCTGCTCAGAAATGTCATATGCTTTGGGTCATTCATGGAAGCAGGTTTGGGAGGGTGGATCTGAAGAACCCATAAACTCAGGCACATATAAACTCTTGATACATGTATTTGGCATGTGGCAACCTGCGCGTTTTATGCTCGCTGTTTTGGACATCAAGAGTCTCAATCTCCTCTACAGGACATGCTAATCTGCTGAATTTCTTTTCTCCATTTAGCATCACATACCTTCTAACTGCTCAGTGAGCTTTCTGGACAATACAGATTTTACCCTTACTGGGTTATGGATAACGGATTTCCTCTGAAACGAGCTGAACAAATTGCTACAGTATAGGAGGCTGTGCTATGTCTATGAGACGTCAGAAGGATAGTAGGACTGTGAGAAAGTGTTGTGATGATGACAGTAAAAGATGTATAGTGCAAAGGTACTTCTGGCTTATAGTATCAGTCATTTCATGTTTATAGTTACTATTTGATTGTATAATTTTTCAGACTGTTGGTATAAGTGTCATCAGGGAGTGGCCTTTCCTGTGCTGACAGCTCTTTCTTTCCTCCCAGTGCGGAACAAACTGACTACGTATGAGTACATCCTGCAGCACCGTTTCCGGCAAGATGTGGAAGAGGTAGAAAATCAACAGGAGTCTGGTTCCTACCAGATGAGATCCAGTCAGGTACTTGTTGTAGTTTCAGTCCATTTCTCAAAACCAGCCTCACTTGTCCACAGTGTAAAGTTTGCTTCACTTTTGTAAGCTCCAAACTTCAGAGGCAGTTGCTAGAGATGAGACTTTAGAGGTCCTGTTGTGGAGTTGGGTAGGATATGAGAAAGTGTAAGGCCTGTAACTCGGTGAATGCTTTAGGCATAAGCAAGTACTGCTCTCAAAGGAATCAATCCTACCCACTCTCTTCCTCCACGACTTGTTTTGGGCCCTGTACTATCTGTTCTCTTCTGCCAGCACAGCTGTTCGGTGCAGTCGTGCAGTGAACAGGGTGGGGGAACTCATCTGGGTAAGAATAAACTTTATATAAAAGATGAGCTTGTGTTTAGCTGGCCCAGCTCCCTTCCACTCTGTTCACCAAGCAGTCACAAAAATGCCTGTGTCAGCACAAACGAGGATGACTGAAAAGTGGGAAGAGTCCTGGCCCTGGAAAGGACAGCACCATCTGTTTGGGTGGCAGTGCATATCTTGCTGGCTTTTGTGGACGGAATCACAGGTCATCACTGAAAGTGAGACAGGCTCCAAGCCTGGAGAAAGAGAGGCTAATCGTCAAGCAGATAATAGTACCAATGGCTTAACCACTTTGAAAAGGAAAAGGACACCAGTTGTGGTCAGAAATGAGCCATATACCTGCTCTTCTTTGATTTGAGTCTACACAGTGGTAAGGGTCCTTGTGACTACCCTGCTGTTGATCTGTAGTCCTGTTAAGAACTCTACAAGCTCTTTAATATTCTTACACTGTAAGAATACCACTAGGAGCTGTGAGGTTAAGTGTAATTTGTTTTGCTGCAAGGGAGCTTTATCTCTGGAGTTACTCAAAATGTGACAGGATAGATTCTATACTGTCTTTAACATAGGGCTGGACTAGAAACTTCCAGAAATTCTTCCTAGTCTAAATTATTCTGCAATTCTGCAAAACTTTTAGTTTTATTATGCAAGTAAGCTACCAGTTTTATAGAGCCAATTTATATTTAATAAGAAATTTATTAAATCCAAGCTTGACCCAAGTATTCTGTGTAGAGATAGTGGGATCTCTCTGAACTCATTCGTAGTTTTCCCTATCAAATCAAAGGGGAAAGTGATCTAATTCCCTTTCATGTAATATGGAGACCCCAGATTTTCATATATATCTTTTTTACTGTCTTGGAGAAAGTGAACTGTCAATTTAAACATAACAACAAAATGTTGTGTTTCCATAAGAACAAAAATATTTGGCATTTTATCTCACAGATTTTTGCTCATTATGAAAATTAAAACAGTAGTAAAGCATTAACTGTAATGATTTCCAAGTTACTGAATTTTGATTGATAAGGAAATTATATTTGAAAAGGGGCGGACTCTGTGTGCACCTCTGGGATGTAGTAATTCAGTGATGTTCTCCTGTCTGTGCTGATGCTTATCCAGATGTGTTTGAATATGGTTAACTTGAAGCAGCAAGCCTGGAAGAAGCAGGGTAAAAAGTTGTTCTGTATTTCAGGACTACAGTTAGTACCTAGGGGAACAAGAAAGACTGGATGATGCCCAGTAACATTGTGAAGAAAAATGTTAACCCACCAGATTTTCCCTGTTTCTTACATAGCAACCCGAGATAAACACAACCAAATAGATTGGAGTAGGAGTACACCAAGTGACTTGCCTTTTGTAAGCTATGTTGACTGCAGCCTTTTTTAGCTTGAACACAGACATGCTTTGTAATTCATCCGAGATGTTGCAAGCATAAAATAGAAATTATCCTCTTCCCACTTTTGTCTTGGCTGTTCATTCATTTTAGGGAGTAAGCAGAAATATGCATGTCCCCTTTAATCCTTGGGTTTGAGCTTTATTCAAGCTTGGGTGTTGCTTTTGGCTTCAGTTTTCCGTTTCTCTGTTTGTGTTTAAATCTTCAGCTGTGTTCAGATTAAAGTATTCTTGTTCAGGTTAAAGGATTCTTATTTGCTTGTAGAATCCTTCTCAGAATACTCACAAAGTAAAAGCCCTAGATTTGTACACTTAAGGGATACAAGTGTCACAAAGAATGCAAAAGAGTCGGACATATACAGCTTTTGCCTCTACTACTGTACCCAAAGCAGTAAGTGCAAGTAACATGTTTTTCTGTAGGCAGTTGCATAGCAGTCTAAAGAAATAGAAACTAAACCAAAACAATGCTTTAATGCATAGCTGCATTCATGCCAGGCAGCTGGCTTTCACAGTGATTTCTTTTCACATTCCTAAAGCTTTGAACTTGCTTTGGGCACTGCTTCAGGTTCGTGAGGTTTGATTTTAAATAATACACATGGATTTTACTCAGCTTTCCCCACATTGTCAATATGGTTTCTGTCTTCCAATGTGTGGTTAAGATGGACCTTGTTTTCACCCTCAGCCTCAACACTTGCAACAGACTTTCTCTGTTTTTCTTTATCTGGGTCAAGAACCATTTTTTCCTGATCAGTTCTGCTTCCCCTCCAGCCAGATAACGCTTGCTGCCCCTGAAGTGCTTGGTAAGAGCAACTGCAGCAGGCAAGGGGACTGAATTCATCCTGAAGCTGTAAGCATGAAACTTGGGGTGGACCAGCTGTAATTCAGCCTCTAGAGGAGGTCTGAGTGTGACCAGGATTTGCAAGGTGTCAATGAACTTGGGGGTCTGTCAACTGAGCAGTCTGTTTTCAGCAAGGCTAAGAGCCAAATCCTAACAACCCAACTGCAAAAGGTGGTTTCATCTTCCTGTTGCAGCTGAAGGATGCTGGCTGTCCTGTTAAGGACTGAGGGAGCAGAGGGAACTCTGTGCTGCAGCTGTAGGTTTTGTCTCCTTGAGGGAACATTATATTTTCTACTGATCAAGTTTTCTTCCATTTGCTTCTCCTAGTCAGCTCTAATGGTTTACTGTCTTTCATGCGGCTGCTTTGGTTATACATAATTAATGGAAGGCTGAAAGGAACAAAATGGATTTAAAAAGCTCTTTCATTCCCTGCTTGGAAAGAAGTTGTTCATGTTATTCTCAAGATGAATAATTTATTAATCTCCTTTGAAATGCCAGTCCTGCAGGCCTGTTTGTATGCTGTGGACATCGAGTCATAGAATCATAAAATCCCAGACTGGTTTGGGAGGGAAGGGACCTTAAAGCTCATCCAGTTCCAACCCCCTGCTATAGGCAGGGACACCTTCCTCTAGACCAGGTTGCTTCAAGTTTCGCCCAGCCTGGCCTTGAACACTGCCAGGGATGAGGCAGCCACAGCTTCTCTGCGCAGCCTGTGCCAGGGCCTCAGCACCCTCACAGGGAAGAACTTCTTCCCAAGATCTCATCTCAGTGTCCCCTCTGTCAGGTTGAAGCCATTCCCCCTTGTCCTGTCCCTGCAGGTCCTTGTCCAGTTATTAACCTGAACTTGCATAAACCCTACTTTAATAGACCCAAGTAGCATAATTCTCAAATCAGAAAGTTCTATTGTTTGGGACTGCTAAACCAAATCCCTTAAAATTTTATGTTACCACAGCTGCAAATTCTTCTCCACATCTTTTGTTTTCTTTACAAGACCAAATAAAGTCAGAGCATGATGCAAAATGCAACAACTCTGAAGTCTTTCCATTTTGGCAACTCTCTTATCTAACAATTACAAGAGTACTGAGACTCCAGACATTGATGCCAAGATGTTAAAAAGTAACTAGTCATTTTGGAAATCTCTCTTCTGGCATATAGAGCAGTCTGGCCAGAGCTCACCAAACCCATGTGCTGCTTGGCGCTGGCTGGTTGTGGATGCTGAGGAGTGCGGGGGCTGTAGTCCCCAGCACCTTCTCCCAGCGCTTGACTGTCTTCTGGCTTCTAGAGCATAGAGCTCTGAACAGCTTTATATTTTCTGGTTTGTCACACATGCTTTTCTTGTTTCTTCTCAAATCCATGTAACACTTGGCGCCTGCAGCATTCTGTGCCAGTGAGGGTGACAGCTTATTTCCATGCTCAAAACCAATCTTTCTTCTGTTTCTTTTGAAACTGCTACCTGATTTTTCCCATTTGACTTCTTGTCTGACACTAAATGTGCAGCTCCATGAATTCTTTTCTGGTTCAGAGATCATTGCTTTCTATGTAAAATTTACACTTTATATCTAGCAGTGTTGTTCTGTGTGTACCATTGTATCACCCCGTAATTCAATACTGCAAAAATCTTCTGCAGCTTTTTGTGGTTGGCTTTTGCTTTTGTGGCCTTACAGAAGGGAGTGTCATCACCAGACTCCATCTCCTGTTGATTGTTTATGGATCTGTTGAAGTGCAGAGGCCCCGGTTCTCTCAGGAACCCATTTGTGGGACATCCAACTTTGACTTAATTTTCTCAAGTTTGCTGATAAGGCTGTCCAGACAAATAGGTCCTCTTAAGCTCGTTTAAGCTTTTTTGGAAACTAATGCCTATCACATTTCAAATCCCTCCATCTTTACCACCTAGAATTTGTCTTAAAATAGATGTGTGTCTTTATAGTCACTGCACACTACAATGTTTAAGAGGATTAAGGAAGATTAACAATGTCTAAGTATTCGAGTTTAATTGCTAATTATTCGAGTTTAAGAGCATCTGAAAAGTAGTGTTGAGGTTCTTCTGAGAGTGGTTCATCCTTTTTGACACCAGGGCTTCATACCCTGCGTCACTTAGTACTCTGACCATTTTAACTGTGTCCTTTTGAGGCAGAACTGGATCTCTTTCCTGTAATGGAGACACTTGCGTTTCTGAGGCTTATTCATAGCATAAGCTATGCTGCTATGACTGGCTTAGAAGGGAAGGGACTTTGAAGCTCATCCAGTTCCAACACCCTGCCATGAGCAGGGACACCTTCCACTAGACCAGGTTGCTTCAAGCCCAGTCTGACCTGGCCTTGAACACTGCCAGGGATGGGGCAGCCACAGCTTCTCTGGGCAACCTGTGCCAGGGCTTCAGCACCCTCACAGGGAAGAACTTCTGCCTAAGATCTCATCTCAATCTCTCCTTTGTCAGGTTAAAGCCATTCCCCCTTGCCCTGTCCCTACAGGCCCTTGTGAAGTCCCTTTCCTTCGCTGCATCTTCTTATACATTTATGAAAGTATACAATTTTAAAGTTCATGATGTTGTTACTTTGAATTCAGGCAAATGAGCAATGTATCACACTTTTTAAAATCCAGCAGTTACTAGCCATACATGATTCACACAAACCCCAGAAAATACTTGTTTTTTTCCTGTGTGTTGCATGCTTTCATTTTCCTCACCTCCATTTTGAATTGAAAAGAAGTTTTTTGCATTCACTGCTTAGCTTCTATGACTGAACTGTATAACTTAAAGCCTCTTAAGTGATTTTTTGAATCTGGTCCCAGGAAATGATTAAGCTGGTCTCCATAAGTGTGATTTAGTTTTGAGCCTCATGAAATACTGGCTGGACTAAAGGAATGAATCAGGGACCTCTAATTGTCTCACTGTTGGTTCTCCATCTTCTTAAGCAGCATATTCCTGCTGTGCTAGCTGTAAGAACAGAATATGTCTGGCATGCAGCTGAGGAAGGAGGAAGACGTATCTGTAGTGAAAATCCCTCTTCTCCGCTTGGTGTCCATATTGTTCTGAAAATACGACCTCTTTTTTTTTTTGTCTTTCTTTTAGGAAGCAGACATTTTTTCAGGTAACCCTGGTTATACGGATCCTGGTATTCAAGTAGGGAAATTCTCAACAGTAACTTCAGGAACAGGGTAAGTAAAGTTATAGATAAGAATCCAGCAGTATGGATGGTGAATGGGAATTTGTTATCAAAGTCATTAATGGACCCTAAGACAAAAGTACTTAGGAGGCTAGAGAACACCAGTGTTCTAATGAAGGCATAGTGAAATATTTGAGGCTCAGGAGGGTACACACCTGCAGGAGTACTTGCCTGCCCTCCCCTGGGAAAATATCCTTCCTATAACACTTTTTAAAGCTGTTTTATATTGAAATTTCTTTAAAGCTGTCTGATTTGTCCTATAATTCCTATATTGAGCTCATTATAGTTACGCGATTTCAGGTTGTTGAGAGATGAATCAAAATAGCAAAGCCTATAACATAGGCATGCACTCCTGAGAAAACAGCGTCCTTGCCTCTTACTTAATCCTTCCCTATGAACTCATGTTCCTGGGGAAAGGAGAGGAAACCCTTCTTATTTTGAACAGTTGTGCAAGGAAAGTTACCCTGCAGTTTTGCTGGGAATGCTGTGCAAGACAGGGGGTGCTTTGGTCAGGCTGATGTGTAAGTGTAAGCAAAGTGGGCATCAGTCATGTCTAAAGGAATCCTCTTGTATATCTGCTGTGTGTTTTAGCTTTTCAAAGCTCTATGCCTACGGAGATGAAGCTGACCCTGAGCAGAGTTCCTCACCTGACCTCCACTTTGCAGTCCCTTCTCAGGTAAGCAGGAGACTTGCTGAGTGCCATAACCTCTGCTGCTGACACTTCACCATGGTTGCACCCATCCTCTGATGCAAAGTGGGGCTACCTTGTTTGTACATATGCTCTTCCCGTCCTCAGCATGTACCTGTGCCCTGCATCACTGCATCCAAGTGATGCTCTCCAGTCTCAGCTCACACATGTGATCAGATATATTCTGCAGTTCCGTCATAAGTTCACAGCTCAGCTGTAAAAGTAATACAATGTCTTGCTGCTCCAGTGCAGTGACTTTGATGTAATAAGCTGTGCACGTTTCTGTAGAGCAAAATCCATTGGTTTGTATGTTCAAATATGAGTGTTAAAGCACCTGACCAGGGAAGGATGGGGTGTATGTAGATACAAAGTGTATGAATCAGCTGTCCAAAGTCAAGTTTTCTGTGCCCATGATATTCATGTATCTACATCCAGATGCTCTCTTCCCTTGCTCAGATGGCAGGTGGTGATGATCTCCCCCTTTCCTCCAAGCTTATTAATCAAAGTCTTATCATCTAGATGATAAGAATTCTGTTTTCAACTATAGTTGTATTCTGGGTAAAAGCTATCTCTCTCAGGATGTCCTGTTGGTCCCCTCTTCTACTTTAGCTCCAAAGATGCATCTGTCCAAAAATGTGTTGTACATCCTCTAGCTATATGAGGCAACAGCTTAAAAGTACATGCACACAGAGAATCACTGTATGCAGATAATGTGTGTGTGTGTTCATTAAATACCTGTTCTCCATCATTGCTTTATAGTAACTCAGTCTTAAACTATAAAATACTCTTGGTCTTTCGTCATACCTAATGCTCATTATTAAAAATAGGAGGAATTAAAAAGAGGTAGCAATTATAAACCCTGTCTCATTAGTTTGGGCTGACAAAATGACTTTCATTCTCTTGGGCTACTTGCTTTCACAGCGACAGAAAGAAAGAAGAAAGTGGACACATGAAGCTTCTTCCTCAGCAGTGGTCAGCATATCTAAAACACACGCTAGTCCTTGGCCCTCTTTCTCAGATCCCCGGTCAGGTGAGATGCACCAGTCATCTTCTGTGCTTCTGGACTGGATTTCTTGTTGCTGGCACAGAGAAACGATGTGTGTCATGAAAACCCAGCACTGGCAGGAGGTTACCTTGCCTAAGAAGGGAAAATGAGTCCTTCTGAGTGCTTGTCGATACTCTAAAATTATCAGACTTGGGTACACTGCTGAGTGAGTGTAAATTTTGTACATTTTCATATCTAATTTTTCATAAATATATGTATGATTGTCTTTGATGTTAGTGGATCAGTTGTGTCAGAGTTCTTGGCCTCGTTGATGTCTTTGTGGGGCCGAGGGATCTTCCTCTCTCTCTCTCTCCTTAAGCTTTTTTCTCTCTTTCTTACCATCTGCAGAGTTCCCAACCATGCCTGCTGCCACCACATCTCCCCATGGCCTTCACCTCTTAATGCCGTCTTTTCCTCTGCAAGCTGCTGTGCCCCCCAGCAGCAGTAGCCTCATCCAGGCAGCAGGACCCCCACCTGACTATCACTTGGAGTCTGCTGAGTCCATGGATGAGATTCCTGTGGTTCAGACTCGCCTTGGGAGCATGGCCCTTCATAGGCCTCCTAGAAATAACTCAAGCAACTCTCAACACCATCCCTTGTCCACAGATGATCCCAGAGGTGACAGGAAGAAGAAGCTGTCTTCTGCTCATAAGGTAAAAAGGAAAAGCTGCCAGCAAGACAGACACATGGAACAAAACCTGGAACTTCTTGCTAAGGCTCCTGCTGTGTTTGTAAGTAAGAGCAGTGGAGAGCTTCATGTCTCTCAGCCCCAGCTCAGTGAGAGCACCACAGTCACACCACAGAAAAGGCACCAACCAGCAGCACATGTGGGCAGACATGATCCGTGCTTTAAGGACATAAGGACAAACACCACAGTGGCCTAGTGACCAGCTTTCTAAAGCCATAGCTTTTGGGGATAAGGCAAGAGGTTCTCTTTCTATTTGTATGTTGCTGATAAAGATCTTGACTCCAGTGTCTTTTTCCTTGGAGGCAGCAGCGTCGCTTTACCTGATGCTGTCCATCTTCCAGCAGGACTAGCTGAGAGGCAGTAGAAAGCCTGCTGCGTCATTGTTGCTGGCTGCTGCCTCTTCCTAAGCCAGGAGTGCCCTAAGACCAGTTCCAATCCCCTTGTCAAGGGAGAACAGTCCCACCTTGATAGGGATATGCCCATGGCTGCCACTGGTAAAGGACGGCAGCTTTAGTACTCTGCAGAGGGCTAAGGGACTCATCCCTGCACTGTGTGCTTGCCATCAGGCTGCAGTGAGACATTTCTCATGCTGGAACAAAGGGAAGAGGCAACAATTTGGCAAACTTGAGGCAGGCAGGTTGTTAGAGAGAGCTCAGTTGCTTCCCAGAGGAAAGAGCTGTATCTCCTGGCCCTCTGCACACTCATACTGCAGTAACTACCTGGGAGAGTGTCTATGGAAGAACTAAGCTGCATCTCTGCTCTTCCCTGCACCCTGAAAACTAAATTTCCCATCTGCCTACACGCTATCAATCTTTGGACCATGTGCAGGGGCTTCAGCAAGTGGTCAGGGAGCAACTTCAGGACTGTCCTGTCCATATACCACTTTCCACTGTGCACCCTTAAGCCAAGTCCCCCACCAGCATAGACTCTGTCAGATCAAGTTTGACCTATTCCACCTTCTCAGCAGCTGGGGCTTCCCCACAGTACAGGTTTCTCATCAGAAGCTCTGGGATACAACAGGTCCTGAAACCTTTCAATTTCTTGGGCTGCCAGATCTGTTGTGAGTTAAGTTTAGTTAGCTGATTTCCTTTAACTGAATTCTTTTGACTGGGTGGTTTTGCTTAGTAGCATATCATAGATTGAGGAACTTTCTGA
This sequence comes from Lathamus discolor, assembly GCF_037157495.1. NCBI lineage: Eukaryota > Metazoa > Chordata > Aves > Psittaciformes > Psittacidae > Lathamus > Lathamus discolor. The sequence continues at coordinate 23,422,635 of NC_088909.1, read as the reverse complement.
AGCTTTAGGCTACCACAACTGGTGCTTAGCTGTGTAAGAGACCAGTACAAATCGGAAGATAAAGGAGTTGCATCAATACCAAGGGGCAGCAACCAGAGAAATGAGAAGGAATTTATAGCCCACCTCGAGACAATGAAAGAAACCCCTCAATGGTGGACAAGGAGACCCCAGACCAAAATTCACCACTGGATCCAGAGATGCATGCAGGGCACATGAAAAGTGTGTGGTGGTCGGTGCATAGACTGTAAGGGTATGAAACCCAGGAATTGCTTTGAGCTGGGTCCCTCTCCGGAAGCACCCAGCTTGAGCTGTTCCTATTCCTGTACCACTCAATTATCAAATTATTTTTCTAAGAAACTGACATCTGAGACTCTGCTGTGGGGAACTCAGGACAAGGAATTTTCTTTAACAGATCCACATTAGTCCACAGCCAAGCCTGGAGTGCAGAAAAATCCCAGTGCAGACACTGGGGCACGTAGCCAGTGCCCTGAGTCACAGCAGCCGGTGCTGGCAGTGAGGAGCCGGAGCTGTCTGGGCTGCCACGCTACAGTGCCTCGGCATTCCCTGCCCTCCTGGCTTCTCCAGGCTGCATGTCCCATTCCAAGCTCCTGGCTGAGCACTGAGGCCAGAGCTGCCAGCAGGTCCAGATCTGCCTAGCAGCCAGCTAATCTCAGAGCCTGGGATAGCAGCTACGCACACATCCTAATGACATGGATGTGCTCCAGTGATTTGTCACTTGACAGCCATGGCACCGGCACAGCCCCTGTCTCCCTGGTCTGGCAGGATGCACTGTTTCTGGAGAGGCCACTGCTGCTGCACTGTGCTGGGCTGTGTGTGAACAGATAGGTGCACCAGTAGAGGAGGGGGAGCCTTTATCACCCTACCAAATCATAGAAACCTACCAAATCATGAGTTGGAAGGGACCTTAAATCTCATCCAGTTCCAAACCCCTTCTGTGGGCAGGGACACCTTCCACTAGACCAGGTTGCTCTAAGCTCCTTCCAACCTGGCCTTGAACACTGCCAGGGATGTGGCAGCCACAGCTTCTCTGGGCAACCTGTGCCAGGGCCTCAGCACCTCCTACAGGGAAGAGCTTCTTTGTGACATCTCAATCTCCCCTTTGTCAGGTTAAAGCCATTAAATGTTTTGATTAAACCACGACACATGGAAACCACACCCAACCCTTTTTCCACACTATGGCAGGTGCAGGTAAGGCAGACTGGGGTGCCATGTGAATGGAGCTAAGCTGTTTGTCCACTTGCCTAGCTCACGCTGCTGAGTATTCATCAGAAATGGTTCAGAGCAGGATGGGATATCTGGGGACAAATGCCCCCTTGGCATAGCCAGCATGGGACAGGGAGGCTGGACTCCCAGCCTTCGTGTTGCCCATCACCCCAGTGCTCACGCTGGCTTCTGTGCTGCTCAGAGGTCTGTGCAAAGTCCACTCCCCCTGGAGCTTTACGCCCAGACAGTTTTGCTTCTGGAGAGCCTACTTCAGCAGGGAGATGCAGGAAGGCATCTGCTCTATGTTGAAAGCTTCATTCCATTCCAGGAGTGCCCCTGAGTGCCGGCAACTGGCCCGGCTCCATCAGGAAGCATCCCAGCAGTGTCACCTGGCCCACACCATGCTGTGGTGCTCATGCAGTGGGCATTTCAAGTAGTGCTTGCCTTCAAGGAGAAGGTAGTGCTGCAGCTGCTCCTGGAAACCCCTGATCCTTGCAGAGCTGAAGTTGGAGTAGGTGAGTCCTCCCTTTGCTGAAGGTTTTTTGGGGTAAGTGTGGTTCAGAGACAGGCTGAGCACTCCCTGGAACAGTCCTTGGGGAATTCTGGCAAGGCAGCAGAGGTATGATCACTGGCCCCAGGCTTCTTTAAATGTCTGTTTTAGTATCCTTCTCTGTTGTCTGATTTTTGACTCCTGTAAGAGCTGGAATGAGGACCCGTGACTCTTCGTTGAATTACATGAGTGATTGATTAGCAGAAGTGGAGTATCATGTAGCTGTTGAAGTGATAATGTTTGAATTTGCAGGAAGGTTTGGCCTGTGGTCACACTCCTCACAGCTTCCTTGCTGCTGTGGCCAGGGGTACCTGCTGGCAGTATGACGCAGACACCCACCTGAAGAATGGTCTCTGTCCAGCTACCACCAGTGCAGAGCTCCATGTGCTGGCTGGGCTATGCTGGTTAAGCCCTCAGGCTTCTCTACAAGTATAGAGAGCATGATTTTCTCTGGAGGCCAACAGGATGCCCTGGAGACCCCAGTTTGGGAGTTTCTGTGGATAGTGGAGATGTCCTGCTGCTGCTTTCAGCTGAGACATGGAATATTTTCTTCACTACTTGCTGCAAAATGTGCGGTGCCTTGGCTGTGTGTAGGGGCTGCTGGGTGCTGAGTGAAGAGCCAGGCCCCAGCAGAACAGGTTGGTGGGACCGTGATGTCCTGAATGTCATGGGCCCAAAGCAGATCATGTGTTTGATTTTGGCTGGGTTTTGTGGGAGTTTTTGCCATAACCACATTAAAGGAAGACTGCTGAAGGTGCATATTGGGCACCCAAGAGTGAAAATGGTGAGAGTGAGATAGGTTTAGCTCCTGGGAGAGCTGCTGTCTGCCCCAGCTCAGTTCCCAGCAAGGATGAACCTTTGCAAGGGCAGTTGTTGAGCTGCTTCATGCTGGGAAGGCCTTTTGTAGTTGCTGCTTTGTGATATACACATGGTTTTGGGTGCTGTGTGTAGTACCCCACAAAGGCATGGAAGTTCTCTGTGGCAGAGAATTGGTCACAGCAGGAGCAGGCATAGCCTGGGCTCCCTCCTTCCCCTCCTCATTCTTGTCCTTTTGGGACCACAGTGTAGGTATCCTGCAGGTTCAGGTGCCAAGGGCATTTCTGTCGCCCTGGGTGAGGAAGGTCCATAGCAGACTTGTGGCAGCAAGCAAAAGGAACATACCACATTGGGGTACTGCTGCAAGAGCCAGCGTGCAGGCAAAGTGGTCCTGGCCATGACACCAGAGGACTGAAATGACCATGAGCTGAGTCCTTGCTACAGCCCAGGAGAGAGCTGGGTTAAGGTGACAGTAGAAATCCTGATGACTTCTGCTCCTCATCACTGCAGAAACATTGAGGTCTGGCATCTCTGAGCACCTTCTCCAACACTAAATACAAGGTTTTTGCCAGGGCATGAACTCTCCCATCAACAGGAGGCAGTGCCCTGGACTGGCCATTTCCACTGCAAGACACTGTGGCTTTTTATTAGGACCAAGAAATGCATTTACAGGACTGTGACAGATTTCCAGAGTCTGCAATCATAAATCACAGTCACCAGCAACCGTGCCAGGTCTTGCAGAGCCTGCTGTAAGCCTTATTCTTGTGTGGGATATCACCTGGCTTCCTTTCATCTTCAGGCCTGACTCAAGCTTCGTTTTCTCTTTGAAGTCAAGGGGGCCTTCCTTTGGGAGATGCTTTTCAGTGAGGCTGTTCCTGCTCTGCTTTTTAGAGCATCCCAAGGGGCTGCCTTGAACTGCAGTGAGGGGGGAAAGGAAGCTCCTGCTAGAGCTTATCCCCCCGTCCTCTCTGCCTGGCACAGTGCATCCTGAGCTGATCCAGAGCAGCTGGCACAGCCGGCACACACACACACGCACACACACACACACACATGCATACACACACAGACACACACACGCACACATTGCTCATCCGCTGCAGCTAAGCCCCGTTGATGCTGTGTGGACACACTGTTGCTGTGGTTACCGTATACATATTGCACAACCTCCCAAACACTTTCCTCTGTTTGGTAGCAACTTGTGCTAGAGAAGTAGCGTTCCTGCATAACCTCATCCCACCCCAGTGCAGCTGAGCCAGCGACTCATTCCTGAAACGAGATGACTCTGGGAAGCCTCTGGTGCCCAGCCCTGGGAGAAGCAAGAGGCAAAGAGGAGGGAGGGTGAGCACAGAGGGTGCATTGAGGTTGTGCTTTTGTGCGAGCTCTGAGCTGCACCCTGGAGCAGTCACAGCGCCCCAGGACTCTGCATGAAGGTGGGGAGATAGGCATGGTCCTAGCAGGGACAAGCACAGCATGTGAAGCTGTGTCTTGGTGACACCGAGCTGTGAACCTTGGTGTGTCTTGGGTAAGCATGGGAGTTCTGCAGCTCAGTAAGCTTCCCGGGGCAGGAGACCCTGGGAACACCCTGACCTTCATTGGAAATGGCGAGAAAAGGCTGCCCGGGAGCTGAGCACCGAGCCATGTACAAGCTCCTCCACCACATCACAGGACCTGTGCAACCTCCTCTTCATCTTCTGCCCCTGCCACGGGCTCTGGACCAAGTCACAGCCTCCTCCCAGGCTTCCTTTTCCGGGCTGCATGAGGAACAGCAGGAGCCAGCCAAGGACAGTGCTCCATCCCAACAAGGCTGTCATGGTGACAACAAATGCACTACAAACCCCCGCCTTTAGGAGCTGAAACCTGACCTGCTCAACCCGACCACACGGGGCACCTCGGCAGCCCTGGCAGCACTCAGGCAGATCTCTCCATGTGCCACTTCCTAGTTCTTTGGGATCTGCAGCCCCCGGTGCTGGCTGGAGCTCCTACAGAAGAGCTGCCGAAGTGCCTAGCTCCTGCTCAGCTCCTGCCTGCTGCCAGCTCTGTGAATCGGCCTGCTGCTGCCAAGCCCTACAGAGTTGCACGAGCTGGATGCTCCAGGTGTTACCTGGGCTCCTCTCTGGAGCTGTGAGCTGGAATCAGGGCCAAAGACGCCTGTTTCAGTGACGAGCTGCAGGGCAACCTAAGGACAAGGCTGTACCTTCAGCAAGCCTTGGTCTTAATATGGCAGCCCCAGTTACTGCCCTCCTTAAAGCAGAGGAGAGCACACAAGCAGCTCTTCCCCACTGTCTGCAGGGTGAGATGGCAGCCACAGGTCCTTGCTGGTTTAAATTCCCACTTCACAGCCATCCACTGTCACCTCTGAGCCTCTATGCTTTGGGACCTGCTTTCACATTTGATGAAGAGCAAGAACATGCTTGTTCAGGACAGAGCCCACCTGCTGCCACCGCTTTTGTGCAGTACCCAGGCTCTCTGGCCCTGTTTGAGCTCTACCAGGACAAGTTAGACAGAAGAGACAAACACACTGTGAGGCTGGCCTGATGAATTCCAGCCCTTCCATATGAGCCTACACGTGTCCTGCCTACCCTCGACTGTTCCCTCCGGGATGTCATTGCCTGCTGGCAGCCACGGGTTGTCACCCTGCCCCTGGCTGGGCTGTGAAACAAGCTGACAAGGTCACAAGGCTGGTTAGGGATGTGACAAAGTGGGATCCTTCATGTGGCTGTGACCATCTGGGACTGTCCAAAGCAGGCAGGTTGCTGTGGGATGCCTGCATCCTCTGACAGCAGCCCTGGCACCCACCTCCAAAGAAGAGGTAAGGTGAGTGATCCCAAACCACAGACTCTCAGAGGTGGCTGGTGGTCACCTCTGGAGGACTCCAGACCATGCTCCAGGTTAGGATCAGCATGAGCATGTTGCTCAGGGCTTTGTCCAGCCAAGAGCTGGCAACAGGGTCTCAGCAGAGAACATATGCCCCTCAGCCAAAAGGGATAGGTTGTCAGTGGGGCTATACCACAGAGCGGAGGGAGCAGAACTGATACCGCTGGGGTAGCTCAGCCGTGGGACTTTTGTGTCCATCCTTACCCTGCAGCGTCTCTGCACAGGGACGAGGGCAGGCAGGGACCACACTGTGCCAAAAGCTGCCTCTGTTGTTTGACCCAAGGTGCTGATTTATGCACAGGACCCTTCAGCAGGGGCTGTAGTGATAAGGGGAAGGAGGGTGCTGAGGCCCTGGCACAGGGTGCCCAGAGAAGCTGTGGCTGCCCCATCCCTGGCAGTGTTCAAGGCCAGGCTGGACGGGGCTCGGAGCAACCTGCTCTAGTGGAAGGTGTCCCTGCCCATGGCAGGGGACGGAACTGGGTGAGCTTTAAGGGCCCTTCCAACACAAACCTTTCTATGATTCCGTGTCGCTCACCAGCAGGCTCCATTTTCTCTATGGGCGGACACGCCGCCAGCACAGGACAGGGCCGCAGGGCAGCACGCGCGGTGAGGGGCTGGCAAGAGGGACCCCTGGGGGTCACGGAGGGGCCCCGGGGTGGCGGGGCCTCCCCGGCCATCCCCGGCCGTTGACGCGGCCGTGCCCTGGGGAGGCGGGAAGGGGCGGCCCGGAGCCCTGTGAGGGCGCGGCCCGGGCCCCTCCCGTCTCCATGGCGGCGCCTTAAACAAGCGGCGGCGGCGGCGGCTCCCCCCTCCTCAGAGCGCGGCGCCGGGAGGTGAGTGACCGACCGGCCGACCGGGCGAGCGCGGCGGAGCCGGACCGCCCCGGCCAGGGACCCCCGGACCCTGCTCCCGCCGCTGCCTGTCCCGGGGCTCTGGTACCCCCGCGTCCCCCGGGCCGGGGGAGTCCCGGCTTCGTGCGGGGACGAGCGGCGCGATGCGGGCCCTGGGGCGGCGGGGGCCCGGGGCCGGGTGGGGACCGGTGGCATCTCCGCCCCGCCGCTCCCGCTCCTCCCTAGCGACGGTCGCCAGGCAACGCAGCATTAGAGCCCGCGGCCCCTCCGTGCCCGCTCCCGGCTCTCGCCGAGGCCCCGTCCCGGGCACTGGGCGAGGTCCCCGCTCCGCACGTCGGGGCGCTGTAGTAGCAATGTTCTGGGCCCCGGCTGCCGTGTCGTGGGTGCTCAGTGCATGGCGAGGGATGCTGAGGGCCTGCTGAGGGATGCTAAGGGATGCTGAAGTGGCAGGGCAAGGCTGGCGAAACAAAGGCAGGCAGGGAGGCAAGACGGTGCAGCGGCCACAGAGACCCATCTGTGATTTGGCACCTCTGCTGCAGGCACCATGTTTGGGTGGGCCACAGCTAGTGTTGCTGCTGGCCCCACACAGAGGGATACAGGTGCTGGCAGAGGCAGCAGACAGGGGAGAGGTGGGGCTGGAGGAGGCAGCAGTGGTTCCTCATGATCAGCGATCTGCATTGCGTCATTCCGGAGAGTGCTCCCGAAGGGACAGCCTGATGCGCTCACTCCCTGCCAGCCCCTCGAGCCAGCAGCCTCGCTGCTGACAGCTCTCAGTCTGGAGCCTCCATCCCCCAAGACAGACCTTGGCTGTTGGCCCCCGGGCTTGTACGAAGCTGCCGCCAGTGCTCTGCCAACACCCAGCGCCTGCCGCGCTCCCACCAGCCTCACCAGTTCTGGGAGCAGAGCTGGGACCTCTGCCGGGGCAGCCAGCCACGGCCTAAGCAGTAACGGCTCCTTCTGCTCCCTGCCCTGCAGCCCCATGGCCGGGAGTGCTGAGATGGCATCCCTGGAAGAGAGCTTCCGCAAGTTCGCCATCTATGGCGACACCAAGGCTACAGGGCAAGAAATGAATGGGAAGAACTGGGCCAAGCTGTGCAAAGACTGCAAAGTCACTGACGGCAAAAGCATCACCAGCACTGATGTGGACATTGTCTTCTCCAAGGTGAAGTAAGTGACTTGGCTTCCCAGGGCCTCCCGCTACCCCAGGGGTGGGTGCAGGGTGGTGGTGCGGTGTTCCCTGGGGTTTGGTACCAAGCTCTGCATCCTGGGGTGCTGCGCTGCAGCGTCCTGGCCTCAGGGAGGTTCTGTGTCTGCTCTGGCAAGGCCTAATAACAAATTAATCTGAATTTTGCAGATGGGCGGCTCAGGTTTTGGTGGTCCCGCTCCCCAGCGTGGGGTGAGCCTGGGTGGTTCTACCAGGTTCCCATCCAGCAAAAAGTGCTGCAGGGAGCAGAGGAGGGTGCTCTGCGTGCCCTGGGCCTGGCCAGCCCCCAAAAGACCTTGGGAAGGATTCTGCTCCACAGGGGCAGGTGGACAGCTAAAGGCACCTGAAGCTGCTTTCAGGGTCTCTGAGGACATGGAGACATTCAGTGCTCCAACCAGGGTGCAGGAGCAAGGATGGGTGCTGCTCCCTCTGAGCCCTCTGTCTGGGCACCGGCCTGTTCACTGGTGGGGCCAGGATATGCTGAGCAGCGGGAGGCTTTTGGTGCCTAGGATGGTGGGTTGCTGCGCTGCCCAAGAGGTGAGGACCAGGTGCCTGTGGGAGAGGTGCTCTGTGCGCATCTTCCCAAATTCGACTAGAGAAGGACTGATATCTGCCAGGGAAGAGAGCGTGCTGGGCATCCCAGGCAGGCTGGCAGCAGTGGGGATGGATGCACGTACCCTTCTGCCACCAGCACCCAAGTCCCAGGGAGGAGGTTTTTGGCACCAGGGACTTTAACAGCATGTGACTGAAAAGTTCCTGGAGCTTAGCATTGGCTGTGCTCAGCCCCACTATTTAGCCAGGATTGTTCAGGCTGTGGCTGCAGTGCAGAGGCACGTGAGGGGCCTGAGGCTGGTGAAGGACAAAGTCTCTCTGATGTACTCATCCCACTGCAGCCCTGTTTGGAGGGAGGCGCAACATGAAGACTGCCTGGGTTTTGTGCTTGCAGAGGGAAGACAGCCCGTGTCATCAACTATGAGGAGTTCAAGAAGGCACTGGAGGAGCTGGCCCCAAAGAGGTTTAAGGACAAGAGCAAAGAGGAGGCGTACGAAGCCATCTGCCAGCTGGTGGCAGGGAAGGAGCCCATCAATGTGGGTGTCACGGTGAGTAAAGAGCCCCTCAGATGGTGGGAGCAGGAGAGATGGCAGAGGGGGCAGGACGGAGCTCTGCCCACAGTGCAAATGCCTTCCAGGGCCCACATGGCCTGAGCGGCCATAGGTGTGATGGGCATAGGTCTGGGGTTGCATAGGTCAGTGGGGCAAGGGATGAAGGTGGTGGGCCATGTTCTTGACTAACCATGTCCCACCTCCCCACTGCAGAAAGCCAAGACGGTGGGGGCTGTGGAGAGGCTGACGGACACCTCCAAGTACACAGGGTCTCACAAAGAGCGCTTTGATGAGAGTGGCAAAGGCAAGGGCAAGAGCGGGCGGGAGAACATTGTGGATACCAGTGGCTACGTCAGTGCCTACAAGAATGCAGGCACCTACGACACCAAAGTGAAGAAGTAGGGATGGGCACCCATAGCACCCACCGCCGTGGTCCCTGTGCATTGGCTGTGGTTCTTATGTCAGCCTTGGGGCATCCCCATGTAATGTGGGACCTGGGAGGCTGCACCGGGGCCAGCCCCAGGCTGGTGGGATGTTGGCTGCCCAATGCTGATGAGGCTGGGAACGCTGCCGGGCCACGTGCTCTGCTCCAGCACTATGTCTGTCTCCCCACCATGCTGTGACACCCCCCCAGCCCTTCTTGTGTCCCCCTCCATGCTGTCACCTCCACTCCCCTGCCACACTAACAGCACTGTTCCTCAGGGCGCCCCTGCCCCACTGGCACCTTCCCTACCTCAGCCCCAGCTTCTGGGGTACCCTCCCTGCTAGTCCCACCAGGGACCACAGCCTATCTTCCCTACAGACCCCCTGAGGACCTGCCTTAGCCCCACAGCACGACCACCTCCTTCCTTCCTCACTGGTGACCTCACCAGGGGGCTGCCCCAGCTTTGCCTCTCACCCAGCACTGTTAGTGCTGGTGCTGCTGGGGTGATCCCAGGCCAGCCTCGGGATACATCCCAGGAGAGCTTGGTGTTGCGTGGCTGTCGGCAAAGGTCTCCGATGTGAACCCCCCCCATGCATCCTGCTGCCTTTGTGAAGTCCAGACCAAAGGATGCTGCAGCCCCACGCTGTAACCTGGCTCGGCAATAAAGCCCTGTCCGCACTGATGCCCTTGGTCTGATTGTGTTCAGTGGGACCGTGCAGTGAGAGCCCCTTTCCCTGGTGGTGGGAGCCCCTTTTCAGCCATGCTGCTGCAGGGCTGCTGTGCCATGGGCTCAGCCCTGGCTGCCATTGGGTTTGGCAGCTCCTGGCTCACCCCGAGTTGCCTGAGCAACCACAGGCACACAAACACGAGCGCCTGGCTCCCACTGCTGCTCTGTTTGCAACCAAACACACGAGCTCCTGGTAACGATCCCTGGGAAGAGGCTGGGCTCCAGGATGGGCCAGCAGCTTGGGGATGGGACGGCTGCTCCATTGGGTGCTCAGGTGTGTGAAGATGGGTGTGCAAGCACTGCTACCCCAATCCCAGGCACCAGCAGAGTGGCAGTGCCAGGCTTTGCAGCTTGATCGCCACCTCCATGGTCACGTATTTGGAGCTAGGCTTCCTAAATAACCCACAGTGGTTGTTTCACAGGTGCCTCAGCTTATGGTGCTGGGCACAAGGGGTGTGCTGGGAGCAGGCATGTGGCTTGGGTAGGCTTGCTCAGTGCCAGCACACAGCACTGCACCTTCTACACCATAGCTGCTGCTTTTGAAGACACGGGAGGAAGAGGAGGCTGTCATCTGGGCTGGTTTCAGCCTCACTCTCAGTAAGTGTTTACCAGTGTCTGCAGTGACAGGCGGGGGCTGTTTGTCCTCCTTTGAGTGGGTCAGAGGGAGTTTGTGGCTGTCTGTGCCCCTAAATGTTCTTTTCTGAGATCCAGTGTTCCTCTTTCCAGAGTTGTTGCTGGGGGCCTGGAGGCTTTAACTCTTTGCTGACTCCATGGCCTGGCTGTCAAAAGAAGGTGCAAAATTCCCAGGGCAAGGCTTCCCTGCATTGCCCCATGGTCCATGGAAGTGCCATCCACATCCCTATCCTTGTGCAGACCAGAAGGCTCTGCAGAAAAAGAACATTTTGGGAAGAGGGGGGCAGGTCAGGCTTTGTGGGACTCCTTCCCCCCCTGTAAGTGGCTCTGCTCATGAGCTGCTGGTGGAGGGAAGGGGGTACCTGTGTTGTACAGGGAGGGAGCTGTGGGTCAAGACTGGGTAATCAAGACTGGGAAGGGGATTTCTGCCTGGTTTTAAGCTCACATGTGGTACGAGCAGCAGCTCCGGCATCCCCACGTTCAGTGACAGAGCGTGGCATTCCAGAGCAGTTGTTCCCCGCAGAGATGCTCACCCTGCTCTGCTGCTGCCTGAGCTGTCCATGTAACATCCATGGTCTGCAGCCTGCAAGGAGGGTGGATGGGTCCTCACTTGGAATTACTTCTCCTGTTCATCTGGAAGCACAGGGAGCTGAGCCACTGCTGCTCGGGCGACAGAGCTGCTGGGGCAGGGATGGGACAAACAGCACAGCCAAGCCTCGCTATCAGTCGCTCGCTCCTTGTTCTGAATCCTGAACAGAATCATAGAACCGCAGAATGGTTTGGGTTGGAAAGGACATTAGGATCATCCGGTTCCAACCAGCAGCTTCTTTGCAGCCTCTGAAGCCATGGCAGAGGCCAGCAGTTCCCATGCGCTGCCAAACTGCCCAGCCTAGAAGTGCTCCTCACCTGCTCCAGCTCCTGAGTTCTCCACTGCTTGCTCCACAGCTTACATGTGACTTTCCGACCTTCTCATTCCCAAGGAGGCAGCTCCAGTGCATGCTGTTGCTCCCTGGATATGGACATGGCTGCCTGGTGAGCTCAGCTAGCAATGGCTATATGCTCTGGTGTCTCAGTGCTGCCAAACCAGCCCCAGGAGAACCAGTGCCAGCAGAGACCGCACAAGTCTAATGGCTGCAGAGTGGCTAAAATCGACTTGAAAAGAAGTCACTTCCCCATATGTGATGGGAACAGCTTCCTGGGAACAGCGGGATGCTGGTGAGTATCTGAAGTACCGTGGTTGCGACCTGCTTTACAGATACATCACACAGCCCCCGTGTGTGGATGAAGCCAGGTGAACACACGGCTTCACAGGGAGGTTAAGTGCAAGAAATATGGCCGTTAAATACCGGCTTTCATGACCAGTGGAGACAGCGACATGGAAGTCCCCAGGATGGTTGGCACTGGAGCATGGGATGGATGAGGAGGGGCCAAGCTGGAGTGCTCAGCCCTTGAGAAGACCATAACCTGCAGAAACTTCCATGGGTCCAGCAGCTCTGGCTGTTTTCCCAGTGGATCTTGAAGCGGTGCCACAGGCTGATGAGAGAGCAGAGACCTTTGAATGTTAGCTGCAGAACTACTTTCTGTGATGAATACTGACACAGCCCAAATGAAAGGGCTTGCAGCCATTTCCCCTGCACTAATGAATTTGCTCTGGCCAAGCCTTTGCTCAGCAGTTGGCTCTGCACCAGCTCAAGAAAGATGTCGTGCAGCCAGAGTGCAATTCCCTCACAGTGGAGGGTCTCTCAGCCAGTACTTACGTTGTTTGCATTGATCTGAGCTCCGGATGCAACGCTTAATTCTCCTTCCCATTTGTTGCTTCCCCTTGGCTTCTCTCAGTCCCCACTCCTGCAGTGGAGGGATGCGCCAGACCCTGCCACCTGCAGGACACGCACCTGATCCCCCACTCTGGACAAACCCAGACCCTCTCACAGGCTCATGTCCCAGCCTGCCAGGGAGATGTGCAGCTGGGCAGGCTCAGCTGAGTGGTTACTGAGCCGTAAAATGCGTTCTTTACCCCCCAAGGTCACTTCCTTAAAGAGTTCAGTTCTGGGCCCCTCACTACAGGAGAGACATTGAGGTGCTGGAGCAGGTCCAGAGAAGGGCAACAGAGCTGGTGAAGGGGCTGGAGCACAAGTGTGATGGGGAACGGCTGAGGGAACTGGGGGGGGTTTAGTCTGGAGAAGAGAAGGCTCAGGGGGACCTTATTGCTCCCTACAACTGCCTGACAGGAGGATGGAGCCAGGAGGTGGCTGGTCTCTGCTCCCAAGGAACAAGGGATAGGACAAGAGGAAACAGCCTCAAGCTGCACCAGGGGTGGTTTAGACTGGATGTTAGGAACAATCTCTTCCCCAAAGGGTGTTCAGGCATTGGAACAGGCTGCCCAGGGCAGTGGTGGAGTCACCGGCCCTGAAGTGCTCAAAAAAGGTGTAGATGAGGCCCTCAGTGGCATGGCTCAGTGCTGGCCTTGGCAGTGCTGGGAGTGGTTGGCCTTGAATATCTTGAAGGTCCTTTCCAACCCAGTTAATTCCATGGCTGTGTCTAGGGTCATGTCTGAGGCGCTGCATGCTTTGACAGCAAGTTGTGTGCCTGTGATGAGGGATCTGGCTTCTCTGAAAGGTTATTTTGGTGGTTTGGCAGAGATGCTGATCAGTGCTCTGCAAGTGTGTAGATTCACTCCTAGAACAGTGAGACAGTGGATGCCAATAGGCCCAGGGAGGTCTTTGTACGCCTGTGTGGGAGCACCAGGAAGAGCTCATAGATGTTGCTGTTCCAAAACCCTTCTCCCTCAGCGAGCATTCCCCCAGAGAGCTTGTTGTGCTGGTGGAGGGCAGAGCCTTGGTCCCAGGCCAGGCAGAACAGCTTCCCCACCATGCTGTACCTGCGCTGCCTTCCGTGTACTTTTCCATTTCACTGCTAGCCTGATGGACAACGCTTTTCAAAACACACAGGCTGGGCTGTCAGTCGTGTTCAGACGAGATGCAGGGAGCAGCTTGCATCCCGGTGGGTCAGCACTTTCTCAGAGTTTCTTCTGAGAAACATTTAAATCTGGGGCTAGGATGCTAAATCCTTGCAGCCAGTGCCCTGAGACACTGGTTGGACCATGGATGCTTCATGGCCAGCTGCCTGCTGCCAACACTGCACAGGAATATTGATTCAGTGCTATCTTGGAGGGAACTCAATTAACTAAATTTCCATCTTCCCAGCAGAGAAAATGGGATTACACAGAAGTCATCTCCACATTTTGTTAATATGATAATAGAAATGTTAATATAATAGCAGAAATGGAAGAACATGGGGGAAGATAAAAGCCGGAAGATGCAGAGAAACAAAATAAATTTAAAAAACCCAGCATTAGATTCATCAGCTTTAAACATAACATTTCAATATAATATATATAACATTATAACCAGATAATACTGAACACAGCCCATATTTCATGCCTGTTTGTTCCCTGTCCAGACGCCATAATTGCTCTGAAGTGCAGCACTGACCAGAGCCTTGTGCTGGTAGTACTGACGCAGTTCTTCCTTGTGAGAATGTCTCAATACGGGTGCATTTTTCAACTTCAGAGGTGTTCTGTGAGCAGTGGGACTGCTTTCTGCTGTCAGCTGTGGCAGCAGCACTGTTTGTGGACACTACAGACCTGGGAGAGGCTGTTGCAAAAGTGAAATGAAATAGTGAGTGTGCATTCAGGAGAGTGAAGCTGCTACCGGCAGTTCTCCCCAGGCTGAGAGGCTGATTTACACTTACTCAAAGTCACATTTTACAATGTTAAAGCTCTCGGTTTTCAGCTTGGAGCTCTGTGTTTGAAGACAAATCCAACTGCAGCTCCGATTCATTTTACAATTTCATGCATAGCTGGCTTACAGTGCTTAATAGCTGATAGAAACCATTCGAAGAGATGAATAGCGTGTGCTGAGGCAGCTGGAAACACGTCAGCAGAACACTGTGATTACAAAAAGCAAGTGTTCATAGTATCATGGAATTGCAGCCTGGTTTGGGTTGGAAGGGACCTTAAAACTCACCCAGTTCCAACCCCTGCCACAGGCAGGGACACCTTCCACTAGAGCAGGTTGCTCCAAGCCCCATCCAACCTGGCCTTGAGCACTGCCAGGGATGTGGCAGCCACAGCTTCTCTGGGCACCCTGTGCCGGGGCCTCAGCACCCTCATGGGTTTTCTTTATCTTGTTTTGACCTGAGATACGTTTTCTTAGAAAAGCAGTTTTGTCACACCCATGATATTCCTGACTTTCTGCTCACCGAACTGGCATTTTCATATCTTGGTTTAAATGTCTCTATCCAGTTCCAGCCCTCTGCAGTGTACAATGTGCATTAATGATCATACGTGATCATAATGATCACCAACATAGTTTGCTCATGTGTCAAAGCCCCAGTGCAGGGGCATTGTAAGAAGCGTATGTGACTTGGGATCAGAGGAGCTCTGCTGGAACACAGATCAATGGCAGGCAAGCTGTGTACCCTACCTGTGCCCAGCCCATGCCTCTGGCTGTCCAGCACAAGAGCCCTGGTCTCCTGAAGTCTGGCAAGTTTTTTCAGTTCCAGTCAGGAATTCCACCTGCGAGTGCAGATGGTTATTATTGCAGAACAGCTCACCTAAAGGAAGCACAGCAAGAAGGTTGAACTTACAAGTGCTGTATGGAGCAGTAGGAAAGCTTGGTTTGGTGCTTCAGCAGTCACTTATCCATCCTGTGATATTACTGGCTCCGTATTACCTTGTTCCTGCTGTGTAGTGAATCAAAGCTCCTGGAGAAGGCTGGCACTGGCACAAGAAGTGTGCGCTTGCATAGCACCAGTTCTTGTGAGCCTTATAAAGCCACATCAGCTACCATTTACTTGGTGTCCAGGAGGCTGTAAATCAGTCCTGCCCAAAAAAGCATCCAATGGTGCTTCAATAGCAATGCGACATTTTTTGGAGGCAAAGTCTATGAGCAGAAGATGGCAGAGAAACCAGAGCTCCAAACACTGACACAAAACCCCCTGCTGCAGCAGCCTCCCAGTTGCTGCCTGGGAAGATTATTAATAGAGCAAGTAAATAAAGTTGTCCTCATGCCAGTTGAGACTTCCAGAAATGTACACAAGCTGGTCATGGGGGTAACCTGAGTGTCAAAGGCATAATGCCATCGGTGAGGTGCCACACAGTCCCAGAATGCGGTTATTCTTTTATAGATAAGTTTGTATATCAACACTTCATACATACATATCAATCTATGTACATAATTCATATATGGACATGTGGAGTCAGCCTGTGTTCATATTGATGTTCTTTTTAGTGCTGCCCTTGTCCCCAGAGGAAGTTTAAGCATACTGGTGAGCACTCCTATAGCTTTATCTGAAGTCCCCCTTAAATTATTTTTTAACTAAAAAATCCTGCATCTGACAGTGATGAGTCCTGTAATGAGCTGCCGTATTCCAGATTTCCTTGTCTTTTTTTAATCCTCTGGTCTTGCTTATCAGCTGTTTCATCATTTTCCACTAAGACATTTGGGTCACAGCATTACTTTTTCTAGTGTCTGTTATCTGGCAGGCCACACAATGATGACATAGAATTCCTGAACTGCTGTTCCAAGATCCACCCCTCCTTCCCAAGGGTTATAATGCCATCTAAGAACTGGTGAGATTCACTCCTTTTTGCAGACACACTTTTCTTATGGGGCAGGACAAAATATTTCGAACATCAGCCCCTTTGCCTTATTCTGGTGAAATACGCTGATGGCTGAGGGAGAACCAGCTGCTACAGAAAGACCCAGAGGACTTTAAAGGTGGATTAAACTAAAAGCAAGGTCATTACTACAAAATGAGAAGTCAGATTTGCAAATAACCAACAGGAAGTACAGTTAGGATCCTACAAGCAGAAGTCTGTGCCTGGATGGGGCAAAGGGGTGTCCGCCCTCATTGATCACAAAGTGGTTGCCACCAACGGAGCAAAGAACTCCCAGTGAGGGTGTAGGATGTACTGAGGGAGCAAACTCCAGCAGAATTAGTAGAACCTGGGGAGGTTTCAACTGGATTACCTTGTACAGAGTGTGATAAACTTGCCTTTCCTGGAGCACGTGGCATAACAGAAGAGGTGGAGACAGCTGCTTGTGCTCAGCCTGAAAAAGAACAAGTTAGAGGAGAATCTTACTGTTTACAGCTAATGGAAGGTGTACAGAAGACAGAGCCAGACTCTTCTTGCAGGTACAAAGTGCTGGGCCAAGAGGTAATGAAAAAAAGTCGGAACATAGGAAACGGTATGTGTGACTTTATTTAGCACAAGGGTAGTCAAGTAATGGAGCAGCAGTCCAGAGAGGCTGCAGCATCTCGACCCTTACAGATACTGAAAGCTTGGCAAGATCCAGAGCAACCTGACCTACCTGATCCTGGTCAGAGCAGAGAGTTGGACTAAACAATCTCCAGAGATCATTTCCTACCTAAGTTCTGGGAATAAGGGGAAAGTGGGATAAGTAAAAAGAGAAAATCACTAGTCAACAAGGGGATCGTGTTAACTCTTGTCAAGAAGCCACAACAAGGGCTGAGAGAAAATGTAATGATTTTCCTACAAATCTATTAGAGGAAAAGAGGGGATAAACCAAAGTGAAACTAGCACTTAAGCTAGGGGTCTGGTTTTATCAAGAGCTAAATGTGGCTCTATTTCTATATCTATCCATAAATGTAGATGCAGTAAGGCTGCAAGTTAGAAATAGATTCTCTAGTTTAATAGCAAGACTTGCAAGAACATTCCCACATTGAAAAACTCAGGAAAAAAGATACCTCATATTTTTAAGGTAGAACATCTTCTGATAAAAGTAACTTGAACGGTCTAATCTTCAAGGAACTTACTGAGGGAATTCAGTAAGTTAATTCAGTGCTGATTAAGACTGGCAACTTTAGCAAGTAAAATTACCAAAAGACGTGAGTAGCACTGCCTAAATCCAGTGTAAACCTGCTCTATATTTCACCTAAAACCTAATGTTATTGCTCTAGTGTTCACTGATCAGCAACAGGCAGTTTTATAAAGCAATGGAGTAAGCAATGGAGAGTTCAGCTGAGGAAAACTGACACTGCCAGTCAGTGAGTCCTTCAGGTTATTGTACAGTAACAGTTAAAAGTCAATGTAGATCATTGTTTGATTGTATTCAGGCAATGTTGCTCATGCTACTGTGAAGTGGAAGAGCTCTTGAGAAATCTTGACTTACTATGAGCTGTGCTATCTGCTGGTGTCTCCGTTGCAGAGAACCTTTTACACCACCTTCCATTTACCAATGAAAGAGGCTTTGCCCCTTTGTCCAAAGGTATGTAGTGTGTAGTGTCCCTTCTGCCCAAACCAGCACAGAGCTCTTCAGCCTCAGAAATATTTTCAGCAAGAGGAAGCCGGTGAGTTTCCAGCCGATTCCTACCCAGCAGAAGAGGAAATCACTAAACTTTTTATGCTTGCTTTATATTTTTAACGTGTACAAGGCAGGAAATGAGAATTCTACAAATGTCTTTGGCACCTACTGAGCTTTCCTTGTAACTTCCCACATCCTTTTGTGTGGAGAACAATCCAACACAAAGCTACTGCAATGGAGCTGTCATCAAAAAATCACCCACAATAGTTCTGAATAATGCTTTCAGTTTGGTATTTCTCCCACACTGGATCATTCTCTTGTGCCAACAGCAAGAGCAGACAAGATGTGACTGGCAGAGATGAGCTGACTGTATGCTTGACCTTCCTGTTGACCTTTCTATCACTGTACAGACTGGGCATTGTCAGTTTGTGCTGAATTTAAAGTTGGTTCAAGGTGCAGGAAGTTTTGCAGGAAGTTTTTCAGTCTGTGGCTGATGGAAATATGTGTGGCTGAACATCTCATTGTGTGGCAGGCTTGGATCACAGCTAACTGGTTCACTGGGATTTCTTTTGGGTTTCTTCTTTCAAATCACGACAAGCAGGTGAAAGAAAAAGGTGGGTGGTTTTTAAAAGGGTGTATTAAATGTGTTTCAATGGTTAGTCTTATGACTGACCTCGAAGCATTTTACTATATGCTGTAGATTCTATTAAACCAGTACACCAGTATGGTAAGTTTGAGCAATAATGCTAACAACATGGAGAAGTACATCTCGAAAGACACAGTTCCAACCCAGTATTCAGAAGTCTACATTCTTACTTGGATTAGACATAGCAGTGTGGCTTTTCTGTGCCATATGATTTAACTGCTTTTGAAAATCCCCTTTTAAATGCATGGTAGATCGTAAATTTTAAGACCATGTTGGTATTAAAAAGGTTGCATATATTACTTTGGCATTTTAGGCTTAACAGCCTACAATAAAAAAGCAGGATGCCAGCTCCTGTAATTATAGTTACCTGCAATAGTTAGCTGAAAATGAATACTCCAAACACGAAAGGAAAGGCTGCTGAGAACAGGGCTCCTCTTCAACTTCAAACTCATCAGATAACTTAAGGTTCTTTAAAAGGTTGTATTGAAGTTGGAGGCAGGATGGGTACCTGGCGTGCTGGAAGAGGATGCTGTTATACCAGAGAGGTGCAGGCCCACACAGAGCTATCCCTGAGCAGAATATGGGTGGTTGGCCACCAGCCCCAGTGCCATGGCATAGGGCAGGGACCATGGTGGGGATCTTCTGGTCCCTTCCATGGTGAGAGACACCATGGAGCAGCAGCCTGCCAGGAAGAGAGGTCAAAACTGCTCCCCAGAAGATCAGTGGTTTATCATCACCATCCTATTTCCCACAATTTTCAGCATTTATGGAAACTAGCTGCTAAGGCTGCTCACCTCAGTGTTGCTGACATTGATATGATTTCCATTTCAAATATGCAATTTCACAATATAACATTAAAACCAATGCATATAAGGAAGAAAATAGAGAGCTATGTACATTCTGTTATCTCTCTAGATCTTCACAGCAACTACAAGCTCATCAGGCAACAGCATCTTCTGGAAGAAGAAAATAAATGAACTTGAAAATGAAAATAAAACATAGGAAGTATGTATTGATATCCTCCGTCCACTGCTCAGGTGTAGGTTCTCATTCCCAGTATTACTAGTCCCATAGGGACATATACACAGCAGATAAATGGGAACAGGAAGCACTTTTTTTTCTTTGAAAACTCAATCCTAAAGACAAGATTTATGCTAGAGGAGACAATATAATCATAGTGTCACAGAATGGTTTGGGTTGGAAGGAACTTCCAAGCTTACCTAGTTCCATCCTTCTGCCATAGGCAGACACAATATTAAAGATTGGGAAAACACAGGATTTAGGTTCATTTAATCACAGCATCTTGACAGATTCATGTAAGAGGTTTCCTGTTTGTTTGGCTGCTTCTTCTCTAGTCCCATCCCTCTGTGCATTGGAACATGTGTTTCCCTGCATGCTGACAGCAGAGGACTGGCAGAGCCAAACTGCAGCAATTCCATCTCGATCTCACCTTAACTGAGTTCACAGAGTGTGGAGTACAATGTGATGGAGGAGATAGGTGATCCTGCTTGTGCTCTTGGAAAGCACTTGTCTGTCTTTTAGACAGGGAGATTATTTATTGAAGGAAACATGTTTTTTTTACTGATGCAAAGATGCAAGGTGGAGTAACTGTACCTGTTTGAATCTAGTGCCGTGTAAGTTTTGTCTACTTTAGTTACTGATAAAAGGGTTCTTCTACCTGATGTCTTTAATGCATTTTAGTATCAGAAACCCACTGGAGACATAAAACCCAAATAAGTAGGGCCTCAAGCGGCTAAATTTAGGTACATGTACTCTGGAAACCACCTTGAAGAGGCTTTGTTTCTTGACTAATAAATTAAAACTGGCAGACAGCAAAACCAAACCAAACACAGAAGATGAGAAGATGCTGATCTTTGAAGAAGTATTACTGAAGACAGACAGAAACAGTATAATGTAAGAAGGGATTCAGACATACCAGAACAGGATGAAGCCCTGCATCCCAGCACAACTGAATGAACACTTGTGTGGGGTTTCCTATTTTTAAAATACAGATGACTAATGAAAAAAAAATCACACTAAATAAACTTTGAGAGACTAAAATATTCCTCACTTGCAGTAGGGGACAGCAGCCTGTGGGCATTCCTAAGGATGCAAAGGAATTTGCCAGTTTAGGGCACTTACCTGTGAATTCTGGTGAATTCAGGAATCTCTGATGGTTTTCCAGTACATTTCTGTGTTCTGCAGGAATTCAGAGGTGCTCTTTCAGCTGCTGGTGTGTCTGCAGGCTGGACACATAAATTCTATTTCTCCCCTTCGAATTATCTACAATCTGATATGTAAAGTTTTTCTACTTATAACTTCAACTCAATTAATCCAAAATCAAAGCAGCAGTGGGAAAGAGTCTAATGCATTCAGTACTGGACTTGACATCTACTGAAGTATGCCAGGGAATATTGTATATGGACAAGAGCAAATACTAGATTCCAAAGTTTGAGGTACCTCAAAGTAACTGGAGTGAACTTGTGGAGAATATTTGTAAGAACCTGTAATATAATTAGAGCCATTCCTAGGTTCAAAAAAGCCAAGTTTGGGTTTTAGTGGCACTTCCTTTTATTTTAGTTCTGGAATTCAAGACAGACACTGGCATGCCTAAAAGTATACAATAATAGAAATAGCCAAGAGCCCAACATGAAGCCTGAAGGACTTTTTGGGATCTTTTTAATAACAACCTTATGACAAGCTGTTGGAATTCGATGCTAGAAAGAGGAGTTGATGCTTGGCTCAGTGATATCAATGATTAACAGTCTTTATTTCCTGGTCTTTTACTGACTGATAAATTAGTTTGGAACTCGAAATAAATGTTTCTGTGCTGTTGCAGGATATTAAGTATAAGGTAACTTTAGGGTCATGGTTATGACTTTGTGCACAAAATACCTTCATGACTTAATAAGGTTACCCTGAAAAGCACTTTACAGACAGAAAATGCAAGAATTCTCATTTGGTAGAACATGTTCCTGGACATGCCACAACAAACTCATGTTAAACATGTGTATACTTTCCTAATACAATAGACCACTGGGGTTTGGTAGTCTTCCTCTCCTGAACAATTTGGAGATACTACATCTTTAAACAGAGGCCTGAAAGAAAATCCAAAAATGTTCCTGTTAAGTGCAAAGTGTTGATGTTTTGGGTTAAAAATATCAAGTATCATAGCAATTTTGAGACAATTTCACACACACAAAATAATAAATTAGAAACCAAAAGAAACTCAATGTTTAGATTAAACTTAGAGGAACTGCAACTATTAATATATGAAAAAACACATTTCGTCCAGGCAGGAAGCATGGACTGAGCCTTCATTGGCACAATACAAACCTATACTGTAATTACAATACAAAACACTTGTAGCAAATTAACTATTTGTTATGGATATACATTTAACATTTCTGTTTATGCAGCTACAGAACAGGGAGGAGGCAAAATTGTTATTTCCCCAGTTCACATGAGAATTTAGTGGTGTCCCATTAGGAGGAATTTGTTTTCAGGCAGACTGAACCTTCTCAGGGAACAACAGAAGGATACTTATTCACCAAGATCTGTCAGTATAATTGTCATCAAGCAGATAAAAAGCCTCCGCTTGTTTTGACTTTGGTTAAGAAAACCCCAAACCAAGCAGTGACTGTTGAATGGTCTCTTCCAGAAGGGTTAAGCATGAAATTTGGAACATTTTCTGTACTCACCAACCAAGGCAGAGGAGTTGAATGTGATGATTATTTGTTTGTATGCCTACCGCAAGCATTGGTAAAGTTATAGACACAAACTCTTTGACATCCTTCTACAGACAATGTTATCTAAGAATGGAAAAGAATACTCCAGAAAAGCCACCTGGAACACCCTGCTCTACCTGTGACAAAGGTGTCAGATGCAAAATCAGTGCTGGCTCATACACTAAGTCAATCCAGCACAGCTGAAAGGGGTAACTTCAAAGTCTGTGCATAATCATGAAGGTGCCTAAATACAAAACCACTTTGGTCAATAAATAATCTTCTCAGACTGAGCTTGTACAGAAGCTTCTTTCCACAACAGAGATTCAGGAAACTTTATTTTGCGGAACTGAGAAATGCCAACCACCAGCATTAAAATTAGCTAACTCTTCTGCTTCAGATTCCATAACGCTCTCTGGTTCCTTCAGATAGATGAGGAAAACATATCAAGAGGCAAGAATGAACCTGTAAACTGTTAAACAGTGTGACATTTGATTTTGAAACTCCACTGGGCTTTGCATTTTGTTTTCCGTACTGTGATTGCTTGACAAACAATAAAGTATGGGGGAAATGACCTAAAGCATCACCTTCACATTTCCTTGTGCATGCATATTCCATAGTTAATATGTGTTTATGGTAATGGATCATGACAAGCCAGAAAATTGCAAGGTTATACATCATGCAATACTTCAGGTTAAACCTTGGAACAACCTGCTATAGACGTATACTGAGTTGGTTACACAGAATAGCAAATGAAATATGACAAATGTCTTCCTTCAACATTCAAATGAAAGTAATAAAATGCAAATAAATGCAGCATAACCTCGCACCCAGCCTGTTGTCTATGGACATGGACATGCTCTGGGGCTGGAGGAGCTCTGCTCTGGAGCCAGGCTGAGAGAGCTGGGCTGGTTCAGCCTGGAGAAGAGAAGGCTCCTTAAGGGGAGACCTTAGAGCAGCTCCAGTGCCCAAAGGGGCTACAAGAAACCTGGAGAGGGGCTTTGGGCAAGGGCCTGTAGGGACAGGAAAAGGGGGAATGGCTTTAACCTGACAGAGGGGAGATTGAGATGAGCTCTTAGGCAGAAGTTCTTCCCTGTGAGGGTGCTGAGGCCCTGGCACAGGTTGCCCAGAGAAGCTGTGGCTGCCCCTATCCTCTAAGTGTTGTAATCCATGGAGATGGGCAATGTTTCAGCAAGATCTCAACTTTCTAAGACTTGGGAAATTATTTTTGCCAGCTGAATTTAAGTAAGAAGAGTGAATTTGTGCATTTCTTTTACATTATTAGGCAGCTAGAGGGGAAGCAAGCATGGCGACTT
The DNA here is from genome assembly GCF_037157495.1 of Lathamus discolor. NCBI lineage: Eukaryota > Metazoa > Chordata > Aves > Psittaciformes > Psittacidae > Lathamus > Lathamus discolor. Next base: position 23,399,214 of record NC_088909.1, on the reverse strand, counting down.
GTCTTCTTTGCACAAGAATATTGTATAAACGAATTAAGACTTTTCCTTTCAGCCCTGAAGTAAACTATCTAAACATAAATTATTGGTCTTTAGAGATTCAGAGATGTGTTTCTGTGTACATGCCTTTCAGTGTGTATGCCTTTATCTTGATTGCTGTGCCAGACACTTGTACTTAAGGCTCTGCACAGGCTGAAGCACTGTGTGCACACCTTTAGCAAGAAGGAAAATGTTCTCAGTGAAGAGATCACTGTATCCCGTTGCAGATTTCTGTGGGGTTTTCATGGCAGGGACAGCTAAACATGACTAGCGCAGCTGAAAAATGCTCCTCCCGCCCCCTCTGCTGGTAGCTCTGCTCCGGTGCTGGAAAAGACATCTTTCAACTGCGGAAGGATGGAATGGAGAGACAGGGACACCCAGAGGAGAGGACATGCTCTCTCCAGACACACATCAGTCTATGAAGTCTCTAAATTGTATCAGTCATCATAAAGTGAGATGACTTTGATCACCGGTCTCCTAAGGATGTGGGACAGTGACAAACACTCTGCACAAGTCCAGGTAGATTTTATCAGTTGCTCTTCCCTTATCCACAACACCATGGCTCCTTCATAGAAGACCACCAGATTTGTCAGGCACAATTTGCCCAGTGAAGCCATGCTAGCTGTCACCAACCAGCCCTTTACTGTTCATGTGCCTTAGTGTGGTTTCCAAGAGGATCTGCTCCAAGATTTTGCCAGGCACAGAGGTGAGACTCACTGGTCTGTAGTTTCCCTGGTCTTCCATTTTCCCCTTCTTGAAAATGGGTGCTATTATTACCCTTTTTCCAGTCAGCAGGAACTTCACCTGACTGCCACAACTTCTCAAATACGATGGACAGTGGCTTGGCAACTACATCTGCCAGTTCCCTCACAGGAAAAAGGAAGACCCAGGGTACTACAGACCTAGCAGTGCTCAAATACAGTTTGGACGGGGCTTGCAGGAACCTGCTCTAGTGGAAGGTGTCCCTGCCCATGGCAGGGAGCTGGAACTTGATGAGCTTTAAGGTCCCTTCCCTCCCACACCAGACTGGGATTCCATGAGTTTTGCTCAGCTGCTCTCTGACTCTGAACAGCAGCTCTGTGTAGGCAGGAACCTTTGCAACAGGTGCCACCTTTGGTTTTATTTCTCATACCTTGATCAGCAGCATGTGGGGTTTACCTAACAGAAGATGATTCTCTTGCAAGACAGGACACACTTTGCCTCTATGCTCCTGGTGATTTTCCAGCCATGGCCCAGTGTTCGCCTCCCTCCTCGCCCAGTTGTGGAGAAGCTGTTGTGCTGGGCTGACACCCCACACTGGAAAACCATGTGAGCTCCAGTGAGACCCCATCAGTCTCACTCTAACACCCTGACTCAAAAACCCTCGTGTCAATCCCTGACTTGTATTCCAAGATGGATCAACAACCACTGTTCCCTGAGCCCACTCGCTTTCTCCACTGCAGCCCATGCTGAAACCAAGATACAATGCAAATGAGATCATACAAAGAAAAAACCTTTATTAGACAAATCAATCAAACCCTGAAGAAACAGTGTCAGGTAAACAGGACTAATATTTTTTCCAGCAATGCAGAAACCTTTAAACTGAGAAATTGAGGAAGTTTCATATTCCTCTTGTTGCATTAGTTAAGTTCTCTCTCTCCTGTGACATGAGATAGTGGTATGCTGACAGCCCAAGACTCTTGCATTAATATAGCAACTGCTTTAAAATAGTAACCTCTGAAATCTTCCTTGTGCAACTGTTCCCACACAACTTTGTACCAAGGTTTCAAACTGTGTTCTCTTTGCTGTCGAAAAAAGACCAAAGGTTTAAAAACATCCATCTTGTTAAAACCAAACAAGTGGTTTATGTACAGCAGGGAGGTCCCAGGCTGGAAGGAGCCTGCTCTGCACCATGAGGGTGACCTGTGAGGTTTAACAGCTGAGACAGGCCATAAGTTACTGCTGCTTCTTCTTCCTCAGGCTGACACCAGATGAGCCTGACTTACAGCTCTACACAAACCAGGAGTAAACCAACAGAAGCTTGGCAGCAAATAACTATGGTTTCCAAAAATGCTCATTTTCATTTTCCCTGGGTCACTCTGGAGCACAGGGCTCCCATTACACTGTGCTACTTCAAACAACATGCAGGAAATGTTTGGCATTATAATCAACCCATCACACCCCAAACCTGCTGGTCTTGGAGGCTCCCAGTATGCCAAGCTCCTCAAACAAGCCACAGCTACAGACTGGAGTACGTGGAGAGGGGCTCAGGTGGAGGCAATGTGAGTGGTCCGGCCCCATCACCCCAAAACCCAGCACATCACCACGACAAGGCATGATGGGATCTGAGCTCTGCCACTTGCACCATGTGCCATGGGACCTGACCCATGGGGCACAGAGGACATGTGGCACTAGGACAGCAGCCACGCTGGGAAATGGCTTATATTAGAGACGGAAGTTTTGTGACTTCAGACCACCCCCCTCTTCCACACTCCTACCGACATCTGCTGGCTGCTCCCTGCTCTGCCTTGGCCTTTCCACTGCCATCTGGGAATTCTCCCCTCTCCCAGGAATATGTGCAGGGTTGACATGGTTTAGCCAGCAGCTGATTAGTGCAGAAGTGGCACAGGGAGAGCAGAGGAGCTGACAGGAGGTTACTACAGAGACAAGCTCAGCACTGAGGCACTGGAAGAATCATCTGAAGAAACAATTCACCTTAATAATGAAATTGCTTTTATTAAAACAGAAGTGTTAAGCCAAGAAAATAAATTACTGCTATGATAGACATATTTAGAACATAAGGAAGGACGTTAAATCTTGAGCTCCAGGCCAATATAACCCCGAAACAGAAAGTTACTCTACTTTCACTTAAATACCTCAGTTTCTCTTCATGCCCTTCCAAAAACTTTATAAAACGTGCAGCTTACAGAACAAATAGTAACAGAATCACTTGTAACAAAATCTGTACAGCTCATAGCTTTAAAAATAATACTTTTTTTCTTTATCTCCAAACAGCTATGTTACTATTACTCATAAATATCAGGCAAACATGTTTTGAATCCCCAAGGCCCCATCCGACACCAAAGCTATTACATGTAATTGAAAGAAACTTTCCTGGGACTTCCCCCCAGCCATAGGTCACGTTTGGGGCTGTTTGTGATTATGTGTAAGAAAAAAATGTATCTTCACAGGTGAAGACTGTCTCCTTCTGATGGTCAGAGGTCTTCAGGGAGTTTGAAATGGCAATCAAACCTGGAACACAGCAGCGTGCAATGGGTTAGAGCGGCTGCACTCCTGCCATGGGGCAGGACCCACTGTCCCTCTGTCCTGATGATCTTGGAAAACGCTTGAGAACCACTGTCTGTCAGAGCTGTGTTTGAGTGGGGAAGGAGTGTTTTACTGGAAAAGCCTTTCAGGAGAAGCATGCCTCTTCCCCTGTGAGGAGATCCACACCTCAGAGCTCGCCCCAAGGCTCAGTCCTAGCAGCAGCCGCTTCTAAAGCCCCAACTGTGACTCCCCCAGCAGCTCAGGGTAGAACATTTTAACCTTGGCTGGTTCTGTTTAGCTGATTTGAACTCCTGTACCTGTGGATATGAGCTGTGGGCCTGTGTGGTCATCACAGCCCACAGTGCCAAACCTACCAGCCACCTAGTGCCCTGTGCCTTGGCCACTCCAGCCCTGATCCTGCCTCCCTTATGTGCATTCCCCTCTGCTCTCTGTGAGCAGGGAGGCTCATCCCTAAGGCCAGAGGAAGGAGCAAAGCCAGAAGCTGGCTGATGTGAGTGGGCCATGACATGACTTTCCAAAGGCTGGCACCCACACCAGTGCTCTCCCCTCCTCAGAGCAACAGCCATTTCCTGGCAGGGAAGGCATCCTCCAGAAATCAGCTGCTCCCTCGGGCATCCTGGCCCAGATTCCTCCATCTAGCGACGTGCAGTTTCCTTTGGCAGTTCAAAGGAAGCTGTGGGATAAATCCAGCTTGGGGAGAATACCGTGGGTTCTCCAGGGCATGTCAGAGGGAATAACTAAGAGCAGGATTTCAGCAAACAGCCACAAGAAACAGATTAGTGGTTAGACAGCTGGGCAGCATTCAGAGGAAAGCAGCTCATCTGAACACCGGTGACTAAGGTGGTACTTAATCCTCTACCGCCTGGAAGTGATTTTGCTTGTTTTGCTACTGCTTCAAGCCAAGGAGGCATCAGATGGGCTGTCTGAGGTGACAGATCTACAGAAGCTGGTCTTCTCTGACCAAATGAATCAGAGCTCAGAGACCAGCCAGGAATGCATGTGGAAAACTCTTAATTGAGAAGCTGAGGGTAAGGTTCCCCTGACAAACCTGACCAGCATGTAGACCTGCTGGAAAATCCCCTTCAGGGGCTACTTACAACTCTGCTTCCTCAGGTGGTATACGTGTGCAGAGGGGCTCACACTATTGTTGAGGGACTTATGGTGACCTGGCCTGCTTTCTGCAGAGGAGAGAAGCCAGCATTAGTACAGGGTTAGAGGACAACAGCATCAGGACATGATCTAGTGGGAAGGGAAGCAGCTGAGAACTCTCAGGAACGTAACAGGAGATGCACTCACAACTCAGAGCAAAAGGCTCCTGCTCCTCCATCTCACTGCTCCCCAGAAAAGGCCCAAACCTCCCAGGAAAGGAGCTCAGCAGCATCTGCAGCAGAGCCCCATCCATCCCAGGAGGTCACGCATGTACCCCAGCCCATGACAACATCATAGCTCCTGTGTGTGCAGCATCCCCTCCCCATGCAGCCTCCAGCACTGAAGGTCCTTTCCAGAGCACCTCCCTGAGGACCTTGGCCACCAAACGGGAAGCTCCACAAGAGAGGGGCTCTCACCCATCCTGGAGGAGGTTGAGTCTCTGTGATCACTGTCACTTCCCCACAGTGACCCCTAGACCAAAAGCAGCATCTTCAGTCCCCCCAGGAGAGGTGGTGGCTTGAGCTGGGGTGGCAGTTGCAGGAACAGGCAGAGTGAAGAGAGGATTTTGGCTGCTCGCACTTACTGCAGAAATGTACTGGCTGTTGGGGAATCGGGGTTTCTCCACCACTGCAGAACTGTGCTGCGAGCCGAGGGGCATGTACGGTGGTGAGCCCACGTCTTCACAGAAGCTTTCCTGTGGGATGCTGGAGACACAGCCACTGTCGGAGCCGCTGGAGCCGCTGCCTGATATGCAGTGTGAGGACTCAGAGCTCTCTGTCGCTGGAGGAAAGAGAGGAAGGTCATCCTGACGAAACGAATTTGGCCTATAGGTCTATGCTACATACAATTGATAATGTGTCTGTTTGCAGAGGCACTTGCCACACAAGCCCACAGATAAGCCACACTCCTGTATGGGCCTCTTTAAAGCCGTAGGTCACAAAATCACCCAAGGAAGTATGGCAAATGATGCTAGAGATTGGTAAGCACTGGCCAGGGAAGTTCACACAGGGGAAGCCAGGGGGTCACTAGACCAGGCTGCTGAGAGCAAGAGTTGGAGTGCCTTGTACTAAAGGGTCAGAGACATAGCACTGGTCTCCAAGGCCACAGCACCCCTAGAACTACCACCAAGCTTCCCACAGGCATGGATGCAGATCACAAGAGTGCTTTACTAATCCCTGCATCCAACCTAACTCCCAACTTGGATGTTGAGACAGAGGTGGCACAGAAGGGCAGGGACAAGACAAGACAGGGACTGCAGAGGAGCCTGATCTGACGGCACAGCTCACAGCAAAGGTGGGGATGAGCTGCAGAGGGCTGAGCTCATACGTACTCAGTGAGGGTTGGCTGCTCGTCTCATGCTCCAGCTCATCTTCCTCAATGCAGGTGCTGACATCAAAGGGGCAGCTGGGAGCCAGGACACCAGGGAGCAGAGCCTGGTCCAGGTACATGTGGAGGTTGAGGGGCCCCAGCAGGGACGAGGAGGAAGGGCTGTATGCAGCAGGGGTGCTGCCAGTGGAGAGCTGTGCCTGTGTCCTTTTGTAGGGGTTGGAATGGTCAAACAGAGACACCGCAATAGATGCTCTGGTCCTGGCACCTGCCAGAAAACATACCAAAGAAGCTTGAGTACCAATCCTGCCCAGCTCACAGGGAGCAAGGAGGAAGACATGGTTAGCACTTACCTCTGCCTTTCATGATGTAGTCGATAGCACGGTCATTGATAGCTGCCTCACTGGGTTTGATATCCAGGAATGGCTTGTTGCCCACACCCATGGAGACCATCTCTTGCATTCGGATTTCTGTGGAGGGAGAGACCCACAACCACACAATGAGGCTGACCCAACCCTCCCCACAGGCACTGTGCAGCCCCAGACTACAGCACTCCTGGGCCAGGCTACTCCTGAACTATTGAGATCAGATCTGTCTTTCCCTTGCTCCCTGGTCCTGAGGAGCCTCTGTGGACAAGCAATCATGCCCTGCTCTGGAATAGTAACTCTGTGCCATGCTGCCTATGAGAGTCCTGCCAAGCAGGAAGCCTGCAGTGGAGAGAAAAGACTCAGCCAGCTTGGCTGAGGCAGCTGCCACTCCAGCAGTGGCCCAGATCACAGAGAGAGCAGGAAGCATTCCATGAGCAGAGCCCATGCTCACGGGGCAGGAAACCCGGTGCTAGTATCTTCCATTTCCCCCACTGAGACCAGTAGGTGTCTACAGTGACACAGACCTTGGACTGGTCAGGTTCCCTGTGGATGAGGGGCAGGGAAGGGACATGCCCAGCCAAGCTCAGCACATGCTCCTGAGGCTGCATGCCAGCACACAGCCACTTGCTGCACAGAGCCTGCCTGCTAACATGCTCCAAACCTGCTCAGGACAGCATGAGCTGAACAGGGCTCCCGCACCTTTCGCAGCACAGACGCCCCAGGAAGGAATCACACCTTTATTGCGGGCTGCCTGCTGCCACAGGATCTTGGCAATGTCACTGGTCCAGGCTTGCTTAGTCTCGGCTGAGCTGGCCTGGAGGATGTAGGTGTCACTGGACTTCCGCCTTCGGAACCAGATCTCAAAGCGCAGGCCGCTGTCTCCAGAGTTCTCTGTCAGACCAATATCTGCTGTCTGCCACAAAAAGAAAGAGGAAAGCATCAACTGGGCTTCCACAAGGAGCAGAAAGGGTAAACCCTGCTTACAACCTGTGCCAGAGCTACCCTCAGTTCAGCAGACTGAATAGGAAAGAGCCTGAGGATCTGGACAGGAGTAGGTATTACCTGGATGCTGCTGAGCAGAGACAGCCCAGGCAATTCCCAGGACTTCACTCAGAGTCAGCACCACCTCCCTGCCACGCACATACTGCCTTTCCCCTACATTACCTGTCCCCTCAGAAGACCCTGGCCCCACACCTCATAGCACAGAGCAGGCCCATGCATTAAAGTGTGAAGTATTCCATTCTGGATTCAGTGCACAGCTTGAAGAAGGCTTAGCAGTGGTGCTTCTGCTGAAGGTGCTCCTGCTTCCCATTTCAGAGCCACGTGTCCATGAGGAAACCAGCCATGGACGCCTCCTGCACAAGAGGGAGCTGCAGGGGCTGCCCTTACCTTGAAGGAGCGCTTGTAGATGTACACATCAAAGCCACCCTCAATCCTCTTTGGCTTGCTGAACAGGATCAGGTCCTCGAAGAGGAAGACATGTCGCTGGCACTTCCTACGGCCCAGCCAGATGGTGAACTCATCCTGCCGCACCAGCTGCCCCTGCTCCTTCAGGTTCACCTGAACACAGGGCACATCTTGGTAAGACCCCACAGGATCAGGTCTTGGCAGCCACAGATGGCAGGGTCCCATGTGGCTGTGGTGAAGAAGTGGCAACTATGTGTCATCTTAGGAGGGTTCCTGGAAGAGGTGGGGCTGTGTGGCATTGCTGGAGGCCACATAAGGCTGAAACAAGTGGCTCAGAGCTCAGAGGAGAGTTGTGCCTTTCTCCTAGGCCTAATCCACAGATGACTCTCTCCTGTCACCCTGAGCAGATATGTGACAAACCTCTGGGGTGACAACTGGAGGCAGCAGTCAGAACTTTCTTTTTGGGGAAAGAAAAGAGATGAAGAGGAAACAAGTCCCATCAAACTGCCAGGAGCACATTTGGGTCAGGAGGCCAGTCCCTCAGTTTTTCCTGCCCCAGATCCACCTTTCTGCAGCTTGAGCCTGGGGGGTTTATCCTCCTCCAGTGCTGTACTCCACATGCCTCTCCCTCAAGTCCCACCTAGCTGATTTTGGCCTGTCTTGCGCTTCAGCATCTGTTCAGTTTCCTTCTTGCAAACTGCCTGGCTCTCTTATCACCAGCTCAGAAGAGATGGAAGCCCCAAGGCAGTCTGCAGAATGGAATCTGCAAGGGCCGACAGGCTGCCCCGCCTTACCAGTAAGTACCAGGGAGCGTGTTGTGACAAGCTGCTCGCTCAGCTCAAATCAACAGCGTCCACACTGTCCTAACAGGTCAAGACCTCCAAGCCCTGCTGCTCCCTTGCCCTGTGCCTCAGTAGTCCTTCTATGCTGTACTGGCATCCTGTTCACTGTAGGAAGTTGAGGGGGGTGTTCACCATACAACCCACAGACCCTAAGTCTAGATACAGGGAAGACAAGTGGCTCCACCCCCCGGGCAGGGGAGAACAATAACGTACATCACAGTCGCGGATGGCATCCATGGCCAGCAGGTCATTCCCATGCCGGAGCTGAAACTTCACCATCTCCTCGGCAGCACGGAGGTATCCCAGCTCCTGCTCTTGTGCCTCGCTGCACTCCTTGATCAGGTCCTTCAGGAGCAGGGCATATTTGCTCATTCGCTGGATGGGTTTCAGCAGGTAGGAGGCCAGGTCCATCTTATCCCCGAGCTGTACCTGCTTGAACTGAGAAATGCAGCAGAGTGAAGGCAGCAGCACCCGTGGAGCACCCCATGTGCCCCAGGCAGGCACTGATACAGCTCTCCTCACTGGGGTGCTCTCTTTGCTCTGCAGGGAAATGCAAGGCCCTAGGACCAGTGCTGCTGTGTGCTGGGCTCCTTTCCAAAGCACTCACTGCTTGTCTGCCCCTGTCCCCCCATGTACACTTGTCCAGAGAGCTGTGCCAGGAAAGCAGAAGTGCTGAGCATGCCTTCAGCAGGGAAGTTGGGCTTGTTTAAACAGATCAGAGACCCAAACACCAAGAGCAATCATGATGCAGGCAGTAGAATCTACCTTAAAGAAGGTATTCCCATGGCTGGCGAGCAGCGAGTCCGACTTCGGCTTGTTCTTGCTATACAACGCATACATCCCAAACTGGTCTTTCTGCAAAAGAGAATCCCATGTGAGAACACTGCCTGCCCAGGAAGCAGCGACAGCCATGCTCTCGGTCGAGTCTAGCTCTGCCTCCCCAGGCTGCAGCAAAGCCTCCTATGCCATTAGGAGCAACTTTGTTTCAGGAGTGACTTTGCTTCAAGTTTGTTAAGAGTCAGGGAATGTTCTTGTCTTCGTAAAGTAGCTAACACTTTTTAATCCATTGTCCTGTTAGCTCTTGTCCCTTACATTCCCCAGCCGGTACCATTCACCTGGTAGCAGGAAACATGCAAGAGTCAGCCGAGCTTAAGACCAGTGGCAAGTGCTTCTCCCTAGCAGCCCTCTCCAAGAAGAGCAGCAGGTCAGTACCTCCCCCCTCACTGAAATCACTCTACATGGACACCACAGACAGAAGACAGGGTAAGGGATATCTCTACATAAGCATGTGGGCTCTAAGGAGCAGAAACTGCCTCCCTGACAGTGACTCTTGGTACTGAAGAGCCACAGGAAAGACAAAGAGCATTTGCTGCCGTTTGGGCTCAGCCTCACAGAGCCATCCCAGTCCAGCCTAGCACTTGAGCTAGCAATGGACAAACCAACCCAGCACAGGGTCCCAAAGAAAGCCACAGCCCATTAACATGAAGGTGAGAAGCCAGATGTACAGGCACTGCTGGGAAGAGGAGCCCACATGTGTCTGGAGGAACCCGGCCCAGAGGATTAGGTGCTGGTGCCTTACGTGTCGGAGGAAGCAGTGGCTGACCCTAAGCGGGTGGTTGCAGCAGCTCTCCAGCTCCCGCAGGAAGTACTGGCTGTGGAAGTCATAGAGTTTCTCAAGGTTCCCAAAAATGACGCTGCGCTTCCCACGCAGGTCCTGGGGGAGGTCCAGGCGCTCCATCTCAGGGAAGTAGCTGTCAATGATGTAGCAAAGCGACCTCACGTACTCCCGCTCCGTGGTTACCATCTCATCGATGATGTGACGCAGCTTGCTGTGAGAGGAAACACTCAGCCTTGAAGGGGCCCAGCCTGGAGCAGGGCTACAGCAGTCACAGTGCCTGCAGAGGATGGGACTGTCCCTAGAGAATCCCTCCCTGAGACCAAGCATGGAGATGAGATGGCCCGTGAGCACGATCCAAGCTCAGATTCACAAATGTCCATGACAGCTCTGACCCTGAGCACTGACAAAGCTCGTGGCTGATCAAAGGAATTTCATTGACTTTTCTGTTGAGGAAGGGTGAGCCCCTGGGCTGGCTGTGGTCCTAACCCAGCCTCAGCAAGACACACACAACCCTGAGCCCACTCAGCTCCTGCTCTGGACACAACAGGCTGCTCTGCAAATGGCTGCATTCCTAAAACAACAGGGACAGCAGAAGTCAAGGTAACTTCTGTGAGGAGGAGACAACCTGACGACTGGGTGCTGTGGGAGGCAAGTTAAGCCTGGGAGAACAGAAGCTCTGGACCCAGGTGCTGTTAGGCTTGTGCCAATACAAATGAGAGTAAGAAACAAACCTTGTATCACTTGGTTAGCAAACAGCAATTCCTAGCACGGGTTGCTCTGCACGTCTCTGAAAGGATTGTTGTTAGGTACTCGAGGTTTCCACTGTGAGGCAGTGAAGCACCAAACATAACTACTCCAATGTGCGCCTGCCTTCCCTGCCTATAAGGCTTCCCCAGGGCAACTCCTCTTACTGTTCAGAGGACCCAACAGTGGGACTGCCACAGTGCCCGTGGACAGGAGGACTGCTGCATCACTCCCGTGAGAAGCACAGCAATTACTTTCCTGCCTGCTGGTATTCACCCCCTGACATGAGTTTTCCTGACACATGGTAGGATATCAGAGGTGCCGTCCAGAAGGGGATGTCTGCAGCCCTCCCCCATCCAGAGCAGTAGCAGCAAGAGGAGCTCTGCAGTCCCCCTACACTAATTTCTCATCTCTCCTACCAATTTTTCACGGAATCCCAGGCTGGTTTGGGTTGGAAGGGAGCTCAAAGTTCATCCAGTTCCAACCCCTGCCACGGGCAGAGACACCTTCCACTAGAGCAGGTTGCTCCAAGCCCTGTCCAACCTGGCCTTGAACACTGCCAGGGATGGTGCAGCCACAGCTTCTCTGGGCAACCTGTGCCAGGGCCTCAGCACCCTCACAGGGAAGAACTTCTGCCTAAAAGCTCATCTCAATCTCCCCTCTATCAGGTTAAAGCCATTCCCCCTTGTCCTGTCCCTACAGGCCCTTGTCAAAAGTCTCTCCACAGATTTCTTCAATCTTCTCCAGTGAGAGCAGCTGAAAGACCTGCCCTGTGATCCCCCTTCAAGCACAGTCCACATCCCTGGGCTCTCCGTAGCCTAATCATGCTGCAGTCCTACAACAAAGTATGTAGCTGGAGCTACACCTCCATCTATCTGCCCTGTATACTCTCCCAAAGTAACTGTCACTGCAGAGCCCTTCACATCTTTGCTGGCTGCCTTTTCAATACCCTGAGGACCTGAGCACTGAGTATCATGGCCGCTTACCTGCCCCAGCTCTTGGCTTCTGACACGGAGAGGCAGCCCCTCGGTCCCTCCTGCACCGGGCAGTCTGCAGGCCAGTTGTGAGTGCCTTGCTGCCGCAGAGGAAACGTCCTGTCCACCAGCTCGGTGCTGCTCACCTCCAGCCCCTTGATAAAGACACCGGTGTTGCCGTACCTGGCCGGCTCGCTCAGTGTCCTCTGGCAGCCTGCCCATAGGCTCTCACCACAGGGGAGGTCAAAGCTTTGGGCCTTACGGAGCATCCTCCTGGGAGGCAGCTTCCCAGAGGCAGCAGTAGATGTGCAGGATGGCTTCACCTCTGGAGTTTCTAATATACTCTCTAGGCTTGGCTTTTCTTCAGGCAGCTTTGGAGACTTGGAGGCCCCGCTGGCAAAAGAAACTCTGCTCTGAGGACCAGGGCTGAGAGTGGCCTGGCAGGAAAGCTCTTCCCCAGTACTGACATCACCAGGGCAGCTAAAGGAAGGCGAGGGCACCTTCTCCTTAGCCCACCCCAGAGAGCAGTTGGGCCTGTTGTAGCAGTGGGGTGTGCTGCAAGTCCTGTCCCAGTGGGACCTGGAGGTAGCCGCCTCAGAGTGCCTCCGGCGGGACAGGCTGCCAGCTTGGGGCTGCTCCCCCAAAGCTGGTTTCTGGTCTGACAGCAGAGACCTCCTTGTTCTTAAGGCTGCTTCGAGTTTCTTTTCAAAAACCAGCTTGGTCTCCTGGCATTTAGACCATGCGAACTTCCACTGCTTGAGTCCCTTGTCACTCTTCAGCTCACAGGCCAGCTCCTTCATCTCCTGGAACCGAGCATCACTGATGTTTGGGTGCTGGCCCTTGTAACTCTCCAGGCACTGGATCACATCCCTGCAGTGCTCAGTGGAGCTGCAGTCCTCCATGCTGATGCAGGCAAGGTGCCGCATCCCTTCCAAGGCCCACTCGTATGCCTGTAGAGCAAGGACAAAAGGCAGCAGCTAGTCAGAGGAGCTTGAAGAATAACTCCAACTCGGTGCCTCAAGACAAGAGAAAGGATCAGTGTGTGGCCACCACAGTTCCTCGAGTGTGAGAGGAGGGGGGGCTGCTACTGTCAATAGGGCTTTAACAATTCAGCAAAACAAACAGCTCCTTTATGCAGAGGTCTTCAGCTGTGCTGGCTGCTCTGCCACAGCCCCACCTCCACGACAGGTCCCTGCACACCCCCACTGCCTGCTACATTTGTCCTCTCTGGGCAGGGGACCCAGGGGAAGCTGCTACCAGGGCTCCAGGAATTCACACCTCAGTATGGCCTTGCTTGGTATAAAACCTGGAACCCACCCTCCTCCTTTGCCAAGCCATTCTCATCATGACCCCAAGGGATGAGGTCGAGAGGGCATGAGTAAGCTGCAGGGAATGGGACTGCTGCTCCCCAGGCCACTTCCCTGGAACTGATGGTATGCAAAAGCCTGGAGCTCTGTGAGAGCTGGGCTCTGGATCACCCCAAGCGCTCTGCCCCATCCTTGCAGCAAGTAGGAATCAGAGGCCGTGCAAGCCCAGTTGCAGCTTGTGCATCTCCTGTGCCTGCTGGCACCCATGCAGTGTGCCATGCCCTGCCTACCTGCCTGGTTCTGCTTGTTCCAGCGCTACATGCTTGTGCTGGTAAGTCGACTACTGAGCTCAGCAGTTTATTTCTAATACTCCAGGAATGCTGGAAGCAGTTTCACAGGGCTTAACTAAAGCAGTGGTATGTGTGTTGGCTTTGCTAAAACTGCTCTGCCATGTCAGTAGAACAAGAGGAGCAGGACAAAATGTGGTCTGATGTGACAGAAAAGGTAGGAGTGCCTTACCACGAAACACTGTGCACAAAGACCTGTCTGTCATCAATAAAAATGAAGGGCAAATATCTGAATTGCTCAGGCTCATGAGCCACTACTCGTAAATAAAGCAGGGATGATGACAAGGCTTAACTCTAGAGTGAACAAGATGTGACCAGTTGCCATAAGCCTGACCAGGAAACTTTACCACACAGTAAAAACAGTTATTTGTTAAAATCAGATGCACAAGGCAGGGAAAACACCCAGGACAGGCCTGCTTGGCACCTTCCACCAACTGCCCAAGACCAGCGGATGTGCAGAAACACCCCAGCCTGCCTCCAAGGTAAGCCGGACCACCTCTAGCCTGACCATCTCTAGCCTGACAGCACTTGACCTGTCAGGCTCCAAGTACCTGCTATGTTTCTGCAGAGAAGCAATGCTTATGCTTTGTGCCAAGAATAAAGTGACCGCTCTTAAATCATTTTCCAACAGCCTTACTGTGGCAGCCTTCACTCAAAATGTTTAAAGCACATAATTTTGTGCCTTAGACACTAAGAATATCCATCCAAGCTTTATGCAGACATGGAGAAGTCACTGCATCTCCCTCAGGGACGTGGCCGTCAGGTTCTGGTGCTAGTCTCACTGTCTGTTGGTGACAGAGGTATGGAGGGGAGGAGGTGCTTCACTGATGTAGCACCCAGACTCTGGATGAGGACAGTTATGAGAGCCAAGCGCCTTTGTATGACAGCTGAATGCCAACACATGTGGGGTAGCCTGCAGACTGAGCAGAGCCACTCCAGAGACGGATTCCAGAGGAGCCCCCACAGCCATTCACACTGCTCTTTAGAGCTGTAGCTGCATGGTATGCGTGCAGCCAGCCCATTACTCATGCAGAGCAATGAGCTGCTTCAGAAACACCAGCAGCTGCTTGGGGAAAATGCTTCTCACACAGCCCTATACAACCACAGCACAGGACAACCAGAAGAACAGCAGTCCCCTCTCTTCCCATCACCCTGCCCAGAGCACAGGCTCCTGACCTGCCTCTTTCTTCATCCAGGCCTTACACTGTAGACAGACACTGGCAAAGGTTGCCCAGAGAAGCTGTGGCTGCCCCATCCCTGGCAGTGTTCAAGGCCAGGTTGGATGAGGCTTGGAGCAGCCCGTTCTAGTGAAGGGTGCCCCTGCCTGTGGCCAGGGGTTGGAACTGATTGAGCTTTAAGGTCTCTTCCAACTTAAACCAGTCTGGGATTCTACAACATGCCCATTGCTGGGTGCCGGGAAGAGGATACAGAGGCAGAGGACATGCCAGACGCTGGTGAGAATCCACATTTATCTGTGATGCAGAGAGAAACTCTCTGGGGACAGAAGCACACATGGCAAGGTGAAATGCTGAGTGCAGCGGAGGCCAGCAGATCTGCACAGCAGTGACAGATGGCCTATTCTGCTGTGGGTTTGAGCTGCTCCCTCCAGCTGCACACAAACCAACACCAGCCCCTTCCCAGCTCTTTTCAGAGCAAGGGCTGGCTGTCAGGGTGGGCTAAGGGCATGTCTCGCATCTCTGGCTGTGCAGGTCAATGGGTAATCCTGACCAAAGGCTGCATGCTGGCTTCATTTCACTCACTGATGGGAAGAGCTGAGCTCAAAAGGCACACAGGGCTCTGAAAGAGGGTGCTGAGAGCAGTGTGCAGGAACAGCAGAGCCAGCAGGCCAGCCTGGCCTTTAGAGCAGCCAGCTGGGAAGGGAGCCACCCTGTGAAGGTCTTCTCTGAGGCTGAAGACCTCACTTCCATGCACAGATGGGACAGACAGAGAGAGAGGAAAAGAATCTCCTTTTATTTCTAGGAAACACTGCAGATCTGCACGGGGCCACAGTGAGGGAGGAATTGGGGCTGCAAACCACAGAGGGAGGCAGCCCCACCCCCTCTCATCTTCACATGGTATCTGTCAGCTCTTGGGCAGGGCTCCAAGGGCTGCACAGAAATGATTCTAAACCTCGACGGCATTTCTTCCAGTCCCAGTGCCTGTTGCAGGCCAGTGAATAGCTCAGCTTTGTTCCCTGCACAATGGGAGCAGCCCTCCACACCCTGCAGCTTGCTTGATAACATGCTAAATGGCCACCAAGGCTTTCTCCAGTCACATCATTCCCTTCAATTGCCCTTTTAGCACATGAAATACAGCCCTCTCCATGGACAATGCGTGCCTTGGCACCCAGGGGGGAACACTCTCACGCAGGCATGGGTATTGTGATTATCTGTATCCTGGTAAGGTTACTAACCGCACTCAGCCAAGCCACGATACTATCCTACTACTCCTGTGGGACTTTTTGGGGGCAGGCAGCCCTACAGCTCCTCTGCCAGGCTGCAAGAGCTGCTTGTATAGAATAGGAGGCACCTGTGTGCAGGGAAACTGAATCTTCCCACCCAGGTTTGGAATCAGGCAGGAAGAAGCCTGTACCTCTGCTTTTGATCTTTACAGACAAGTTG
Source organism: Lathamus discolor (assembly GCF_037157495.1). Taxonomy (NCBI): domain Eukaryota; kingdom Metazoa; phylum Chordata; class Aves; order Psittaciformes; family Psittacidae; genus Lathamus; species Lathamus discolor. The sequence continues at coordinate 23,383,208 of NC_088909.1, read as the reverse complement.
TTACTGAAACTCTCAATTAGAGGATTAAAGACTAATACGCTTCCTGCACACACAGGGCTGTGTGAGGAGTCAGCAACAGGTTGGTCCTGCCAGGCTGCCCGAGGAGCCAGGGGTTCCTGGGGACCTGCAGAGCCATAAGGAAGAGACAGGGTCTTCCCTGGAGCATGGAGCAACCCCCAAGCCCATCACCAGTTGGTCACTCCCCATTTCACCACAAGCAAGGCTTGCAGTGCATAGAGGACAGAGGCTCCTGGGGTCTGTTGTCTTTGGCACCACTTAAGTGCCATCTGAAATCACAGACCAAGAGAAGCTGCTCAGCCCCGGCTCAGGGAACATTTCCAGCACTTCACAGAAAAACTACAGGGGTCCTGGGTCCTCAACCAAGCCATCACTCAGATACTATACCTCACCAACCCAAACCTATCACAGACTCACCGGATTCCTCTCATACTCAAGGTCCAGTAATCTCTAAGACACCTTTTGGATAGCCAAGACAGGAGACAGACACTGCATCTGCAGACATATGCCAGAAGGGGCAATTTCAAGGTGAGCTGCCTTTGTCCAAACTTTCTATTTCATCTCTACTTGTGGGGAGATGATGACTGTAACTATTTTTCGTGTAACATAGGAAACTAGGTGTCTGCACAGAAACCCTCTAACTTCCTGCAGAATTATAAAGCACCTGCCTAGGTAGGTGACTAACTGCTGCAAGAAAATTTGTTTCTGAGCCTGAAGTGACTGCACAGAGGAGCTGAGAAAAGGGTGATGAAAAGCCAAGACTGATCATGATGCAGGCAGTGATGTAACACAGCTGTGGGATAATGACTGAAGCACAGCAACAAGACAGACCAAGTCCCCCATCCTTCTGCAGCGATGTCCCAGGACTACAAGCCTCTCACTCCCTCTCAACCCAGAGAACAGCACAAGTTGGGAACATGCCAAGGACAGGGAAATAGAAACCAACATAACCAAACCAAGCCTTGACCCAGCTTGAGTGCAGCTCCTGTACACCAGCTGGCTGCACTCTGTTGTTTGTTAGTGAGACACAAATAACAGCACATCTTTGTGGCAAGGAACAACTGCACAACTCCCATTTAACAAGACCTCCCACCACCATGTTCACTCTAACTCCACTTCAGCCATGAGTTTGGAGAGCAAGACGAGACTGGCTTGCAGCAAAGCAGACAGAACTGCTGCAACCGGACAAGGCCAAAGCATCACAGGTACTGTTGTGAACTGAGCCAAGAGCTTCCCAACAACTGCACATGGTGCCATTGTGGTGGCACAAGCTCCTGCAGCTGCCCTACTCTGCCAGCAGCCCCAGGTCTTGGCACTGAGCCCTATGGAGCTGAGAGGCCAGTGAAGAGTAAAGAGTCACAGGGCACTTAGAAACCAAGTCCAAAGCAAATGCTGCTCTCTTGCAGGAAAACGTCTACTCTCAGCTGTGCCCTTATCGCTGACACTCATTTGGGCCTGTTCCCTTTGAAGTCCATCATGGCTTTAGGCCACTTTCATAACTAACTCCTGCCCACAACACTTACGTGTCCCTTGTCACAGACTGCTGCATGCACGGTAATAGCAGCAACTGTGGCTGGAGACTGCTCATATGCCTATAGTTCAGAAGGGCCACAATTAAAAAGCCATTTTACATCAAAACATAGTAAAAGTGAAATCAGCCAGGCAAAAAACCTTACTGTCACAAGGGTTGTGAGCTGGCAGACACCTGACAGCTAACTCGTTCTCTGCTAACTCATAGACCAAGTTTGCTAGAGCAGAAAGTGGTCAGCTCACCACTTGCATGGGTCTGCTCTGAGCTTTCCTCAGGCTCCCACCCACCCACACCAAAAGCACCCATGAAGGAAGGATCACAGGACTCTGCAAGATCTGCAGAAATCTCCCTGGCAAGTTGAACAGTTGGTGAAAAGCAGACCTGATCCTACCTTCCCGTCTGTACAGAGGGTGTCCATATCCTGCTGGCACCCAGCTCAGTGCTGTACACTACCATTCCTTATGGCCAGACTGCCGCAGAGCCACTGCTTCAGAGCAGCATCCCAGCTCTGGCTATTCACAAGCAAATGCTGCTAGCCTGAACACCAGATTGAGAAGCCCTGGCAATCAGAGCCAAGGCGGAGGGGGAAGGAGCCGTGCTTCACATGAGAACTACTGAAGTTGCAGAGAACACCCTGACTGGGTGCAGGCCAGATCCTCTCTCTTACACAGGGAGAGAAAACATCCCAACCAAGCCCAAATTCAAGCAAAATTCAAAGCAAGGCCCAACCCACACACAAGAGCAAGTGATGCCTCCTAGACATTGTGATGCTTTTTCCACGTCTCTGTAAGGCAAAGCCCCTGCTTACTTGTACCAAAATGCGTATCTCAATGAGCAGGCAGCTACACCGGCACAGACAAGAAACCCTGTAATTTCAGAGCACAAGCATTTCAGCTAAGCCACCAAGTTAGAAGTCATCTCCTCTGTACACTGAGGTTCATTGTCACAACTTTTCCAAACTGCATTTGAAGCCCTGCCAGGGATTCATTAGCAGCAGAAATGGAAGTGATCAAAACTGAGTCCTATGCAGATGTAGCTGGTTGAAGAAGCTCAGCTTTAAACACTGAGGAAAGGACTCACCCTCTTGAAATAAAAAGCTGCACAGCAACTCAGAGTGCCCCCCATTCTCTCTCCAAGAGAGGAGAGACCACTAAAATCACCTAAAACTAGACGCTACGGAAATTAAACTTTAGATCCTGTCTTCGCCTTTCTGCCTGTTACCAAGTGTCACATGCTGCACAAACCCTGTGGGAGCGCAAAGGATGACAGAAAAACACAAATTCCTCTGATTCAGGCATAAGAAAGCAGAACAAGCAGTTACCCACAGCTAGGCAGGAAAGAAAACCAAGGGGTCAGGTAAGCAACATGGGTTGGGGTTGGTCTCGGCAAACCATAGCCTGAGCACCATCAAAGGATGCTCATTAGAGCAACACACTTGGAAATCCTTCTTCAGCAGCACTCTGGGTGAACAGCACCAGAACTCGGAAATCCCTTCACCTCCCCCTCAGGGCAGCCAGGCTTGACAAGTCCAGGAGAGTCTAATTAAGGGAGAATATAATTGGATAAAATAGGATTGCACATGATTTCTGCTCTCTTGACGACAGCATGAGGACCCAAAGGGCAAATGCGGCTGGCTGTGCTGGTGCTGGTGTGCAGGATGCGTGCTTGCCCTTCTGAAGTGATGCAACTGCCAGGCAATACTTAAGGAATCTCCATTAGTACCAGGCTGACTCCACTGGTGAAATCACAAGCTAGAACAACCCCTGCTGCAGCACGATTCAGAGCTTCCACCAACCTGCCTATGCCAGTTTTGCTACATATCTATGTAAAGACCCACACATATGTATATATGACACACATATGTATGTATGTATTTATATGTGTGTGTGTAGAAAACGAGTATCAGTAAGTGTCTGAGATTTGTGCTCCCCACAGATCCCACTGCTCTGCAGCAGCAGCAAAATTCCCAACAGCAACAGTGTGCAGTGTCCCCTCAGGTCTTCCTTTCTGCCTCACAGTTTTTGGGTAGATTTTGCACTGACTTTTCTCCCCGTTTTTTCTGTCCCACAAGGGGATTTTCTCAATGTTTCAAAGCTCACGATTCCAGAGGACTGGGGTAAGTTTGCTGCCAGTACAATCAGAAATTTCCATACTTGTCTTTGCTGCAAACCAGCCTTTTCAACTTCGAGGCACTGCCTATTTACTCAGCAGCTTTGTGCACCCACAAACAGCAAAGCTTCTCTCAGTGAAGTCTGCTCACAACCCCTGCTTAACAGAATAAAAGCAGATGCTCTTTCACCGTGTTGGTGAGTATTATCCTCCCTCCTTTCTGATGCTCACAGTGACAAAGTCAAACTGCATGCTAAAATCCACTTTGGCCACTGTCCTTCTCTCCTGCTGCTCAAATCAACTGGAATCTGGTGGCTGGTGCTTTACTTGGTGACAGCCTAGTCTCTTTGACTCTCTTTGGAGAGAGCAAAGAGCCTCACATTACCAGATTAAAGATCAAGCAAGACGCATGAGTCAAAGCTGGCAACTTGCACAACAGCAACAAATCACTGATCAGAGACTAATGCCACCTCCAGAGGTTTTTTGCATGCCTTGCTTTCCCATCTGTCCCAACAGTCGCATTATTACACTGTACCAATAACCCACTGTAATAGCACACCACAGGCCAGCAAGGACAGGATGGGCTGTGGTAGGTGTCTCCCCTCTGCACTGGCTCCCTTTAATAAGCCATGCTCTGCTGGGGATTGCAAAGCCTCCAGTGTGCCCTTGGGCCAGGACAAGGGAGCGTTGATGCTCTCTCTGTAGCATGCAATTCACATCCTTTCTCCTGTGACAAGCTGAGCCTATTTATTATTATTTATTATTCACTGATGGGCTGGGATCTCTCTGCAATGCACTGCAGGACCTTGGGCCTTGTGGAGCTGCAACCCCAGCTCACCTTTGGGCCTCTCCAGGGTAGCTGACAAAGCTAGAAATAGCTCACCAGTTCAAGAGCACCCTAAGATGAACTTGGAGGATGCAAGCCCCCAGGGAGCAGGGCAAAGGAGCCTGGGAAGAGGCATCCGGCGCGCTGGGGAGAACCCTGTCCATATGCCCAAGGCTTTGATATGCAGATGGGAGCCATTGTGAGCTTCAGCCCCATCTGTACAACGAGGGGAGCTTCATGGCCAGATTGCTTGAACAGATCTACTTAACTCCCACGACTAAAGGGAATTCAGCCTTCAGGAGGATCTGAGCATCCAGATGGATACCAGCACAGAAACATGCAGAAAATCTGTCACCCGGAACAGTTCCTATCCCAAGATCAAAGTGAAAAAAAGCACCCAAAGTTAACATTTTACACACACGCACCATGCTGGGGCAAGCTGACAGAAGATTGCTGCTAGTATCATACCTTGCACATCATGTGCAACACAGTGCCCTGCAACACAAACCAGGAAATCCCTAAACCTGCTGTGAGGAAACACTGTTTCCTTGTCCTTGCTGCCTGGCTGCCAGTGTCATGACCCTGCAGAAGATTTGATCCCCCCTGACTTAGAGAAGAGCAGTCCCAGACTTACACACAACTGTCAGTTTTATGCTTATGGGAAGCCAAGGACACAGAGGAAACAGAATTGTTTAGTTTGGAAAAAACATTGAAGATCAAATCCAACAATTAACCTGACACTGCCAAGTCCACCACTAAACCATGTCCACAAGTGCCACATCTACATGCCTTTTAAATATCCCCAGGGCTGGTGATTCCACCACTTTGCTGGGCAGCCTGTTCCAAAGATTGACAACCCCTTCGGTGAAGATTTTCTTCCTGATATCCAGTATAAACCTCTGCTGGTGCAACTTGAGGCCATTTCCTCTTGTCCTATCACTTGTTCCTTGGGAGAAGAGACCAACCCCCACCTCACTACAACCTCATTTCAGGTAGTTGTAGAGAGTGATAAGGTCCCCCCTGAGCCTTCTCTTCTCTAGGCTGAACACCCCCAGGTCCCTCAGCCGTTCCTCATCACAACTGTGCTCCAGGCCCTTCACCAGCTCCATTTACCTTCTCTGAACACCACTGAGGATGAAGGCAGAAGGTGCTTTCAGCACATCAAGCACTGACCCCCACATACATAGCAGCAGCAGAACGTGTTGGCATTCCTGGGATCAGGGGAGGCAGTTGAGGGGTGAGCATCCTACATCCCAAAAAATGCTAGGTCATCTCCCCTAGCCTATTCTTCCTGCTGTGCCTTCCAGTGAGGAGAGGATTCAGCCAGCACAGTAGTAGGGAGAAGGACCCCAGACAGATGGATCAAAGCTTTCATTCCCTGCACATGCCACATACGCATCACACAGACATCATAACACACAACAGAGGAGCCTGAGGTGCTGGGACATGTGTTCAAAAGCATCTCAAACCAAGAACACCTCACCTTCAACTGCAATTGTGCTTTGATTTAGCACATGAAAACCAATAATTACTTCACTGCTGCCCTGTAACAACTGAGGGACAAGCTTCTGTACCAGTCTCATAGCCATGTTGTGTAACCAGAAAGGAGCATCCTATGCTGGCGCTACCATTTAACATTCACCTCTTTTCACAGAGCTTGTGGGAGCTAAGGGCACTGCTGTGGTGCCAATTTAGCAATAAAGCCATTGATGAAACACAGGAGAAAATAACTTGGGCACCAGGAGATCTAGCAGTGAATTACTGGAGTATTCCCAAATCAAAACAGTTTCCAAATCACTGATTTTGCAAGACAGAAAACACAGGGGAACTGTAGTAGAACAGGTTTAAATGTCCCCTTTGATGGGAAAATAAACCTTAGAGGCTTATTAACTTGCAAGAAGACTTCTCCAGCTAAAACCTGGCAGAAAGGAGAAGGGAGAGATTTCACACATTAACCTTACATGAACCCTGTCAGAGGATTGATTTTCCAACCTGGAGGCTCATTCCCCCAGCTGCTCCAGGCTGTGCATGAAAAAAGACACCCCTTGAAACGGGAGAGCAAACCAGACTAGATGCCTGTCTAGGGACACGACTTCACAGTGTAACTGAGGAAGGAGGAAGAGAGATGAGGCAGCTGCTATCAGGCAGTGCTGAAGCCAGACTACAGTGTCTTCCCCCAAAACAGTTTTACAGCATCAGGAAGTTATACATTTCTCTCTATAGTACTACTCTGATCTTCTTTTATCATCCTGCACCAGTAACCAGGTGAAAGCTGTTACTTTGGAATGTTGCACAGCCCATCCCTGGAAAACTAAAGCAAATCTCTGCACAGAGGTAGAGAAAAAATAGAGCACATTAAATCTCCCCCAGAGACATTGTTATAAGCCACGGCAAACCTTCGTTTGCTTAGAGGTGCTGGGACACAAAGCCATGCCCTGACCTGCACAGGACTGCTAGCAAGAGACAAGCATTCTGGCACGGGGACCTGCGCCCCTGTTTACAGTAAGCACACTGCACCAGGACGCATCAAATGCTGCTTTTTCCACTTTGTCACTAAGTTCTACTCTCCACTTCTCCTCCAAGCACATTCCCAGGGCAGGCAATCATAATGCCATTTCAGTAAAATTAACTTTAAAAAAAAAGAAAAAAAAAAAAATCTCACTTTCAGGTCACAGCACCAGGATCCTTTCCAGCTTCCCACAGACCAGCATTCCCAACCCTTCTTCCCTCATCAAAGGCTAAGCAAAAAGAACCAGCAATAATTTATCCCCTGAAGGGGACTTGATTTTTTTTGTTTTCCTCAAAACCATCATTTGTGACACGGTACATCAGCAGAAATGAAGCACAGCAGAAAACAAGGTATCAGCAGGTTGCTGCTCTGAAGCTTCTGAGAAATGAGAGGTAATGATACCTGTGGAAATCAGGTAATTTAGCAGGCTCTGGATTTCTGCTGTCACACCCAAGATCAGCTCCATCTCTTGAAGCTGGAAACACTGTGACAGCAGGTCTCAGTCCCTGCCAGGACAGGAACTCAGCAAACCTTGGAGCATTTGAGGAAGGCAGCCCCTTCTTGTGCCATCCACAACCTTTAAAAGGAACCTGAAACGTCCCACCTGTCCTGTGCATAAATCCAGCCAGTCTGGAGGCAATGTAGTCCCAGCAACAACTTCTACCTGCAGTTAAATTATGCCCCCTGAAATGATCATGCAATAATAAAGGCAAAGAGGGACAGGCACTGCTGTGTTACAGACGGCACAACCCTGGGATTTGGAAGAACCATGGAAAGATGCTCAGAGTCCACGGGGCTCTGCCTGAGCACACAAAAGCTGCACACAAAGCACTCTGATTCATGCTGGATGCATGAGGACACATACAAGCAGCTGAGTGAAAAGCCTTCTTTGCATTGTTTCAAACAATCCCAGTACTACTCACACGTCAGCCAGGGTGCTGGATACTTGATACTTACAAGACGGTTTGCTGTGTCCGTCTGCTGCCGAAGTCAGGATGGGTGTACGTGGCTCAGAGGAAAGGTGCATGGAGCTGTGTGGTCAGGTTCTCCTGCCAGCCAGGCATGGAGGGGTGGGAAGAAGAGCCCCAGCCCCTCTTTGGGCCCCAGAGGCAGCAACACTTGTTCACAGGATGGAGCGCAAAAAGGCTGGCATTCCTACAGCAGTAAGGACAATGGGGAGGGATGAGGAGGCACTGCCATAATCAAATGCAGGCCAGCTGGCCCTCCCCCAGGAAGGGCAGGCACCTCCTTCCATTGCCAAAGGCTTTGTTTTCTAAGCCACAAAGAACAAAGTGGCCGAGCAGGAGAGCCAGAGGAGTAGGAGAGCAGAAGAGCACCGGCTGTTGGGGGCAGATCCACACGTGAGAACAGGTAACCCACTCCTGGAGAGATGTCAACACAGATGGGGAGAGGTTGGGCAACATTCTGCTTGCTCCAAGTGAAGCTCGGAAGCAGCAGCTCTGTGCGTGCAGCAGAAAGAAGCTGAGGACAGCTGGAAATCACCACTGAGAAACCAGAATCAGCAGAGGCTGATGCCCAGGAGTCCTTTGAGGGAAGGGACCTAAGGGTGGCAGACATAGAATGCCACTGAAGGAATGGCTCATGGAGCAGACCCCACAGAAATCCCAACAAGGGAAATGCTGCCATTTCTCAACCAGCTTCACCCCACTGCCAGTCCCTAACAGTGGGACTCTGAACAACTTCCCTCAGAAACCAAACACAAGGCAAGAGCCCACGCTGCAAGAGGCTCCCAGGCCAGTGCAGGGCAATGCCCATACTTTTCCTGAGCACCAAAAGAGGCAGCATCTTGCACAACATACTGACAAGCAGGAAAAGGTCCCTGGAGCTGCCTCAGGCCCTCCTGTAATGATACAGGCAGTTCAGCATGACACTGGGCACACCACTGCAGGCTGCACGGGATGTGGGTGCTGAACCGGGTGACAGGACTCTGCCCTTTCCTGTTGTGTCAGTGCTTTCTCTCCGAGTGAGTTGTGGCAGCAGCTTTCTGTGCCTCCACTGCTGACCTTCTGCAGCACTGGTTGTCATCCCAGGGCTGTCAGCAGCTGTGCTGTGTGCTCCAGCTCATTAGACACATCACTGTGAGCTGGGTGGCTGCAGTCCTGACAGGGCACACAGCTCTCACATGCACCATGCCAAGGCTGTGTTCCAGACACTTTGCTGCTGGTAAAGTCAAGAGCATGCAGAGACCTGGATTATAAGAATCATAAAATCCCAGAATGGTTTGGGTTGGAAGGGACCTTAAAGTTCACCCAGTTCCAACCCCTGCCACAGGCAGGGACACCTTCCACTAGACCAGGTTGCTCCAAGCCCTGTCCAGCATGGCCTTGAACACTGCCAGGGATGGGGCAGTCACAGCTTCTCTGGGCAGCCTGTGCCAGGGCCTCACCAACCTCACAAGGAAGAACTTCTGCCTAAGAGCTCATCTCAATCTCCCCTCTCTCAGGTTAAAGCCATTCCCCCTTGTCCTGTCCCTACAGGTCATTGTCCAAAGCCCTTCTCCAGGTTTCCTGTAGTCCCTTTAGGCACTGGAGCTGCTCTAACGTCTCCCAGAGCCTTCTCTTCTCCAAGCTGAACAACCCCAGCTCTCTCAGCCTGTCTCCAGAACAGAGCTCCTCCAGCCCTTGCAGCATCTCCATGGCCTCCTCTGGACTCGTTCCGACAGCTCCATGTCCTTCTTGTATTGTTGCCACAGAACTGAACGAGTGACTTGGGAAGTAATTTCACTCCATGAAAGCTTGAGAAAGGGAAAAACATGAAGCCTGACAAAGTAAGCAAGGAGAAGGGGGCTTGCTCTAGCTCTTCCTGGCAATGATGGTGTGCTATACAGTATTACTGTGAAGCCAGAGTAAATAATGGGAGAGAACAGGGTACTGGGGACCACCCTCACAGGCATCCCAGAACAAAGGAGACATTACTGCTTTTGGTACCACAGACACACCCTTGCTTGCTCAGCTTTCCAGTTCTCTCCAAACACCATGTGGTGCCAGATCCCAATAGAGTCTTGCAACTGAGTAAACAAAGGACAGCGGCCAGCCCAGGCTTGAAGCCACAGGAAAATGGCAGGTCCTCACAGTGAGTCTGTGGTACTGAGAAACAACCCTCATCCCCCAGCCAGAGAGGAGGAAGGCAGCTTCCCCCATAACTACTCCTACCTCAGCCCAGCCACCATCCAGCCCTTGACAGGCACCAAGAGCTCCTGCCACAAAGGAAGCAGGGACAAATGGAAACATCCAGCTTGGCACCAGTCATGGCTTTGGGTAGGGAACCCTGCCAGCCCATGTGCAAGCTCCATGTGGTCTGGCCCAGCTCATCCTGCTTCATCACAGGGAGCTTAGGCCATCAGGAACTGTGAAAAAACAGTATAGCCTCGATGGACCATATGCAGTTGTGCTGTGCTGTCCCATATGCCATGGCAGCAAGCTACAAAATCCTTGCCCCCAACATGCAGCAGAAGGACCGGCAGAGCAGAGCCTCCCATTCCTAGTAGTCAGTGAGGTACACAAGACGAATACCACGATCCCTATGTTGGGTGCTCCACTCCCTTGGCACATCCTGAGATGTTTGGAGAGATCTGATCTTGCCAGCTCATTACCATAGTGTACATGGCTTACTCATCCTCAGGTTCCTTCCCCAAATCCTGGGGTCTGGCATGCTGCAGGCTCTTTACAAGAAGGAGAATCAAGGACATTGCTTAGTATGGACTCCTGCTGTTGATATCCCCTCGGATATTAAGGAAGAGAGAAGGGGGTTAAGGCAGGCAAGATCACTGCAGAAAGGTCAAAGCAGCTCAGCATCAGAACAGAATGAAAGCAGTTGAAGATAAAATCTCCTGCTTTCCCTGCCTCCCAAGCCACACCACTGACTTTGCTGTAGGAAGACAGAAAGCACTGTGGAGATCAAGATCAAAATAACCAGTACTGAAAGAACTTTCATGCTGCACAGCAATCCCTGCACTCCCCCTACAGCTGCAGGATGCTCCCCCCTTCCCTGGTTTCGGTTGGCCACCAGTTCACAGTACATAGGTGTTGTATTTACACCACTAGCATTGTTTATAGTTCTATAGAAATCAGTGAGATCAAAATCCTCCCCCCTACTAAAGCAAGATACCTCCACACCAACACAGTGTGCAGATACCCTGTGCAACCATCATCCAGTTTTCACTGTGCAGTATAAAAGACACAACCATGAGGGATGATGGTGCTGCTGCCACCAAGGAGAGCATCCCCCAGTTGCCATCCCCCAGAATGCAGCTGTATGAGCAGTGCCATGATGCCCTAAGAAAAGATAAGGGCTATCTTTGGGGTCTGTGTAACATCTGTGCCCTTGCAACTGGCCCTGGCATTGGAAGGCTTTGAAGTTGTGAAAGCATACCCATTTCTGTTGAGTCCTGACTCACCACCCTGGTAGCCCAAGAGCTGCTACCACAATGTAGTTCCTGTACCTAAATGGAGAACATCATATACTACAGTCCACGTTTGTGCTCCAGATTTCCAGCTTTGGTTGGGTGGCTTCCTATAGGACCAATGTTTGGCTTGGCCACAGAACTGCCTATATGCCAAAGCACAGCTCAGCACCTTTGTGTGCCTCAGTTTGTCAGAAGAAACATGACAAAATCCATCCTTTCTGGGACCCTTCCCTGGATCCCCATGACGGCAAAGGGTGTTTCAGGAAGCAGAGCAGCCTCTGAATGTCTGTCCTCAAGCAGAGCACAGGCTCTTGCCATTCTCCTACAGCACAGGAGGTACTTTTCTCTCTATTGGGGGAAAAAAAATTAAAAACTTACAGATTCCCACAGCAGGAATCGGGAGGGTCCCTCACTTGTATAGCAAACTGCACAGATGAGCTAGTGGGCCTGCAGAGCATCACCAAAACAAATCAATCCTCACATGTCTTGACAGCAATGTTCTCAGCTGCCTTCTCCTCTCTCTTCCCTCACACAAAATGCTTCTTGATGTTTTCATATTTAGCTGAATTTCCTCACCCCTCCTCTGAGCACTTCTGGCAGCCAAAACAGCTCAGAGACAGAACTAAGTGGCACCTACATCTGGTGGCATCTAAGTGGCATCTACAGCTTAACTTTTAGTGCCTATTCTTTGTAGAATTTGAGAACTTCAATACCCAATGTTTGTACAAGTGTGCAATAAATGGAGCACAGGCTCCCTGGCCTTCTGTGCTTGCCAAAGCTTTGTTTTAAAATGCACTTAGAAAATCCTACTGTTTATTCATCTGCAACTTCAGAAACTAAAGGACACCAAACCCAAGTGTAGGTCTGCTGAAGCCAAACAGGTAAGAAAGACAGGCACTCAGCACGGTCACCACACGTACCCTCTCCTGCTCCCCAGATGCCTGGGCCAGCCCAGACCTCTTATTCCCTCAGCTACCCTCCTAATACCCCATTCTGGTGCTCCATTTTCTCACACAAGCCTCTGCAAGAGAGGAGCTGGGCTACATTTAGGGCTGAGTAGCAGGGTGCTACTCCTGATGAGTCAATAGGCTGTTACCAGCATGTAAGGATGTAGTATGAGCAAAATGCAGTCAGCTCGCCCTGGCACAGTGGCCAAGACTGGACACAGGCAGCCAATCTCTTGGCCCTTGTCATTGGAGCTACCACGATCCTTCTGTCCACTGCAACCATGAGAGGGACCTAAAAGCTGCAGCACAGGCAGCAGAAGACCTGTGTTCTGAACAGATGGAGACTTTCTTGGATACACACCCACCCCCCCTTCTTTCACTTCCTGACTTGAAAATAATCACTGCAGACACATGAGCATGGGGGGCTTTTGCATGTCACAGATCCAACTCCCTGGTGGTGCACACATTGTTTCACACCTTTCATAAACAACCAAGCTCTGGACTGTGTCCGAGCAGGCTTTTACATCCGCCTCCATGCAGCAGATGCTTTGTCTTACCTTGTCAAAGAACTCATACAGCCTGACTGTCTCACAGATTTGGTGCCTCTTTTCATCCAGCTGAGTGCAGAACTCCTCCAGTTGATCTCTGTAGGTCTGCAGCTTCACCCTGTAGGAATGCACATCCACAGAGGAAAAGTCTTCCCAGTAATCCATCTTCTTCAGTGCTTCCTGCCCCCTTCTGCAATATTCCTGAAAGCAAAATGGGATTTTGTGTATGAGGATAAAGGCCTGACAAGGACAGTAGATAATCTTCAAGGTCATTAATAACTAGGGCTAATTAGAATGTTTTTTAAGGTTCAAATCACATGAGCAGGGCTGTACTTATTTACAGCTGAATTCTGTAGCCCTGACCTCTTTTAGGATTTATAGTAGCCACACAGCAGCTTGTAAAGGCCTACGCAACAATGTCCAGGTCAATTAGGATCAAAAAGAAAAAGCAACGTTGCAAGCACTTCGAGGGAGTTACAAAAAAAAAAAAATTTCATCTTCCATCATAGCAGTTATTTTCTTCAAGACTGGCAAATTCCACCCACTATGGCATTGAGCTGGTGGCTTTATCTACACCAGGAGAGCAGAGAAGCTAAGCAGCGCAAGGATGACACACACCTTGGTGATGCACGCTTTACCAGTGCCACCTTAGCATCACAGCTTTGGCTGAGCACACATAAGGCTCCCAACTCAGTCTCTGGAGAGCAAAGTTTTCCAATCCAGTAACACTTACACTGGCAACAAGATCAAACTCCTTGAACTGCTTCTGTGCTTGAAGAAGCATCTCCAAAGAATCATCCAGGTTGACTGTTTCCTTTAATCGTTTTCTGCCAACATTCTCAATCCAACTGCTGACCTAGGAGAAAGGGAAAAGCTCCACTATTAGTCAACCCTGTGCTACTCACCAAGGTAGCCTTCATGTGGAAAGAGCAAGGAGCTGCTCCCATAATGCCGGTCATTTTATGACTGGAAAGAATGTGTGTGTACACTTCTCCCCCTATCCTGACATTTCAGTCTGAGCCTCCTGCTAAGAGTTTTTCCACTTCAGGGTCCTGAGAAATCACAAAGCTCTATTGCTCACTAGCCTTAGGCATAAACAGGGCAAGTAGCTGCTCGGGCTCTGTTTCAGGTGAGCCACAGTCTAATGCAAGCTCTGCAACCTGCAGGCTGGCCTCATATTCCTCTTATTGTTACCCTCAAATGGGACAAAATCTCCCTGCTGCCAGGTTTCCTACTTCACTTCCATTCTCTGACTGGCAGGACAGCAACTACATCAATGTGAGTGTACTGGTGGCTCTTCCCCTGTGCAGTGTTCCACGGTCCTTTGGGACTCCCAGGTTTTCTGAAGACAGCTCACCACAAAGCTGTTCAGTAACTGCAGGTGCCTCAACAGAGCCCAGCCACAGCTGCAGTTATAAGCCTCTATCCTCAAACATGGGTAGAGAACCTACCAATAAGAGTGTCCTAAAAAGAAAGCAGACACAGGAGGCCAGGCAGGATAACACAGCACTTCCATCAACAGTGAGTTTAAAAACAGGCTAGTAAACTTGTCTGCAATGCTTCAGGCATAGCTGCACCTGGGGGAAGGGACAGACTAGGTGTTTCCTAATGCCCATGCATCCTGTTTTCCTCTATCATATGAGTCCATACCCAACTCAATCCCACAATTGAGGATAAACTCTGAATCCTGTGGACTGTGAGGATGTCCATGCCCATGGAACAAGCCCGCTGGCAAGAGGGGGAGACTGGGGTGGGTTTCCAAGCTGTGACCCACATGGAGAGGGGCACAGGCTCTAGAGCTCCTAGGCAGGCTTAAAAACAGGAGCAACTGATGCCATCATTTTTGATCTGCAAGCAAAGTAAGCTGGGAGCAGTCAGGTTTGCTCAATTCCATCAGAAGTAGTTCAGTTTAAACCAGGGGCAGGTTGCAGAGAGCGCCTTTGTGCCTTTTTTCATTTCTGTTTGGTATAGGAACCTGTGTGCTTAAGTGAGTCTTTACTAGGTTCTTGCATCACACCTCTTGTCCTGAACACATAGGGCATGGCGTCCAAGTGTCTACCTCCAAATGGGAGGTCATTAAAACACTTGGATCCACCTTGGCCTGTGAAAACAACAGGTAAGCTCAGCCTCCTTTGCAAATGCAGTTCTCTTCAGAGGAGAAGAGCCCAGAATCCTGGAAGAGCAATGGTGAAACTGGCCGTAGTACTGATCTTGGATGCAGGTTCCTAAGGTAATAGAAAACACACAACCCTTACTGCACACAGGGTTGTGAGACATAAAACTTCTCCTTGTCGAAGAGTTACATCAAAGAAGACTGTGCAACTCTACCATCAGTTTTAATTTTTTTATTGCCTACAGGCTTCATTTTACACCTTCACACAGGAGATCAACAGGTCCAGTACCTGTGGTGGAATACAGAGTTAGAGGGTGGCAGCAGGCAGTCACCAGAATTGACAAAAAGGCCTTACCTCCTTAAAGCACTCTTCCACTTTCTCAAACTCCATCACCAGCTCCAGTTCCTGGATGCGTTTATTTGACAGCATCACCAGACGGTGAACACCCTCATCAACTCGGTTATAAAGCACACTGGCAGCATCAAGAGCATCTCTGCAAGGAGACACAGGTCTGGTCAGGGGTTTCACATTAGGTCTTTCCCTCAGCACTTCAGTCATCCTCCCCATGGGACCAGCAGTGGCCATCTCCATGTGGAGAACAGGAGAGAAAAATGCTGCTCCCTGCATATTCCCGGAATTAACCACCCTGATCCCAGTGCAGACAACCTGGCAGGAAGGACAAGAGCATCTCGTCCCAGCTAGACTCTCTCCAAAATTTACTGTTCTTTCAGAGAGGACCTTCAGCTTTTCATGAACACAGATTAGTCCATCAATGGGCTTTCACAAACACAGGGTCAAGCAGTCTCTGTGTTCAAAACCACCATCTGAATTAAATTTAAGTAAGTAAACAAGCAATCACAAGGAAGCAAATCTCTCCTGAGTGACAATATGAAGCACCTAATGCACCACTCACTGTCAGATTTCCACCAGCCAAACAAAACCACAGTGTACAGCACCCCAGAGCCAAGAGAAACCAAATTTTACAGTGTTGTGTTGGAAAGATTCACAGACAGAGCTCCCTGTCTTCCACAGGCAGATGTGTTGACCAAAGCCCTGCAGGCAACAACACCAGAGTCAGTCTGGCTACAAGCAGAAGGTAACATCCTCTGTGCAGAGGCAGAGATGGAGAAGTTCAGGCTGGACCCCAGGGCCCTTGGGTGCTGGAGCCAAGGAACTTATTAATACCCATCATCTTATCATCCTTCAGCTGTGTGCAACACCTCTTCAGTACAAGCTGAGGTGAATTACAGACAGGATCCAGGACAGAATAGCACCCAAGCTTATTCTTTCTTTATTTCTTCTGCTTCTAGATTTCTCTTCCTTTTACAAGTATGTAAAATCCCTTTTACAAGGACTCGACAGATACCTACAACAAAGTCCTGCAGCCTCCTTTAGCTGTGCTTTACACTGGCACACTCAGCAGCCTGAGCATCTCCTGCACTCGCCCTAGGCCAGCTTTCATTCTTCAATGATCTTACAACCTTCTGTCTCATGAGAGCATGGCTTTTTTGTCATGTTATTTAAGTTATCCAAAGCACTTGTGAAACAGGGAGCTAATAAAACTCTGAAAGCTTTGCTAATAGAAATTAATACAAGCAATTCAGCAAACACATTTATTTGTGTCTTGGGCAATCCTGAACCTATGAAACGCAATTTAAAACAAGCATTGAGTGACAACCATTCTGTAGTTTTTAGATAGTACTTAACTGACATGAGGTAGTGCAAAGGATCTGGACAACTAGCTCTGCATAGCAGAAACCCACAGGATTTTTTCATTCAGAATTCCAGCCGGTGCACAACAGCCTCAAAACAAGCTTCTCAAAACTCCGGCTCTTAGATACTTTTGTTTTTCCTCTTCAAAATGCCATTAGACTGAATGAATTTCTTCAAAGAGCAGCCAGAAATAGCCAAATGGACTACGATCAGTGCTACTGCAGTGCAGAGGAGGCAGGTTCTCTACAGAGAATCTGCAAGCTTTAGTGGAAAGATTGCAGCTGTAATGCTGCTCCTGTTTCCCAAAACCCCCACAAACAAACAGTGCTGATAGGAGCCTTCTGT
Source organism: Lathamus discolor (assembly GCF_037157495.1). Lineage (NCBI taxonomy): Eukaryota > Metazoa > Chordata > Aves > Psittaciformes > Psittacidae > Lathamus > Lathamus discolor. The sequence goes on along the minus strand of NC_088909.1, from coordinate 23,366,122 downwards.
TTTGCAATACTTTCCTAGGGACAGACCCAAATCCAACCCAGGAGCTTCCAGCAGCAGAGCCATGACCACTGGCCAGGCTAAGTACTGTGAAGTGTGTTTCCAGCACAGGTTGTGCAGACCAGTTCCTGTCAGCAGCAGTGACACAGCTAGGACAGTTAATGAGAAACAGTTGGGAAGATGGCTGGAAGTTGTATTTGGCAACAACATTCCTGCAGCAGAGCATAGCTGTAAGGTTTCTGCATGAGGCTCTAGCACAGTGATGGCCAGACAGGCAGACACCCTTCGGTAGTACTCCCCTGAGTCTGAAGTCCCTGCTGGCATGAATGCTCTCATCAACACACGAAAGTACATAGATAGAGTAAACCCTCTTTCTCCCACTGGCACGGACAAGCAAGCACCTGTAACTCTGCAGGCTGTTACATGCAAACATCTGAAATTATCCTGTTGTGAGGCAGGATATTTTCCAACCTTTCTCTGAGCTTCCATGGAAATCACTTTGGTGAGTGCTATCAAAGGAGTAGCATCACATCAACAAGCTAGACTGACCTGCTAGACTTTTCTGTAATGAAAGTCCTTACGTCCACCCAAACCCATGATAAAGACAGCGTGCATGGTTTCAATGCTTAACAAGATATTACAAGATGATAACCTTATGGTGTAGCAACTTGAAACACAAGTTCCAGCTCCTGCACTGGCTGACCTAGCAGAGTGTGACCTGACACAGGGGAGCAAGCCAGGGAGTCCCACTCTTTTCCATGCCTGAAGGAGGAAAGAGGCCCACAGTGGTCTCAAATTTGAGTAGTTTTCCTTGAAAGAAATCAATCATAGCCTGGGCCGCAAAGCTCTAAATCCTATAGCTTCCCACATAACAGACAGCACATTTCCCAGCATCACAAAACCGGCTTTCCTGAAGAAAACAGTACAGCTATGGGGAAAAAAAGTCACCCTCAAGGCAAAGGGGTAGGAAGCAATTACAAACCATGTTTTAAGTATTTTCTTACAAACAGAAATAGGCTTATCACAAGCTTACTGTGCAGAGGTGAATTCACTGTGTCACTGTGGACATTGTGGCAGATGCACCATCCCTGAAGACATTCAAGACCAGGCTGGATGTGGTTCTGGGCAACCCAATCTAGTTGAAGATGTCCCTGCTCATTGCAGGGGGGGTAGACTAGGTGAGCTTTGAAGGTCCCTTCCAACCCAGACCATTCTATGACTCTGTGACAAGGCCAGTCTGTTGGAGCACACTTGAGTCCAGCACTGGCCTGAATGACCAGCAAACAACTCCAGGTACTCAGTCATCTTCCCCTATCTCAGCTGATTCAATGGCACTCAAAGTGATTCCCTGAGGCAAAAAGCCTTTGCTTGACTGAGCCACAGGCATCTCAAACTGATCTAGAGCCAGTTAAGGATGTGTTCAGGAGTTTATAATATAAACAGGGACTTGACAGAGAATTCAGTTCGGAGGGCTGGAAGTTAGCTCTTGGTTTATCTGGAAGCTGGACTGTTGAGAGTATAGATCATCCAAAATCCCTTACTCTTGCTATTTAAGTAATTTTGTTTTCTGTGAATGCTTGCAGAAGGCTATTGATACACTTTGCAGGCCACAATCCAACACCCTACAGCTGCCCCTTCCCTTGGTCCTGTCCATGCCTTGCTGAGTGCATGCACATAGGCTGCCCACAGAAAAACTGTTTCCCAACAGCTCCTCAGGGCTCAGAGCACCAGAGGAACTTCAGGTGTGGCCTTACACCATCTCTCCTCCTCCTCTTTCTCCTCCACCAAGTCCCTTCAGCATCCCAGTTCTTTGTTTCAAGGTCCAGCCACACTGTTTTCACATGTTCTGCCTTACTTGGCAGGCATTCATTAAAAACCTCAGTGTCTAGTTGTTGGTCTTCTGTTGCATCTCCAAGGTAACTCCATTCATACGTTGTCAGCTCCTGACAGTTCACTTTTACCAGCCTGACAGGCTTGCTCACTAACATCCATCTTTTACTCTCTTATACAGAGGAAAATATCCTTTCTGCCCTCTAGTATAAAGTAGGTAGGCAAACTGAGCCAAACAAAGAAACCACTCACAGTCCCTGGGAAAGTTTGTTTTTCCAATTCACTAGAGCACTTCCAGTGCTCACTGGGCATTAAGCATGTTCTCCCAAATCTCTGTGCAGCTGTTTACCTATTTACCTATTTACATACACCAATCCATATCTTAAAAACCTTCTTCCTAAATCATTTCAGTGTACTAGTAAACTCAACAATATCCTGTAACAGGGAGTGGCATAGGAAAGTGATACCTTGTATTGAGAACTGTTTCTTTTTCAGAATGACTTTGGAGTTTTTCATTCCTGTCCCTTCATTATCTTTGAGGCAGCTTGGAGGTAACAAACCAAATACTGAAAATTTGGTTGAAGACGCAAAACCTACTTCCATCCTGCCACACAAAGGGAAGCACCTGGTTTTTAAGAACCTTAAAGAGATGTTAATAGTGGCTGCACAACTCTGTGGAAGAAGAGAGTTTGAAGCCAGTGGGAAGGTCTTGTCTAAGCTCAGATGTGTTTGGATGCATTGCAGTTCCCCTGCACATGGGTAATAAAGAGTCTTTCACTACATTCTTCCACAGTCAAATCATCCAAAGTTATTTTGCAATAGTGCAGAGTCAATATAATTTATGGCAAAAAAAAAAGAGTAGCTTGATGTCAATTTATGTTTCCCCAAATCCTGTTTTCATTGGGCAATTATCGTTTCAGTGGAAAAGGTTCCAAACGTCTTCAGTTTTCTGGAGAAGTGCCAAGCTCTTCTATAATGGCAGGGTAATTTTAAACCTATAATTTAGAAAGACCATTTCTGGCTGAATCCATCCTCCAAAAAAAGCTAGTCTTGGAGAGTTACACTTTAGTTTTCAAAGCAAAATACCTGATTTGTTTTGAAAATAGACAGTTACAGAAGAGACATCCAGCCAGCTCACAAGAGCAGGTGCTGCATGACCTGTGCCTGTCAACAGCAGTGAGATGCAACTAGAAAAGCACACAGAGAAAATGAACAGGATTTGGCAAGTAAGAGATTAGAAGGATGGTTTAATCTAAGGACGCAAATGGAAATCAAAGTGTCTTCTCTGGCAGTGTTCAAGTCCAGGTTGAATGGGACTTGGAGCAACCTGGTCTAGTGGAAGATGTCCCTGACTGTGGCAGGGGGTTGGAACTCGATGAGCTTTAAGGTCCCTTCCAGCCCAAACCTTCTGTGATTTTATGATCGTCTGTGCTGACATCATGGCTACACAATCACTGAAGCACCCTGAGCAATGCCCCAGGAAGAAATCCTCCCAGCTCTGCAGGGAAAGTCCTGTGTGCCTGAGGGCTGTTTTGCAAGAAGAGAAATGCAATTATTGCCACTAATGCATCTTGGTAGCAACCTACGTAACTGCTGTATTTGTAATGATCCAACTAAAGGAAGTCAGCCTCAAATGCACATTCCTGCTCTTCAAGCTCAAAACTTCACATGCAGCTCAGATTAGAACCCAGCCTGGCCATGGGGAAGCTAATGCAGCTATTGCTAAATAAACTAATTATTCTTTGCAGCACACAAACAGCCACAGTGGTTTTAACTACCTAGTAAAAGTATCTGAGGAACTGGTGCAGCTTTTTGGAACCCCAAAGTGCCCTTCAAAAGGCCCAAGGGTCAAACACCAAGTTTAGGGTTGCCTGTGGAATTCCTGCCATTCACAATGGGACCATGGGATCTAGCTGAGACCACAGCCCTGCCTGAACCCCTCCTCACCAGGTTACCCAACGAGCACATGCACTGGGAACAACCCACCTCATTAATCCAACAGACCACAGACCATAATAGCTCTTCTGGAGCACAGTTCATTTAAACATGCTTCTAGCAGAAATACACTCTGAGATCCCTTTAAAAGTAAAGGGATTGATATTTGCAGTTAAACAAGCATCCATGCACAATCCCAAGCTGTGATCTTTGATTGCAAGCCCCAGCCTGGCTTGAATTCAGTTACAAGAAAACTGTGTTCAGACTCTGGTTGGTTTTAAATCCCAGTAAGATCCATAAAACTGACTGGAAAAGTAAGAACACTATAAGAAATCCCAAACCAATAAGTAGCCTACATATGGGAAAAGCTCACCCTGCAGTGGAGTCTGAGATAGGATGGGGAAAAAAAATTCTGGGAACACCAAGCTGTGGTTTTCAACCCTCTGTAAACAGCTTCCACCTCTTATTTATGCTTATACTTGTCACCTAGGTGGGCTTCCCTCATCTAACAGCTGCATACCCAGAGTTGGGACCACCTGAGTTTCAAGATGCCCTGCCCAAATACGCACCCACTGTCATTTAAAGTCACACACCTATTTCCCCAATCCACTGTCCTTTTGCACACTCCCTGTGTTTATGATACACATAGAAGCAGTAACTCTGACATTAACTACCCCAGCGACAGAAATATCCACCCCAACATAACTACATAAAAATCAGTGCTTGTGGGATAGTCTGGGCTGAGCCAGAAACTTCAGGAGGTTCAGTTAACATCCTATGCTGGAAACTTTTTGTAGTTTTTTCCATAATATTTTTAAACAGATAAAAACCAGTGTGCCATTAATTATCTAATGCCCTGTCAGCATGACAAAAATTGCAAACAAGAAGAAGCCAAGCCAGAGCCTTCTGGGTAAATTCCCACTGAATCCAGGAAGATTTAGAACAGAAGACAGCAGAAAATAAATAGCAAAAATGGAGCTGAGAGGTATCAGCTCATGAAAAGCCTAACAGAACAACTAAAACTTACCTAGCCAGAACTCTGGAACCTTTTACCTCTCTGCTAGTGCCATGACTGGCTCCAAACAGCCCTTCATCCACTCAGAACAACAACGGCTCCAATGCTCCTCTATGTGCAGAGCAACAAGGTTTGTTTAATGTGAGTGTAAGTGCTTTTTACCAGGCTAAAGCCACCACGCCACAAAGGGAACAGGTTAGACTGTAAGGAAGACGAATACCAAGCAGCAGAGTATGTGTTTGGATAGAAGTGTCGCCCTGTGCTCCTCCCTCCACCCCACACAAACAAATGAGCCCACGGAAGAGCACTGCCACTGCTGAAGGCAAAAGCATTACTAATTATCAGCATCTTCTGTGTAGCCAGCAACAGCACAGAGGCACCTTCTGGCAGGAAGCTGTCCATCTGTGAGGCCAGGATTTAAGCACAGGGTTTCATCCTGCTTCAGGGTGTATCAAGAGCTTGTCCTATCCAAGAGATGAAGGTTTTAGCATTAGGGCCACTGGAGAAACACACATACGACACCTTCCAATGAAAGATGCCTCTCACAGACTATGTCAGGAGTGTGCACTGTGGCAAGTGGGCGCATGAGAGGTTCCCAAAGCTCCCAGAGAGGCAGGAAGATGAACAAGCACCAGTTAAGCAAACCAGGAAAATGGCATCAATGAGAGGTATGCAGGCATTGCCTTCTTTTAAAGAACATAAAAACACAAAGAAGCAACCATCAAACAGGCCACAGCACTGCAACAAACATATCTGTAATGCAGAAAGGGGATTGCAGGAGACAATACTACTTTCAGGAAGGATTTCACAGTGTAAGTTGCCTGGGTATGACCACCAGCACATGGCAGTAGCTATCAGCTCAGGGTAACAGTTGGACCTGATGATCTTGGAGGTCTTTTCCACCTAGTTGATTCAATCATTCTATGATTTACCTTAGAAACAAAGAAGGCCAGTAACTCCAATCTCTCCAGACTGGGACTTACACACCAGACCCCTGTCTCCCCTCTTCCCTCACCCCATGGATAATCAGCTTAGTCTCTCCACCTCTACCCCAGACAGACCGAGATTCAGATGGTGCTTGTGCAGTCCCTCACCAGGGCCTCCTGGAGCCCCTGAGAGCCTGTGCATTACCCAAGTTTACTTCTAGCAAAGGAGCTCAGACACCACAGAAGTGCATGTGCTTGCCCTGGAGCATCCCTGGAGATGCTACTAACGGAAGTCTTACTGAAGACCCACAATACATGATCATACAGCACCACACAGCTACAGCCCACTGCATCATCACCTGGCCACAGCTTCAAGCAGACCTAGTGCTTCAATACCATGTATGGAAGCTGTTAGCTGTAAGATCACCCTCTGTTGCTGCAACTGAGTCAGGTCCAGCATCAGGAACCTGGCAACTGTTGCTCAGGAAGCCAGCTCCACACTGCCTATTACCTCTGCTTGGCTCAGGTCCCCACCCAGAGCTTCCAACCAGATCACTGAAACACACTAAAAATAGCCAGCTCACAAAAACAGCTCTTGACTCTGGCCTCTCCACCCTCCAAGTACAGAGACGAACTCTACTGCCTCTTGCAAACAAAAGGAGAATTCACTTCTCCATCTATTTATAAGCTGCTTATTCACAGCTCGCACGCACAGATTCTTTTCAGATGAGGAGCTTGGAGGGATGAGACTATACTGTTTTGGTTCCATGCTGCACAGAGCTCAGTGCCCAGCCTGGTCATTCCTTCACCATCTGAGGTTTTTCCCCCAGCTCTCACACCTAATGCTGTGGCTGTCTTGACCACTAAGGCAGGTTTTGATTGGTAAGAAGTTCCACATGAGCCAGCAGTGTGCAATTGCAGCCCAGAAACCAACTGTCCTGGGCTGCATCACCAAGGGGAGATTCTCCCCTCTACTCTGCTTTCATGAGAACGCCCCCTGCAGTCCTGCATCCAGCTCTGGGGCAACACCACAAGAGGGACATGGAGCTGTTGGAGCGAGTCCAGAGGAGGCCACAGAGATGCTGCAAGGGCTGGAGGAGCTCTGTTCTGGAGACAGGCTGAGAGAGCTGGGCTGGGTCAGCCTGGAGAAGAGAAGGCTCCGGGAGACCTTAGAGCCGCTCCTAGTGTCTAAAGGGGCTATGAAAAAGGTAGAGAGGGCCTTTGGACAGGGTCCTGTAGGGACAGGACAAGAGGGAATGGCTTTAACCTAACAGAGGGGAGATTGAGATTAGACAGTAGGAAGTTCTTCCCTGTGAGGTTGGTGAGGCCCTGGCACAGATTGCCCAGAGAAGCTGTGGCTGCCCCATCCCTGGCAGTGTTCAAGGCCAGCTTGGATGGGGCTTAGAGCAACCTGCTCTAGTGGAATATGTCTGTGCCCATGGCAGGGAGTTGGAACTGGATGAGCTTTAAGGTCTCTTCCAACCCAAACCACTCTGACTCAATGATTCTATGCACATGCCGAACATGATGCAATCCCACTCCCGTGCAACACTGAGAAGGCAGGTTAGCTGGTGGAGCCAGGCACATGCCAGGTGTACTCTAGTTTAACCAGTATAAAGCACCTTTATATTAACAGAAGATGTTTAGATTCTCTTTGCTCCACTTCTGACTCACTGCATATCCACAGGACAAAAGGCATCACTGGACACTTTGTCTAGGCAAGCATTCCCAGCTCTTGGCTATGCTGGAAAAGCAGCAATACTGAGAACAACAGTGGAAAATGTCCGGCTAACAACCAGGTTAAAAGTCTCCCTGACTAGCTACCCAGCCCCACTTTAGCAAGAGCTTCCACTGCTGCTGCCTGACTTCTGGCAGCTCCTCTGACACATCTTTCATAAGGCTGGAGAAGCCTTCAAATTACATCACAAAATAAACAATGCATTAATCCACTTTCCAGAACTGACTTAGTGAGTCAAGTGGCCTGCAAGCCACAGGTTGGTTGATCAATAAACTAGATATCCTGACACCAAGGATATACCTGCTAGCCAGTTTTATGTAACTAATTAAAAAGACTGTTTATTAAAAATTTCCCATCCAAAAGTGCAAAAATAAGTATTAATAGCATTAAAGTGATGGATGTCTCTGTGGCATTTGTCCATTCTTACCTAGAGGAACTTCAGCTAGGCTAATAGTTCTGCATTTCAATCCCCAGGAAGACTGGGAGAGCAAAACCTGGAAGCTTTCAGCTAACAGACCCGGAGAAGTACCCAGCCTCCAGTGCTGTAGTTGGTGTGAAGAGAGATGTGGTGACTCTGAAGCCAGCCAGCTCCACCACAGTAAAACAGTGGCATTGCCACCCTCAGCAGTCCCCCAGCACCTCTGGGTGGCCTCGCTGTGCACTGAAAGAGGTGCCACAAAGATACTGGCTCACCAGTACCACACCGAGGCCAATTGTACGTAAAATTCAGCCATGTCTTTCTGGAGGTGGAAAAGCACTGTGCAACCAGCTGAGCACACCACATCTGCTCAGCCTGCTCCCCAAGGTGGGCTGCCTGCAGGATGTGTATTCTGTAAAGTAGCTCCTCCTTTCTAAGTCAGAAAAAGGCAGAAATCCAGAAAGACTGCTTGGGGAAGTCTTTCTTTCCCTTTGTGGATAAGCACCTGGATGGGCAGGGCTATCTTTCACAGTGGTACTTGGTGGAGAAAGGAGTATGGAGACTCCTGGTCAGCTCACACTGGAAACACAGCAAGTAAAGTTACCGGTCAGAGACACTGCTGTGGCACTACAGTATCTCTCAGGATGGGACTATCCAGGAATGACTCCTAGAGGCTCTTGAAGCATCTGTCAGAAACGTGTGGATGCACCACAGTGCATCTCTCCCGCGTGAGCCCATCTCCGATGGGAAAAGTTTGATTTCTGCACGAAAGGAGCTGTGTCACTGGCTTAGCAAACCCTTGCAAAGCCCAGGTCAGACCCGAGCAGCAGTGAGATCCCACTGCTCTGTGTCATGCAACACTCCAAACGGCATCTGAGCTCTCCAGGAGGGCACAGCTGGGAAATATGCCAAAAATCAACCCCAAGGGAAGAGTTCCATGACTAAAGAAAGATTAAAGCAAGTCTTTTTTGCTCTGTGCTCCCAATAGGCATTTGGCAGATATCATCTGCCTGGACAGAGCACAACGCTGCTTCCTGGCCGGTTTTGGCATACGCTCCCTAACCTCTAGTTATTCCTTTTCAGACAGGTTCACCCATCTCTGTTCTTACCACCTGCTGCTATTCTTTTTGCCACATGAAGTCACAAACTAGCAAGAAAGTCAGCTGTCAGAGCTGGCAAAACATATCCCCTCCAAAAAAAAAAAAAAAAAAAAAAAAAAAAGGCAAGTCAATCTCTTGCTTTTTTAATCCCAAGGTGATGGTGCAGCTGGGCTTGTCTTTTTTATGCCTCTTAGGAAAAATCACAGTTTATACCTTTAGTTTTGCACTTTTGATTGGCACATTTTAATTAAGTGGAGCTAAGAGTTCAGAAAACTGCTCCCTTCCTCTATTTGTACACAATTTTTGCACATTTGGACAGATATCTGTTCACAGCTGGCCTCAGCTTCTGACTAAGAAGTCTTGGCAGTCATGACTCTGCTTTATCAGGCTTTTGCACCACAAGAGAAAAGAAGAAACTAAGCCAACGTGACACGTGACTAACACTAGAACCCAAACGTGGCTCAGACAGGTAAAGCCATTTGACGTGCTTTTGTAAATAATTTGATTTCAAGTGCTAGGGGAATAGATGTGGAATCCAATCCAGTACAAAAGGAGATGCTGAGAGCACAAACACAACCAGCCCTCCTCCATTTTCACATGTCACCGGTCAGAAATCTAATACTGGACACACATACATCAAGAGCCACTCCATGCTAGCTTAGAAAGCCAACTACTGTATTCTGTCCCTACCCTGCTTTGATCCTCTCTGTTAAAGAAGCCTTTGAAAATCATAACCATCAGAGCCTTTACAGCGTGAGCAAAGCTCTGAATGTTTAATATCTGCACACCAGTTTGGAAAGACTGAGCAAGTGCAGAGCCATGATCTAAACCCAAAAGCGCCTTATGTAGAGTTCTCTGGTTAGTGATGGGGTTTTTTTCCCCACTTGAAAGGATCCTGGAACAAGGAACAGTGGATTTTAGGCCTCTGATCCAAGTTATACGACAAGCAGGCACTTCCTCAGTTAAAATACTGCATGGATTTTAGTTTCTGCAACAACTCCACAGGCTAGAAGAGATCTTTCTCCCACTATCTTCATTTACACTCCTCAGACTGGAGGACCCACAGTGTATGCTCTCCATTCACACTGGCAAGCAACAAATGTAACCTGAATTAAACAGAGAACATGTTATACAGCCTCAGCATACACTCACACACTGTGCAAACAGAGAATTATGTGTATCTCCCACCCCTGCCCTTGCTAAGCTAATCAAAGCAATAAATTATCCTTGGGGGCTCTGTCAGATCAGGTTTCAAAGTTGATCACTTCTCTGCACAAGAACACACGCTAAGCTCGAAACCAAACTGCCAGAGCTGCTGGCAGGACTTACAGCAAGGAGGGAGAAGAAACAGTTACAAAACCTGTCCCCAGGCTTCCCTCTCACTCAGCACCAACCCCAGTCTCCCAGTGGGGGGTAGCAACTGGCACTGTCATCCACTTGCTGACTTTTCAAAGAGAAATGTTGTTCTTTGCTAGTGCGAGATACTCTCTAGGCTATTTTGTTATCTCCTTTCCACTCCCCCCCTTAAAACCTCTCAGCTTGTGACAGCAATAGAGAGATGAACCAGAGCAAGGCTGCTCTGCCACCCACTGAGCCCTGGTCTGCACCCACATGCCAGCTGTTTGCACAGCACATAACACAGAAGCCTTCACATGCTGATAGGCTTCAGGTGCTTTAACAGTACAAACAGGAGTTGTGCAATGCCCTGGGGATTTCAAACAGCTGGTCTTTCTCAGGCCCTGCTTCTCATACCAATTTTGCAAGTGGGCAGTGAATATCTGGTTGTGCAAACTGTACGAGGGTGTGAGGAGAACTGAGTTTGCTTCAACCAGAAAGCTTTCCTCGCAGTTCAGGTCCCTGGAAAATGATAGCCTGGACCTAAACATTTATCACTGGCATCATCAATTAAGACTTGTGTTTTAGAGGTGCACGAAATATCCAGCCCTCTCTCCACTACAGACAGTAAGTCTGATTTGGTTTGGAAAAAAGCTTTAACCATCTAAATGAATCCATCCAGACAAGTTTTTAGACTGGGGAAGTCAGGAAAAGAGTAAAACTCATTACACTTTTCACCTTCGCTGTTTTCAACACAAGTCCTCACTACACAAAGCTGCTCTCTCGCCTACACCAAGGATGGATCATCTCACAGAGACTCTCAAACCTGCTGTTTGCTCACCTCCACCTCTTCTCTCACTCTTGGGGCTCACCTGTAGTCATGGGTGAGAGTGACACAAGATTCCTCCTTCCGCAGCCTGGCCAGGAGTGCTCCGCCCTCCAGCTGCAGCTTGACCAGCCGTGCATCTTCAAGAACATTCTTCATCAGCTGCCTGTAATTCCTCAGCAGCACAGCTGCCTCCTGCAGGGATGGCAAGAGCAAGATGAGCAGTTACTACAACCCACAGGCGATGAGGGAACAGGCGAAAACCATCACCCAATCAAAAACACACACAAACCACATCTCACCTTGGCTCACCCAAGGGAAGAGGGAGGTTGGTTCTCACAGCTGTTTCTGTCAAGGCTGCCAAGCCCAAAATGATAAACAGCATTCCTTATACTCTCGATACTTTCCCCACCAGGCTAAAATGGAAACCCGATTCCTACCATCGCCCATGCTCTATTTGCAGGGCGTGGAAAGAACAAGCTTTCCAGCCTCATCTTCCACTCACAGCTGGCTCCTACTGGTCTTAAGAGCCTGGCTCTGCATGGCTCCAGGCTGTGGGAAAGGTGCACATAAAAGGTTTGTGATATACACATGGATACCCAAAGGCCCAGAGAAGCCAACGTAACATCCTCTATTGCTTTAAATATCGGGACCCTCACTGTAGAGTTGGCAGTATTTCTTACTATGTAAGGGGTACAGCAGCTTCCCAAGAGTGAGGAAATACAACGCTTGCAACAACACAGGCTTGGTCTTTGTACTTTCTTTTTCTTGCCCACTTCCAAACTTCTGCTCTAGAGGCACCAAAAATTGAAGCACAGCACAGCCTTGGCTGGTGAACACTGTCTATGTTGTCACCCGACTTTATTCCAGGCCATTCAAGCCAACCTTCTGTGCCACAGCCCAAGGCAGCTGCTCAGCACTATAGACACCAAAGCTAGTACCAGCCTCAGAGCTCTGGAGCTGCTAAAAAGTGCTCCAATACTGGAGCAAGCACCATCAGCAACAAGTACAGCTGAAGGGATCTTCTGGGTGATGCTGAGGGATCAGAGGGCCAGCTTCTACACACAGCAAAGCCTCTGTCACTTCATCTGGGTTAGCTTCTACTAGTCCTGCTGTCCTGCCAGCTCCACAGTGACACACAGCACTTGGAACACTCTACTACAGGCTGCAAATTCAAACCTACAACTCTTCTGCAGCTACCCATCATCCTGCTGTCTGTCTCTCTGATACAAAGTGAGGAACATGTTTACCTCAGCTCTTTCTGGCAATTTTCCAGTTTCCACTTTATGAATAGCTCCCTGGAGGAAGGCACAAGCACCTTGGCATCCATGTAGCAAGTGTTCCAGCTTCTACAAGAAGAAAGGACCAAGGCAGAGATTATTGTTTCATAGCTGACAGGAAAGCTGTCTTTTCAGCTTGCAGAAGGTTAGAAGTACAAAAATCAAGACAGGACCAAATACATTAATCCAAGGCTTCAACTATACCTCTCTGTATCAGCAGGGAGGCCCATCAGAAGCTACAGATGCACCATGCTACGTGTGCAAGAGTGCCCAGCAAGGCCTTTATGCAGACATTAGAAACCTACATACTCATGGCTGCTATGGGTCATGCTTTTGAGAAAATAAAAGAAAAAAGCAGTCCACTGCTTTTCCCACATTCCATTTGCAACACCTACATTCTTCTTGTAACTTCCCACTAAGATGAATCATTGTGTATGCATTTTGGAGGAACAAAACATAGAACAAGTACTTGGAATTTCTCTACCTTAAATCATTTCTCTTTATGTCAAAAGTAATGCAAATGAAAGATTAGGAAACTGGAAAGCTTCCACAATTAAGCATTTTAACCTACTGAAAAATCTGAAATCCCTCCTCATTTTGGGAGTGGGGGGGGGGGAAACACTCCAAACATTTCACATGGTTCACAAGGGAGTACTTTTTAGAAAAGCCAGTGATACAAAGCCTAGATCTTGTCAGATGCCACCCTCCAGCTACTGAAATAAGCTATTCCAAAACAACAGTACTTAAAACAAACCAAAAAACCAGCTGTTTGACTCTTCCTGAGCTGAACTCCCTCCTACCCAGAGTGCTGGAACAACTCCAGCAGTGACAGATTAGCAGGCAGGATGCAGGTGAGATCACCCAGACAGGAAATAAACACTTTGCCACATAGCTGCAGATATAAAGGGGTTGAGCATGTGGGTCACTATCACATCAGACCATCCTATAAATAGGCAACCATACATACTGATTCCTACACTAACTCCCTTTGGTAAGGTTTTGCATGTTAAAATGTAAGACACAAACACAAAGTCTGATATCATGCTCTTTCCTTCTGCACAAACAAAGCAAGTCTGTGCAAAAACTTGCAAAACAAACCTCTCAAGTTTTTCCCTCAACTCTGTCCAGAAAACTAATCCATAACCTTTTGCAAAGCTTCTCTGCTTCCTCACTGCCAAATAAACTTCAAATTCAACCCTAGGCACCAAGATCAGGCTTCTGTACCTTTAGTGCACCAGCTCAGGTTCTTATTAGTACTTTAAGATGCAAGTTTAAAAAAATGGGCTCTAAAATAAGTTGAAAAGGTAAGTTAACACCTGGCACGTGCTAAGCTTAACTCCTGCAGCTTGCCAGCAGCAACACAGTGGTGCTCTTGGTGATCCCGTAACCTGCTTCAAATGCTGCAGTGTGCTATGCAGCCTTTAGATCAGTGAGGCCAGAGCCAAAAACAACTGAGCCTTTTGGAAGCAAAGGTGATGTCTGTCACCTACCAGGATGAGCAAGTCAAAGTATACGTGAAGACAGCCAATCTATGTGCAGATTTACAGAGATTTAATCCTGTCTATTCTCAGTTTGCCAAGTATCTCTCAATACAGCTTTGAAAGATTCAGCAAGCACATGATCCATGGGACTTATGCTCCCTCCACACCATTAGTGTACAAAGATTGGTGCCACAAACGATAATTTTGCAGACTCCTGGTGGTCTGCACATAATGTGCTGCATGGCCAGTAACGCCTCCAGTCCTGCCACAGCTCATCAGCGTGCACTGCACTGCTGGCTGCAGCACCCTTTGCTGGGATGCCATCTTTAGAAACTGCATCTGAGTGCTGCAGTTTCAACCCTTCTCTCTCTGAGGCTTAACCTGGACCAGCTCAAACATTTCCAGGGAGTGGTCAGCCACCTTGGACCCTGGGCTGGCTCTAATACACACCAGAGCACACTTCACTGTAGGTATCTTGATCCACAACTCTCCTGTAGAAGAGCACAAAGGTCAAACAGGATCATGGTACCGAGGAATACTCAAAGCAGCCAAACCGCAGGGAGAAGGAATGTACTTTTGGTACTGTCTTCTACTCTATTACCTTGTTCCTAAGACTCACTGACTAGAATCTGCATGGGGAAGCTTTTGTTTCCTCACCTCACACAGCTAGTTCTCAAAGAGGAACGCAATGCTCCCCCCAGGTGAGCCTTCTCTGTATTTTTAGTTTATATGCTTTCTAAAGAGGTCTTGATGACAACTTTGGTAAATAAGTCAGTTACATCTAAAGGAGGAAGAAGATGCTCCTAGAAATCTGAACTGATTATGAGGAGCTTCCAAGTTTCACTCCTGCAAGGACTGCAGCTTTCACTCAGGAGCTCTTAAGACTGGTCTGGGAACCTGCTCCAAACCCAGTAAAAGATAACTATTTTTATTAAGCTCAAGTCCTTGATTTTTAGTTCAATGGCAAATGATACTACCACCTTCTCCTGAGATCAGCTTAAGAAGTGTCTGTCCTTAAGCTTTCAAGCACGACTGAAGAGAACTGCCACTGTATATCACACGAAACTGGATTCTTTTTCAGATTTGACCCTATTTTGAAGGGAAGGAAGAAACAATGCAGTTCAAGCAGGTGAGTCAGAAACTAGAACTTTAGCTCCTACAGTCGTAACAGCAGGCCACAGTGTGCATCCATTTTATGACAGTATCGGTATTCTTTTGACAGAGATTCATTTGCATACTTAGCTGTTACAGAAGTCATTGTCTTTTAACGCTTCTATGTTCAGCTGTTGACAGAACTCTCTTACTTCGAGTCCCTTACCATGCCATTTCTTCTCTCACAAGGAATACAAGACATCCCACTCACCATGCGGAAGATTAACCAGTCCCGGTGGCAATAAGGAAAGGTCCCATCCAGCTCTAGAGGCAGCTGTGAGCTGTCTATGTGCTTATGAAGGGATTTCATGGAGGTGAGAAGTTCAAACTGCACAGGAATAGAAGAAAAAAAAGCACATTTTCCATTAGGATGTGAGTACTGGAAGAGGAGGTGAAGGTTAACAAAAGCCAGCATCCTTTACCTATCTTGCACAGGAACAAGGCACACAGCACATATCACTACAATATGAAAGAAAAAAACTTAAGAGATCAATTCAATCCTAGAGCAGCTTGCTGTACAGCTTAGTGGGTGAACCTCAAGGGAATGCAGGCCACAACATGCCATTTCACCAAGCAGAACAGCTGGCATGGAAGTCCAGCAGCAGCCAGCCTTCTCCAGAGCTAGTACCTCCTAGTAGAAGCAGAGCAACTCTCCCTTGTGTTCCCATTGTGCTGCAATTTGCATTTGTTCGGATAGTTGAGAGGTTAAATCCAGCCACTAGCTTCCCCATCTCACTTCCTGGAAAAACAGTCTAACAGCACAGTCTTCACCCTACCCTTGACTCTTCAGTCATCACAGCAGTTATTTGCTCTGAGTGTTTCCCAGATCTTGACACAGATAACTCACCTTCTGCAAGTCTGTAGTACCTCAGAGCAGTATTATACTCACCAGAGAGATAGACAAGTGCTCCTGAGGGTACGTGGAAGCTAGCCCAGACACAGAAACTCAGGT
The DNA here is from genome assembly GCF_037157495.1 of Lathamus discolor. Taxonomy (NCBI): domain Eukaryota; kingdom Metazoa; phylum Chordata; class Aves; order Psittaciformes; family Psittacidae; genus Lathamus; species Lathamus discolor. The sequence continues at coordinate 23,350,137 of NC_088909.1, read as the reverse complement.
GTAGATACTAAACACCCCCCCTCCCCTCCCCCCCACCCCACTGTGAAGTTTTCCACCTCCTTAAAAAATAGTGATGATGTTTCCAATTCCTCCTGCATGCCTGTGTCTTTATTACCCTTTCCTTTGTTCCCTCCTACACTCTTTGGAGTCCTTCAATATGTTTAATGTCTTCTGTAGCTCTTCCTGCATGCACATGCCTGCAGCCCCCTTTCTGACTTCAGATGCTTCCACATGGGAACAATGAGAAAATGGACTCATTAGGTGTTCTTCAGCCTTTTAGGGCAGCACACCACGCACAGAGCAAACCTGATGCTATTCACAATGTTTTCATCCACAAGAGCCAAAAGGGAGGCCCTGGCCTGCTCTGAAGTCTACAGGGTTTCAGCAGGCACAGAATTTCAGTCAACTTTTGTGGCTTATAACAGTCTGAGAACAGACAAAGATGTTAAGACACAGTCTGATGCTCATTTCTCTCAGAGTGTGTTTCTGCCACAAAGTGGCAGAGTGCCTGCATTTCTTATATAGCTATAGAATATCAAGGCTGATTTACTTCTAGTGGGGGTTTTCTGTGATGCTGAGATGATTTTCCCTCCTACATAGTCTTATAGCCCTGCACAGACACCTCCTGTTAGTCTTCCCAGATATTTCAGGTGCAAAGGGGGCCTCACAGTCATACTCATCTCCTCTTTGCCCTCTTGCAGCAGACTCTCAGCCACTGCATCAGCAGCAGCTGTAAGGAGAGAAAACATGAGATATGCAAAAATCCAGGAAAGCAACAAGCTCCTTCAAAGGACGGAGTTGAGGATTTAGCCTAACAGGATCTCTTCCTTACCAAGCATTTCTCCCCTTGTTAACAGGAGAATGTGAAAAGCATCTCTATCCTTGTTAATTGTGGAGAGTTCCTTGGTACAGCTTCCTATGCTCCCAACAAACTCCCTGTGTTCTCAGGGTGCAGCAGACTGACATAATTATCACACAAATGTCACTGATCGACTCAGCAGTAAACGGGGCATGGCAGATCTGTTCAGTTCTCATAAACTTTACAACCCTATAATACCACACCCCTAAGAGACCACAGCCATAAAACAGAGAGAATAACTGCAGAGATTTCATGTGAGGATAAACACACATCAGAGGACAGAGAAGCTGCTGGTAGAAGAGTTAAATAAAGGGTGGCAAGAGCTCCCCAGCAACCCCTGGAAGAACAGCTCCATTACCTGTCCTGCTGGTGGTTTCTCCATCCGAAAAGTCAGGTCTCTCTCAACCAGAAGCAGTACTCCATGAATACAATTAGGTTCTATTTCCTACAACAGAACAGAGCACAAAGCCATTACTGATCTGCCTGGGATGCCCAGGATGTACCACACCAGGTTTATACAGGAGATTGCAATTTATCCTTCAGAGGTATTTATATCCTCCAGAGGAGGTATATATCCTCCAAAAGGCTGGAGAGCAGTCACCAGCTATAGGAATGGCCATTCTGCAGAGCACCAAGGCCATATCCTTAAAGTAGTTTCCTTCACATCAACTAGTCCTGCAGCATTTAAGGAAGCAAAGAGAGCTCAGGTTTGGGCTACACTAAGAAAAAAATAAAAATAAATAAAATTAAATAAAATTAAGAACTACAAAACTCTGCAGGGACAAGAAAAAAACCACACATACTCAATGTCCAAGTTTTTTCTTGATAACTTTCCTGGTTACTTTTCCTAACCAAAAGGAAGTTGTTGGGGTTTTTTCCCCCACAGTGCCAAAAACGTCTCTTGTCTTTACTTACCACCAACTCACAATCAAGGACGTGCAACCTGTTGCTACTGTTAAACCAACAGAAAGTCCAAACACAAGGGATGTCTGGCAGCTGTGGCTCAAACTCCATGATCCAGGAGCCGCCCTCCAACTATAGAAGCAGTCTACAGGGAACTGAGAAACAGGCACAGAGTGCAACAGCAGGAAGAGCGAAACATAGCAGGAAGACCAGACCATGGAGACAGGCCCACTACCTACATGATGACCAGGATATCGAGGAGAACAGCCATTTAAGCTGTCATGCCTCATGGTTAAATAAAAGTTATCCTATCTAGGTGTGGCCTAAGATTGTCTTTGACTTTGCAAAGACCTCAGGAACTGCCAAGCAACAAATCCATTCCAGTATTGCTTGGCAGCGACAGCAAGGGATACCTGTTAAATAAATATCTCTGACAGTGTTTAGGGTTAAAGATCTGACATGAGCAGCAGAGCCAGAGTACAGAGGCAAGTGGACCAGAACAGACTGAGCCACCTAACCTGTCACTGGGCCCAGTACACAGATCAAGACACAGTGCCAACACAAAGAGACCAAGTACTGCAAGTGAAAGCAGCAGCAGAGATTCCAGAGCAGAGGAAAAAGACCTTTCATCTAGTCCTAAAGAAGGATCTTTTTGAATGGCAGGAAAAAAATCCCAACCAAAACACCTTCCAAAACTGTGAGAGGTTTCCAAGTCTTCCCAAATCCCTTTCTCTAAAGCAGATTATTCCCACTTTCACTGTTACTTGAACACTGGATAAAAGGCCAAAAAGAATTTATTGCATAATTAGGCTGCATTAGATAAATACTGAAGCTCATCTGAACAGAGAATGGGGAACCATTACAACTTTACCAGCAGCTCTGAATGTGCCTCCTAGAAGGTGCTGAAGGATGAAGACTAGCCACACTTTCAAGACAGTCCATGATACTAAATAAATTTCTACTTTCACAATCCCTCTTCCACTCCAACAGTCATGAGATGTGCAATCGGAGTCAGGGATAAAGGTAATGATGGTGTAACATGAGGTTACAACGGCCAAAACACTCACTCACTTGTGTTACTCCTGAAAATAGAAACTGGAAAACCATTCCCAAAGAAATCTGTCAGGGGAGAAGTTCAGGGTTTTCCAATCCAAGAGGAGGTAGTATTTCCAAAGAAATCAAGCATTTTTCAACATAATTTTTTCTTTAAACAGCAGAAGTCACTCTCATCCAGCACTGATGGAGTAATCCAAAATGACTAAAGCAGATTACAGGAGTGCCTCAGGAGAAAGGCAGAGCAAGTAGCAGCAGGATGCTACTTGAGGAAGCCTTCTTGCAGCTTTCTGCACAACTCTTACTGCCTTCGCTAACAAAAACAACTATCTGGAAGCAAAAAGACAGAGTCCTACACATGAGTGAACTCCTCACCTCCCAAAACAGGCACAGTGTGGATAGCATAGAACAGAAGGGCATCAACAGGAGCTCGGAAAGCACCACAGTAAATACCTATCCTTTTAGTATTATTCTTTAAAAAGAGAATTAAATACTTTCTTCTATCCTTCTCAGACTTAAATTTCAAACATTCTTCTGGCTCCCTGACCCAAATGGAAGCCCACAACCAGACTTACAACACTGGCACAGTTTGAAGCACAGTCTGACAGGAACACCTGTGTAGATAGGCAGTCCCTACATACCATGTTCAGTCTCAAAGTGACCACTTCTGATGGAGTGGTAGGAGGTCCCTGGTCTCCAACATCAGACCAAGGTCCTCTGTACTTCTGCAGAAACAGGGCATGCAAATAGTCCTCTTGAACAGACAGGTTTGCATAGAGCTTCTCTGCTTACAACTGCTAGTTGTCTTCATAAACATTCTTCCCTTTCCAATCCAACACAGACTTGCAGCAGATCACAGGATCAAGCGTTCGCCCTGATTTGCAGAATTCGAAAGAATCTCACTCCAATAAGACTCAAGCAGAGGAAAATCCCACAGATACCTGTTCACTGAAGGCCAGTGCACACATTACACTGTCCATGCCCTGCCTGCTCACAGACCAACACATCAGCTCAGCACTACTGAGCAGCAAGGCACCTATGAGTAGATCGCCCCAGCACAGAGCTTACTGGTGAACAAACCACCTATGAACAAACACCAAAACAGCCTTTACCTCTGCAGAAACCCTTGTTTCAAAGCATCATTAAGCAGGTTCCCACAGGAACAAGCCTGATCTATTCTTGCAGCACGTATGTGCAGTGCATTTCCCTTCACCTCCATGCAGAGCTGCCAGAGTTCCTCCTGCTCCTTCCTGAGTTAGCTCTGCTGCAGCACCATATTCTGCCCCAGCTCCTGGTGCTGCCTGGGACAGAAGGGTTTCCGAGCCACTCATATTCTAAAAAGGAAGGGGGAAGAAAGGTTGCAGAACACAACTGCCCCCACCCTGAAGACACAAAGGATGAGAAACTCTCACCAGTTTACTAGGTGGCTCTAGGCAGAGCAACTGTCAGTATCCCAGTGCTGTAGGGAAAATTACCTGTGAGCACCAGAAGCTGTACATTAGCACTTAATTCCATTCATGCATTTATTCAGGAAAGATAGAGAAGTGGAAGAAGTATTTCCTCAGACTGACAGATCTCGGCCTAGCAGCCTGTGGAATCAGTCTTCCCTCCTCAGGGAGGTTCTCTAGGGTTAACATATCAGAGCACTGCAGCAGGAAGAGACTCTGCATTAGGACATCCGATCTGTGCTCACCCAGTGTGGAGGCAAGAGGAAAACCAGCCTTCAAAGTTGAACAAGCAACACTGGGTCTCAACATTTAACAGATTCCACCCACATTAGCATAGGAGGCTTCACAAATGCCATATAAATAAAATCCTGTTAAAGTAGACAGAAGAACAGCAGAGAAATGAGCTCCAGAGACAGTCTGCTAGAGATAAGAGACACTGCGACATGTGTCAGGGATTTCAGAAAGGACCCAAAGAAATGATCTGTTCTATGAACCTTTAAGGGGGAACACACAGTCTGTGCTTCTGCAAACCTCACTGTGCTCCAGAAAGTTTAGTTTGCCTCACTGCAGTTAAAGTCAGATTTCTGTACTTCTCTATATCCTTGTTTCAGAGCAGATGAGAGTGGGATCACAGAGGTAAGTGCTAAAGGATCTCAGAGGAGCCAAGGGATTATTCCTGTGCCTTAACCAGATGATGAGCTAGCTGAACAGGTCTCATTTAGAGTCTGCAGAAGAGTCATGGTAATGATCAGAAAATCACAAGCAGAGCCATCAGCCCCTGTCAGTCACTGTTACCTGGGGCACACGCTCAGCTCCAACAGTCTGTCTTGCAGCACATTAATCCTTGTTAACTGTTGCACCACCCTGATAATAAGGTGCTCAGAGTCAAACAGACATCACAGCAGGATATTACAGAGGCACTGCAAAAAGCTTCCCCCTACCTTCTTTCAGAGGGTAGGAAACTTAAGGTTAGAATGGCTTTAGTTACACGGGCAAGAAAATCTTTAAAAGCTTTAGCAAGCCCATTGCCATGTGGGCACAGCACAGAAGAGAAGGTACTTGCTTGTTCCCTCTGCAGAACTGAGTGGGGCACCTGATTACTCCATCACAGAGAAGGAGCACACTGATAGAGCTCACAGCTCCACCCAGCCCAGGAAGCAGGAGGACAGACTTCTGACTCAGCTCCAACTCTCAGATGTGGCACTGAAGCATACAAACCACAGAGACACCAGCTTCATTAAAACATTGCCCCATTCCAGTTTGCAGAATTGGAGTCCTAAGAGACCTAAGCTCTGATTTAAAAGGAACACCTGCTTAAACAAGATTAGTCATAGCTGCATCCCAGCATCTACTTGGCTTCCTGGCAGCAGCAGATAAAAGCTACTTGGGAGTGGGGAAAACACAGCCCACTTGCTTTCCAAGTAACTGATATGAAAGCCTTTGACCTGAAGGAATACAGAGTTATAGCATGTCCGACTCCAATCATTCACTGACAGCCACATCAACCGCTGCATGTGCTCTGCCACCTGGCAAGACAAACAGTGTCCTTCCCTTCCCTCTGCAGCAGGCAGAGGCCTCTCCTCCCTGCATATGTCACACAGCCCCGCAGTGCAGGGGACAGCATCTCCACGGATGATACTTCATGACAGTGTTTAGAGTTGGGTATGGGGTGTTCTCAGCAAAGAGACAGAAGCAAATCTGGAGGGATGTGGAGGGGTGTTCTCCTCTAACTCAGACTTGCTTAAGTTTTTTTGCTTTGTCTGCAGTCTGGCAAGTCCAGGTCACCCTCCTAAGACAGGGCTGGCTGAATAACTCCACCTTCCAAAGTTAACTGAAAGCCAGGTAGCAGATGGAGACATAAGCAACAAATGGAGATGTAACATCCAAGCAAGACAGCAAGCCAACTAGTGTTCCTTTGCCCAGGCTCAGTGCTCACCTGCAGTGTGCTGAATGCCTTGAAGAGAGCAGGAACTGGTGAACAGCGACGAGCATCCACAAGAACAGTCAGACCCAATGCCTGACATTCTGGTCTGCAAAGACAGAGAGAAAGAGGTCACTTTTGTCACCAACAACAATCAACAAGACTATGAAAACAGAACCTGTGATCATGACAGGGTAAAGAAAACTCAGTACGTTACAGCTCTGTAAGGACAGGGAACTAACTGGCCACCTTCTCCTAACCAAAATATATATACATATGGAAACCACCTCCTGGATTGCTCTGTTTTTACCTTTGCTATTTCCACCTGAACTTCCCAGTTCCTAGGATACATCTCACTGATGGCAAAGGTGCTGATGCTCCACTCTAGAAAATCCACATAGAAAACCCAGTCCTTCCTAACTGCATTCAGGGACAAGCTTGGCCTTAAGCACACTGCTTCACAAGAACAGCCCTTCTGCATCAGCCCCAAATATCTTGCCCAATATCAGATTTGAAAGGAGAAGCATAAGAAACAAAGCATGAGTAGCAGAAGGTTTCTTGTAGGTTAAGCCTTTTCCTTTTATCCACAGTTTGTTTATTGACAGAACAATCAAAAAAATCACTAACAGACAGTTAAGTTTTACCTCTTAATAGTTTAATCATCTAAAAATTAAACAAAGTCTCAGTAGAGCCTGAGATGAGCTGGAGGGAATAATGAAGCTGTCTGTCATACTGAATGGAAGAGTAACTGCAGCAAACTCCAGCCTGCAGACTCCAAAACGAATTGTCAGCCAGACATCAATGCAGATTTTCTCAATCCTTGCAGATCCTCCCTCCCTCTCAGCTTGAAGGGCTGGCCGTAAAATATTGTGTCACAACACTATTATGGAGCTGCTGCATGACTGTCCCGTCATAGCTTCCAAATCCCATTTTATGAGCTAATGAAGGATAGCAAGAATGGCTTGGATTCATGGCAATGCATGAAAACATTCAGTACATACCTAATTCTATCACAGCATGTGTACAAGGCAGATACAGAATTGCCAGCATGCTTACTGAACACAAGCCAGTTCACCCAAGCAGTGGATCCCCATCTGTACAGTTTTGGGACAGTCTGCTTCAGGTTCCTAGGCCAATAAAGTCAACCTGTTCCACCCTCTGCCTCACCTTCCACCCCTGAAAGGAAAAGCCTGTCATCCCCATAGTGTCACAAACCTTGGGATGCTATGCAAATACAGAAGAAGGCGCACAAGCTCAGTGGCATTGCAGTGGGGGTTTAACCAGACTGTGTTCCTTGTTGTTATTATAGCCACTGCACGTCCTGATTTATCTCTGGTACCTGTAAAAAGAGAAGGGGGAAAGCAAATATCACACAAGGAAGTAAACAGAGCCTGATTCTAGGTGCGTATGCCCCATATTCCCCTACTACCACAACACCACCTTCCCGGAAATGAACTAATCAAGTCCACAGAACTTGATTTAGTGTATGCCACAGATTGTGGTAGGCTATATACACCCTTCCAAAGTATCCAAATGCTGTCCCAGAGTAAAGTAGCTGAGCTCTGCTTGTCTTTCTCTCATAGTAGTGCTGCATTTGTACTACTCTCTTCTACCCAGGCAGATATTCTTCATAAAATATGGCTGAATTTGGCTAATGATAACCCAACCATGTGAGAAAAGCAAGAATCTCAAACTCCAGGTAAATAATCTCACCTTTTAACACCCTAACTTATGTTACAATATTCACATTGCTGTCAGATGAGAGAATGCAGGCAGGCTTGAGAACAACATGTACTACCTAGTGAGATTGGGCATCCACACAGAACCAGACATCTCTTTCTGGGAGCAAAGCCCTGGAGAAGCAAGAGCCCGGCACTCCCAACCATGGTTGCAAAGCATGCAGACCAGAAGCACACTGTTCTGACAAGGGCCAAGTCAGCACCAGGCTGTCATTACTGTGAGAGCTTGCTCAGTGCCTAGGAATAGATAAGGTACAGCACTGGCAACACAGCTCAGCAGTGATACATTGAGGAAAGAGAAACCCCTCTGCTTCATTCAGCCAGAAGAGTTCTCTGCTCCTGCCTGCCGAAAGCCCAAAGATATCTTATCACAGGAACCACATCTGCTCTAGGAGCTCCCAAAACTGAATGACAGTCTGGCTTTAGGCTTCAGCCACAACATGCACCAAGAACTCTGAAGGGAAGGATGAGAACTGAAGAACCAGGGAGGTAACCAACTTGGCAAACAGTAGGGACTACACCTCTCCTGTATGAAAAGTAATTCCCAAGAATAGGAGCCAGTTCCTGCCATGCAAATTGTACGGAGGGGTTAGGGGGTGGGAAATTCCAAGCACAAGACAGAAACAGGGTCTTAGAGAAAGTACTGTTGTTTTGTCTTTTCTGAACTTTATTGCTACCACAGGGCATACAGTTCTGGACCACCTCTCTCCCCATCCCAGGGACAAGCATGCAAGTGGACAGGTAAAACATAGACAGACAGACAGCCCCAAGCACAGAAAACTGCCATGGTGCGACCTCAATCTGTCACTAGGATGTGTCTTGAGTAAGAGCCACTGAGACAGATGGGCATCATTTAGAAGCAGGGCTTTCTTGCTCCCAGGGACCAGACCTGTGACCTGCCAACAGCAGGGACAAAATCTTCCATTGTCTGTATGGTTCAGGAGAAGGCTTATTACTCCTGCACTTCTGTATTCTGGACACTGTGTAATCAAAGAGCTAGACAGAAATTAGAAAAAGCTCACTAATACACCTTGTTTCTAAGGGGATCATCAGAAAATAAAAGCAAAGCACTTGATCACTGGGAAAATGGCTCAAAAAACCCAGGTCACTAAAATTTTCCTTACTCTGAAGCAACATCTTCTGTCTATCAGGGTGACTGGGCATCGCCAGAACTAGAGCAAACCTTGAACCTCCTTATAGGAGCCTGGGAATTGCCTGGCCAGAGCAAAAAAGCACCACTAGGGCTAGGTTCCCAAGAGTGGCATAACCAGATGACCCAAGAGCAGCATACAGAATTGAAACTCCTGAAAGGAAGATTTATTCCCAGCTCCATAATCTACTAGATAATTAATTAGCTCTTACTCACTACACCTTATAAAAGTTATCCCTTCTAATGTAATTAATGTATCATTATTAAGGTCTAACAGAAAGCATCTAACCAAGTGGTGAGTACATTCCCTCAGGACTACCCACTGAAACCCAAGGAGACACACGAGATCAAAGATGTCACTCAAATCTGATACTGCTTCTACAGAAAACATGATTCCTCCCATAGAAGTGATGTCAAACCCAAACCTTGCATCTTAAATGCACCTCAAGGATACATATCTTCAGCCCATACTCAGATGCATTTGCCATGTTTAAGAGCTGTACACTTCTGGTAGGACTCTATGACAAAGGAAACAACTAGAACATTGGATCACAGTCGGGCTTCTTCAACAGCACAGACTATGAGCTTCTCTGACAGACCCCTCTCTCAAACCCTGTGATTTTTTGGCTGTTGTACACAGTATGAGAACATCCAACCTGCTCAGCAGACCAAAAGATTAGAAATTCTCCTTTGCAATTTGTTCTAACAATTTATCTCCCTAGGCAAAGTTACATGTTTGAGTGTACCACAACTCTGCCCTGCAGTTGGTTTCTCATTCACTTTTTTTGAGAAGACTGGGCAAATCTTATTTCCCTTCCTCCTTCCCTGCACAGAGGTGTTTTCACCTCATTCTCAATCATCTTATGAATTGTCTGCAAGTGTTCAAGGCCAGGCTGGACAGGGCTTGGAGCAACCTGGTCTAGTGGAAGGTGTCCCTGCCTGTGGCAGAGGGTTGGAACTGAATGCGCTTTAAGGTCCTTTCCAACCCAAACCATTCTAGGATTTTAAGATAAACAACTTCCCAGTCTCTTGCCATAAGACATCCAATTCAATTACACAATGGCTGTCACCCTTCCCTGCACCATCTCCAAAATTCACCACTTCCTTTTATAACAGAGGCAGCAGAACAGCCCAAACTATTTGAGAGGCATCACCCTCAGTACACACAGGTAAAAAGCACTTTCTTAGTCTGGCTAGTCATCCCCTCTCCTTTACACCTCCCAGGTCAAAGCTGGTCTTGCAGCCCCAGCACTGAGCAGGAGATCATAGAATCAGGTTCAGGTTGGAAGGGAGCTCCCATATCAGATGTAAACACTGAATAATGTTTGACCTGCAACTGGTCTCAGCAATACAATTCTGCAAAGTCCTCTTCTGACAGCTAGTTTTGTCATCTGATACTCAGCTACGCTATTGTTCATCCCACATGCTGCTTCAGCCACACCTCCCTGGGATATGACACTATGTGTCATGCAATCAAATGTTTTCTAAAAATCTATTATATCTAGGCAGCTACATTTAATCAAACAAACTTCTAATTACCAAGAATAAAACTGGTTTTACAAGAGCACTGTCAAATAACATCTACCATCCTTTAATTATCTCCCAAGTGAATCAAGGTCCTACCGTTTTGACCAGGTCTGATGTCAGGCCCACCAGCCCATCATTAGCTGCACCCTCACGCTTCTCTTTTTGAACTACTGGGATGAGCCCACAGATTTGGCATTTCTGACTCAGAGGTGCTTGGTTAACATTTTCAGAGTCCTGGGAGCAAGTTAATATTACTCTCATGAGTGGGAAGTTCTACTTCCTGTCCTTCCCATCCAGAAATTTTAGATAATTCAAGAAGTGTTGGTCCTGGAAAGATCTGGGGTGAAACAAGTGCAACTGGCACTAGCCCGCAGTGCTGCCAGCAGAGGCTCATCTCCTTTGCCCTCTCACAAATCACACTTACCAGGCACATTCTGGCTCAGCTACTCACCAGGCAGGTAGGCAACTCCACTCCTGAGCACTTCCGGGTTCACATCCTTGGCTATGGTAGGTGCAGATCGACTACCCCAGACAGCCTCAGGAGCTGGGGATGTTGGGGGAGTAACGACTGTTGAGTTTTCCTCCAGGGGACTGACCTGACTCACTGGTTTCAACACATCTGCGCCAGTTGCTTCTTTTCTAGTCTCTACCACTTCTGACACCACCCCTGTAAGACAAGCAGCAGTCAGAAGCTGAGCAGAGCTCTACCCAGAAGGTCCCAGGTGAGTACCAGACTGAGGAGGAATTCCTCCACCCCCAACACCCTCCATTCCTCACACTGGTAGCAGGCATGTTCCAAACTGGTTCTAAAACATTAATATCACTGTAATTCTACTAAAAAAAAACCAACCCCAAAACAAAACAAAAAAAACCCAAAAACAAACAAAAAAACACAACAAAAAACCCACCACACAAACACCCCCCCCCCAAAAAAAAACAAACCCAAACAAACAAAAAAAACCCTCAAAACAACAACAACAACGATAAAATAGAACAAAAAAAAAAAAAAACCACAAAACCCCAAAAAACCTGTGAAGTTTGCAAGGTACAAAACCTCAATTAAGATCAGGATTACTGTAGTCTAAGTAATTTTTAAAGGTAACATATCAAGCAGTACATGTCCGCTCACAGCCTGAACGTCTGGCACAGCACAAGTCCCCGGCCAAGCTCCAGCAGCTCGAGCACAGTGCAGTGATAAACCAGCTTCTGACAGGGCGAGCTGCTCCAGAGCAGAATTACTCCCCGAACACCATTTTCAGATTAATTCCTGAAAATATGAAGTCAACTGGAGGCTGACAAGTCAACTGAAAATCAGCCAAAAAAGACCTTCTTTCTGCTTGTCCAGACATTAATTAATAGTTACTGTGAAAGTCAGGAACTCACTTTAAAACCCTGAAGAAGAGGCTGATTGCACTAATCAGCTCTGTCTGAGAACTGGAGAAAATGCTGCCTTTGCCCAATACCTCAGCTGTAAAGTACAAGTTTAAGAATCAGTTAATTCTAAAATTAAATACCTAAGCAACTACATGGAAGCTAAGGCCAGTTTGGACGGGGCTTGGAGCAACCTGCTCTAGTGGAAGGTGTCCCTGCCCGTGGCAGGGGGTTGGGAATGGATGAGCTATAAGGTCCCTTCCAACATAAACCATTCTCAGATTCCATGATATTAATGCTAGTTTTATCAAGTTTCAATTCTCTCGTAAAAGTAGTTGGAGAAAACAAAACAAAAAAACACTACCACCTACTGTGTTAAGTATTCTCCATTTCCCAACATCATAGGGATTAGAAGTCAAAACTACATCTTCAACAAAACATACATCTTCTACACTATGTCTTTAGCACCCTAAGTACTCTGCTAGACTATCCCACTGCTTGCCAGAAAGACAGACTAAAGAAAAGTCTGTACTTCACTGTAAACCCCCATACTTCAATATCCAGCAACAAAAACCAACCTTTCTTTAGGAAAATAAGAGTGGTGTATTTATTTGCTTGCTGTGAAGTCAGACATTTTAATTGCTATTTAAAACTGACTTCAACCATCTTACCTTCCTGCTACATCAACAATGCTGACACCTGACTCAGTTTATTTACTAACAGATTCCAATACTTCATTAAAGAGCAGAACCAGGAACAAAGCAGTCCTTGAAGTGGCTTTTGATACAAGTTTTAGCAATGAAGATTTACAGGTTGAGACTCAGGCCCAGCTGCTTTCAAAACCGCTAAAGTGGGAAAGAGAAGTGCCCTGAGCAGTGTGGCTCACTGTGCAAAACTATCTGACAGGCAGAGGGAAACTAGCAGGGGCTCCAGAGCACCTTTGAGGCCATGGCGGAGCCACTGCTCATTACTTTTAGGTAACACCCCTCTTGAGGGAGCATTGCTGGGACCTAGGTTGGCATCTGCTGAATCTGGCCATGTAAACTGCTGCGATGGCTTCAGGGCTCTGCAAGGTTTTGGTATGTAGCAGAGCTCAGTTCTGTTCCTAGCACTACCTCAGCCTTCACCTTCCAGCGATGCAAGAGGTCAATCACTTTGGACAACACTGTTAGATCTTCCTGAAGCAGTATTTCAGAGGAGCACCGATCTCCTGTAAATGGGGTATCTTGAAGTTCACAGGGTCACATATGTTGTGCCCCAAAAGTTTCACATGAAAAACTGACAGACTTTCTAGAACATAGTCATCTTCTTAAGGTGCTTTAAGCCTGACAATAAACAGAACCACCCAGTCTGTGGTAAAGGAATCTGCAGTAAAAGCAGAAAGCCTGCAAAGAAGACCAGAAAGTCATGTTTAAAGACAAGAAACTGAACGTAGTGAAGGTACCACTAGGGCAAGAAAAAGACACAAATGTACATGGCAGCCCTGCCTTGGATATCTCTGAAATGAGCAGCTTCCAAAGCTAGATGAGAGAAGTACAGTCCTGGTGCTGGGGCTTTTTTCAGTCCAAGAGAAACCTCACTGGAGTCATGCAACCTCCAGACTACGTCCATCTTACCCAAACAAACCTCTTCCCCAAGTTTCTCGGGCTCAGTTCAGCTCTGCAGACACCACCTCTCTCCACACAGGCCCCAGAACACTGTTTGTTATTTGCAATGCGGAGTAGAGGCACTTACTAAAGAGGAAATTGTAGAATGTGGAGGATTACATCAAAAAGCAAACTGGGAGCTGGGACATCTGAATTTGCCGTGTTTGTAGGTTCCTCCTTTCCCTGAGGTCAAGGAAGTGGTAGAGGAGGACTTGCTTGTGTGCATTTCAAAGAGACATTAGCATTTTTCCTGCCAACTGCCCCGGCACCAGTATCATCTATGCTAATATCATGTGGTAACAGAGAGCAGGAACGGAACGCCCCAGCAGGTGCTGCTGAATATGCCCCAGTGTGGCTTTTCAACCAATTCCTTGCTATCAAGATACTTTCCACCCCCAAAATATAGGGATTCTTTCCAGAGCTGCAAAGTTTCAAAACTCACTTTCACTTCAGGTTAGTCATTAGAAGAAAACAGCAGTTACATTATCTGTGAATGGAACCAGTGCGAATTTTAAGCCAACTCAAAACAGCTCCTATTTGACACAAAATCTTTCGAAGTTATAGACCATACTTGTGCAGAAAATTAGCTCAGTGGGAGGCAGGAGGGAGAGAGACTTAAGGGACAAGGAAAAACCTGCAGACACAGTAAACTCAATGTTCCATTATGTGTATTTTGACATAATCTAGTGTCTGTTGTAACAAGAAAGCTCCTCCATCTCACACAGAGCAAATCATACATCTGCCCACTACTGCTGAGAACTGCAGCTCCCAACTGCCCCAGTAAAGCTTAAGTCTTGTTGTTATCTATAGTTTAGGCAAAATACCCAGTTTCCAATCATTGCAAGAAAATGACCCCACCAAGACACAGTTATGGAGAATTTAACTTGTGTAGACACTGACTCGAAGAGAAAAAGTCCATTTGTAGGACATTTGCCCCACTTCATAATTTTATCTCTGAATTATCTTATTATTCTATCTCTGAGGGTTTAATGAGGCTAGATAATAGGATGGCCTGTTTGAATGTCAAAGCAATCAAATGGATTAAGCTTATTATAGTCCCAGCTATAGTGTTTAAGAAATACTCATGGCATTAACAGATATCTGAACTGCCCCTGTGCCTTAAAGAGGGGTTGGTTTGCAGGTTTTCCTAGTGATTTGTTCCTTTGGCTTCATAAACTCTGAGATAACAAGGGTTTTTCTAACTGCAATGCCAAATTTTAACATCAGCAGAGCTGAGCCACTGATGTCACTTATTTCCAAGGCTTTCCAAGGCTCAATCCTTGGAAACATTTAAATTGTCTTTCATTAAGAACAAACTCCACACATAACCCAGAGAGGTCCGTTGCTACGACTCACCCTGTGGAACAGGAAGAACATCACACTTACTGTCTCACACACCAGCTATTTTAGACAGAGCAGATGGGAACACAGAACAAGCAAGCAGCCACTGGAATCATGAGAAGACTCTCTGTGCACTCAGCACTCAATACAGCCCAGCTTTCTGGGGTCCAGTCCTTAAGAAAAACAAAATCAAGCTGGGTTCAGCTTGGCCAGAATGGATATCAACGGTGTGGCTCTTTACTGACATATAGCCCCCAGTTGACATCACCCCCTAAAGACAAGCAGAAGTGGACCTCTCTTTTTCTGCTTATGGTGGTAGATCCTCAGAAGGATGCATACTTTAGAAAAAGAAACTTCTGAGCTTCACAGAAGAGAAATGCTTGTCACTCCAGAAGTATCATAGAATCCCAGACTGGTTTGGGTTGGAAGGGACCTTAAAACTCATTCACTTCCAATCGCCTGCCACAGGCAGGGATACCTTCCACTAGGCCAGCTTGTTCCAAACCCTGCCCAACTCGGCCTTGAACACTGCCAGGGATGGGGCAGCCACAGCTTCTCTGGGCACCCTGTGCCAGGGCCTCAGCACCCTCACAGGGAACAACTTCTTCCTAAGATCTCATCTTCACCTCCCCTCTGCCAGGTTAAAGCCATTCCCCCTTATACGGTAAGAAGTCCCTCTCCGGATTTCTTGTAGGCCCTCTTAAGATATTTGGAGTCAGAAGTATCAGAAATACCTGGCAACTGTAGGTTTGCCTAATTATGGAATTAAAATATTTTGATGCAGGTGTTAATGAAATTTCATTTTGATCAACAGTCACTTTAGTTCCATTAGGAAGTCACAGTAAGGCATTGGGTAAAATGTGACTTTTGGATGCTTGAGAAAGCAGCTGCGTTTGCAGTCACATGGAGCAGTGCTGTGGCGGTGATACAGGCTCTATCCACAGTTGAGGACCAATGCAAGCACTACACTGGCAGCCTGTCCCAAGCCAACCAGCTCTTGACCTGTTCCTCCACAGACAGAGTTTAGCAATGTAGATCTGTACCTACAACCCTCTCAATAGTCCTCACTCCAATATCCCAATCCAAGTAATCCTCCTAGCCAGGGGTCTCAGAGAATGAGAGCTGCTGAACTGGAATGGCATGTTCCACCACCCCCGTCACACACCGGCTCCTCCATGGGATCTGCATATCTACAGCTTGCCAGACTCAGCAGAGCCAACATCACATCCGTGCGGTTACAAGTTGCCTGCCTACGGCTTGCTGCAAAAAGCAGAGATGCCTAGGTTGCCTCTTTGATTCCTTCAGAAAGAACACAGCTCCAGCACAGGAGCCTAGGCAAGACCTGCTTGAACAGACTGAGATGAAGTTAGATACCGAATTTCTCTGTGCTCTCCCACTGGAGTTATACAGCTCCTACTTGAAACATAACCAAGCTGAAGAAAGCATGCCAGAGGCGAAGGGTGGGAAGAAGGAGGAACCCCTCAATATGCAGTTTGCTTCTTAAATCAGTTACCACCACACACATTTGTTGATCTTCAGGTCATGTTTACACAACTAGAATTTTACTTTGGTATCCAATGCTGCTTCCTCTTGCCACAACCACCTTCCTAAAGCCAGTTTTCAACTACAAAAGACCTGTACGGTTAAGACATTATTTTCTCACACATCTCTATTGCATTCATGAATCCTCATGCATCCGTAACATGCACATGGTGTATGTAACGGGGGGATGTCACCAGCAATCAAATTAACTGAAAAACGTCTCTTACACTGGAACTGTGTTCTGTAACAATGTAAATTTGTAAAGAATTACTGAACAAAACATATACATAAACCCACCCAGGAAGAGAAAGCTAATTTCAAACCACAAAAATCACAACTTCACCACCTTCCTCTATTTTCTGCTATTAGCCCAAAGCCTCCCAGCAGACACTTGTCAGCAGTGCCTCTCGAAGACTTTGCTTTCTACCCATGTTATCAAATGGATAAACACACTCACACCCAATCGCTGTACCTTCAGGACATGATGCTCCAGAAGCTGCCTCTTGGTGGGAGTGCAGAATAGTGGACTCCATATGCCCCTTAGTGGGTCCTGCTGGGAGTGGTCCAACCTCCAGTTCCTCTTCAATGGATTCCAGCGTTTTTAAGGGTATAGTTGACTTTTTCCCACAGGAAAAACCTTCCTGGTTCTCTTCTCCTTCCTGCAAGTCCTGTACTGTGACATGCTCTGGGTTCAGCACACAGTTCTCTTCACTTTCACAGCTATGGCTTTCTATTTGTCCTTGTGGTTCCTCACACCCCTCTCCAGACCTCTGGGTTCTGGATTGACCTGAGCCTTCTGCTTGTGCATCAGGGTCCATCAAATTGTCACTGCTATTTAATTGTGCTGCCATTTGATCACCCTCTGCTGACAGAGCAGCTTGGAGTAGTGTGACTTCTTCAGCTTCCTTATGCCAACAGGTAGAGACCTTTTGCTCTTCACCACCTGACAAGAGCCCATCTGTAGGAGCTTCATCAGAACAGGGACTTTGACTAGTCTGACTCCCATTTGCAGGCAGTATTTGTTCAGCCTCTTTGACTTCCTCTGGGCTGTCCCGTCTTCCCAGCTCAAATTCATCTACTTCAATTTTGTTCTGTTCTGGAGGGTTTAATGGAGAACTCAGGTTTGCTTCCTGATCACTGAAGCAAGCACCAACAACTTCTGCATCTGCTGTGTTCCCTGAAGGAGAGCCTCCCTCCACACCTACATCTGAACACTCAGGTGTGACAAGGAGTGTAGTGGCCTGGGCTGGTACAACACTTTCACTTCCACTCTGGCAAAAAATATCAGAACCTTTCTTCAGTGTGCAGTGTGGGCCCAAAGACTCTGAGACAGAGACAGGAGAGGCACAGATCTGTGCCACCTCATCTTGACCCTCAGTCAGTGGTTCTCCATGTGCTCCTACCATCATCTTCTGCACAGCAGCAGCAGCATCTACAATTGTTTCTGGGCTCTGCTCTGATATTTCAACATCAGCACTTCCACTAGGACCATCACTTTCTCTTTCCATGTTTCCAGGAGCACCAGACATTTGTGCTTTGCAGCTGACACTGTCTCCAGCACACACATCACTGTAGCTGCACAGCGCATATCTCAAATCAACTGAGTGTTCACTGCAGATTTCCTGCTCTGCAGATGAATCTTCTGCACTGCAGACAGGAGACTCAGCCCCAGGAAAGCTATTTCCCATGTTTCTAGGGCCACCTGGTATCAGCTGACCTTCTGGAGAGAGCTCTCCACATGCCACCAGTTTGCAGCTTTCCAACGGAATTACATTTTTGAGAATATCTGCAGAAGAGGTTCTCGGGGTGTCTGTTTGACAGTGCTCCCTCTGCATAAGTGCTGACTGAATTATGTTCTTGCAGTAGGTACTGTCTTGAATGACGATGAACCTGTGCTTGCCCTTAGATGCATTCACTCTTGTTCTGGGCTGAGTTAGAGAATTTAAAGCTAGCGACTGCGTTGAAGAGCCTGTTTGTGCCCCAAACCTGGGCAGTGAAACTTCTGTCAGTTCAACGTACTCGCCTTCAAGGTCACTTTTCAAGTTCTCTAGAGGCACAGGACTTGTACAGACACCATTAACAAGAGCTTCACTTAACTGGGGAGCTGTGCTGCTGATGACCAGGTTGTCTTGAATTGGACTTTTTTCCTGCAGATACTGAGATCTTAGGTCTGGTGAACTGCACAAAGCATAGTCCATGGGGAGGCACAAAACTGAATGTTCCTCTGTAATTTCTGGAGAGATGATACTGTTTTCAATTATTTTTGGTTTATTTATAAATTCAGGATTAACCACTTTATCCCAGGGGACACGAAATATTTTATCATCAGTGGTTAGTAAACAATTTTCCAGTGCTATACCCATCCGCTCTCCATTGAAAGTACTCAACCATTCCAGAGTAAAAATAGAGGTATAGGAAACTTCTGGAATCAAGACTTCCTCTACATTATGCTTGTCTTTTGCCAAACATTTTAATACAATACGTGGAGACTTCTTCAGATAGGGAACCACCTGCAGGTAGAAGTCACCAGGCTTCAAGATTCGCCAGTCAATGGAAGCCAGCTGGACTACAATCTTCTCATGGATACAGAGGGGCCAGCCCTCGTGGCGAAACAGCAAGCCACAGTACTGAGCCTATGGAGAAAAGAGAGAGTTTCAGTATCAGGAACAGCTCAAGCTTTTGGACAAGAGAGATCAATGCTTCTCTTTCACAGCTGTAGCAATACAACAGTTGAATTTAGGGTCTTTGGTCATTCCTGTACGGGAGTTCTCCACTCTGAGGTCTTCTCTTTAAAAAGCAGAAACAAGAAAAGCTACCAACTCAAGCCAGCATCATCTCAGAATCTGAAGAAGAACCAATGAACTCCCAGAAGTTTCAGCCCTGTTTTAAAGATGAGTCAGCACAGACAGGCAGGGTCTAAGCCCCAGAACCCCAGCATAATCAGGAGTTCTCACCTCCAAGCGCCAAAGTCAGGAGACTGTCTCTGCCTCATTTATGATTCATTTGGACCAACTGGACTGACCAAGAAAGAGAAAATCCACACCATACAGCATCCCTAACCAAGTGCCATTACAGAAACACAGGCAAAAAGCAGTCTGCTTACAATGCACCAACAAAACCCACTGTCCACAACTAAAGACCACCCACAGCCTTAGGAGAGATGGCAAATAACACCCATCAATTCCAGAACATCCACACTGAGCTCTAGGTTGCACCAGGTACACTCGATACAGACTTGCCAGATGAAGCCTATAGATTGCAGAAACCTCACTGCACAGGATGACATTAGTCAGCCTGGCACCACAAGATGTCTTTCCCCTGGTGAAGCAGTGGTGGGTCTTCACCTCCCTTCCAGCAGACTAATGAAAAGCTTTGCTGACGAAGGAAAGCAGAAGGGAAATGCCAAGGTCTGTCTGAGGACTTGTTTTTATTCCCTCATGTGCTCTGCTGGAGTGTGCAGCACGTTCCACCTAATTTTGGTGAAGCCAAATTAGAGAGCATGGAGCCAGGTAAAACACATCACTCATCTTGTGCTATCAAGAGCCTACATGAGATGCATGGAGACAAGTTACACGGGATACAGCAGCAAGGGATGGCTGCAACCTACCAGCAAACAGGAGATACTGCAGAGCAAGACAAAGCAGGAGAAAGGAGGCAGCAAGTGAGGAAAGGACAGCAAAACCACAGCGAAAGAAGGCAGTAAGCCCCATCAGCAAGCTGCAAGGAGCTGCACTTCACATACAAGGGATTTCCTCCTTCCAAAAACATAGCAGCACACAGGACAAGTCTCACACAAATCCCAATCAAGTAGAATTAAGTTTCATGGCTGAACTGACTTGACTCAATTATTTACACCTTTATGATAATTTCAAAAAAAATAAAATCACTGCTTTGAACTTGATTCTGATTGGGTAAAGTAAGATTTCAATTAAGCCATGACATAATTATGAAACTCATGGTTTAATTTCATCTTTCTCTGTCATGACAAGGGCTTAAACAGGATTCACCTGTACCAGATGTAACTCCTAAATTAGAAAGCTGTCATCTGAAAGCCCAAAGACATTGGCAGCATCAGACTTCAGCCATTTTATCTTGTTTCTCTTACATGGCCAAATGGAAGTCTTGACAGACAGAGCAAGCTATAAAAATATAATTGAAGAACAGACAGATGTGGAAAAAAAACCCCAAACCTTTAAATCAAATATTTTGCTATATAGCAGAGAAACCACAGAACTGGAAGAAACCTCCTGGGTCCTCACACACCTTGAAACAACAGGTAATGGCATCAAGTAACCTCTTTCCTATATTCATCAAGGTTTACTTTCCTCAGCCCAGCCAGGTTTTTAATCCTCACTGCACCTGCTGCAAAGTACCTCAGAGGCTTAGAAGCCCAAATCATCCTTCAAATTCAATAACTGCTCCTCCTCAGCGCTGGAGCTTATTCTCTGGATGTGTTCCCACTGCTTAAAATCATTAAGCCATGTCACAACACCTTAGCCCATCTCCCTTGACCATCTCTTCAGCCTGCCTGAAGTGCCTCCCTAGTGATACCTTTTCCTTTGTTCCTCTTTTCCATCATGTAAAGTATTGCCAAGTACCATGTATAACAGCACCAACACTTCCCAGCTGTGCTAGAAGCACCTCTTAAAACCAATATCCCACATGTCCTCCAGTCATGCCCCTCTAGTAACCCCATCACCTGCTCACTGTTCTTTCCAAACTGATGAATGCCAGCTCCCATCAGAAATCCTCCCTGTTGCTTTGTGGAGACAGGCACAGGCTGGCCCTTCAAGTCTGCTGCTATAAAAACTAAAGTACAAAGTTTTAGGGCTCCTCTTGTGTAATACAGTTATCTCCCTCCTCCTATAGGTCATTGCTCGTGTCTCCCAAACAGGTTTAATCCCAAATACCTGCTGTATGTGCACTCTTACTTTTTATGCCAAGTTTATGGGCGAGGAGTAATGTGTGTCTCATGACTCCTGCCTCCAACTCAGTTTTCAGTGCAGCACAAACACCCTCCCTTTCATCAGTTTGTTACCCATCTTGCAATACTTGCATAAACCTCCATCCCTTTGGCACAATAATTCATTTTCCATATGACTCTGTAATAAATCCTTTACGGAAAAGATGAGACAATGAATCTTTTCTCTCTGGAGAGAGATGATTTATGGAAAAGGCCAGTCTTGCATTACCTCGCACATGAAAAACATTACCCAGTTTTTAATGGGTCAGTTAATTCAGTCCTTGCTCAATGCATGTTACCTGCTCAGTTTGTTCTCTGTATTTTGTTATTAGACCTGATTTAACAGATTCAATAAAAGTCCCTGTTACCAGACATTCAGCATTACATGGTAACTCCTTCCATGTTCCAGGATTCCAGCCACTCCCTTTTCTTTGATACAGTCAAATCCATATCCATTTCAGTCACAGCAGTTTTATTTCTGTTCGCCCAGTGCAACTGCCTTACTGTTGTGCCTTCATATTGCACCACTACTAAACTGAGTCTTACTTCAGTTTTTATTCGTTTGAAGGATGATATTAATACTACTTTTATATTCTAACCTTGAACTCAGAGCAGACCCATCTCCCTTTCTAGTCTCTTTCTATTAACTTAAGAGCTTAAAAGCACTATAACGTAACTCACAGTTGCTTATGCTTCCCTCAAAGGCACAGGGAGCTAAGCTATGCAAGTTTTACACTCAGCTTTCTGGTCTCTAAGACACAGATGGCTCTACCAGCTAGCTCCTTTCTTATACAGCACAGTTAAATTCAGCAGACCACCTCTTGCAGCACAGAGTTAAATTATTATCAATAGCTTATATGACTGAAAGGTGAGATATGCAATCAGAAGTAGCATGAACACAAAGCTGAATTTCATCTGCACCCACCTGACATGGAGTTTCTGTTAAAATCTGGATGCAGAGTAACCTATTTGGTGGCCATTCATACATCAAGAAATCCAAAACCCCACCTCACCACCTAGATGACCTGCCTGCCTACTGACTGACAAGCAGAAGAAAACTCAGCAATAGGATCATGAAACCCAAACTGCAAAATGCAGTGAAGTTCCTGGAAAACCCCACAAAGACACAGTCTAAACTGCAGCAAGAGCCAGAGTAACATCCAAGCAAGAGTTCAAGTCCTTCAACAGCTTAAATATTTGAGAGCTTTAGAATGTTGGAAGTGAAGCACCCTCATACTGCTCCTGCTCCATAAAGAACCTTCAAAAGGAAGATTACATGAAGAGGCTTATTTCAGTTAACATTTCACTTTGAGGCTCAAGTATTTGCTCTTCTCGTGTCCAGTCACTCCTGAGCCAAACCAGGATAGTCAGAGGAGTGCCAGGAACAGAGTCTACACCCGGTGGCTGCAGCCAGCAATAAAGCTGCCTCTGAGGAAAGAGCTGGGCACTAGTGATAAAGATGGCACAAATATGGCAGCTCCTTGAGCTACAGGGCTAGCTAGACTGGAACAGACCAACAGACCACTTAGCTCTGGATGTCATCTGAAGGCCAGGGCAAAACCTGGTTTCTTACTCTGTGCTAAGCAGACAGAGCCCTTGGCACACCCCTCTCCAGCCCCTGTGGATCACATACAGGCTATTGATTTTAATATGCCCAGCTGAAGCCTGTGAGCTTGTCTAATACTTCATGAAGCCACTTACACTTCTGCCACTGCAGAGGCTGACAAAAGATCTAGCACTCTCAAGATTTCCTACAGCAGACATTCAGACAGGAGCTACTTTTCCCCTTTAGTGTGTTTAGGAAACTCTCACATGCACCAGCTGAACTACAAACTAAGGATGAAACACTCTTTTTGTTTAGACTCTCTAAAAGGCAGACAAAACTCTTGAAGAACAACTAACAAGAAATAGTCCTTTGATTTAAGACAGTGGAGACAAAAGAAGGTGCACATAGTGGAGGTTTGGGGAAGACAAGGGGTCCACAACAAATGAAAGAAAGAACTTTCAGCAATAAAAATTCAAACCAGCAGACTTCTAAATAAAATACGGAATTGCCTAGACCCACCACTAAAGACAGTACAAGGCTCCTAGAGCTTCCCTTGCTCTCCCTGTACTGAGAGTCTGAAAGTACAAAATCATGAGTTAAGGCCAGAAAGGGTCACAAGGAAGGATAAAAGGCTCAAGGCACCCAGTTGTGCTCTTTGAGAGGCCTGTGCCTGCACTCTGCCTCTTGTCGCCCACTCTCCAGGTCATTTCACAACTCAGCAAAACTCCCCATACCTAATGCTGAGCCCTTACTGGACGTGGCTGCCCCAACAACACCCACCAGCCCCAAATCTTGTGGCTACTGGGCAGATCCTGAGGTGTCCCCCATTCCTGGGCCTGAGACAGGAGGGTGGCTCCAAGCACAGCTCCTGTCCCACCTCCTCAAGCAGTGCTGCATGTGTAGGACAGCCCCACCATACTGGTTTCCCTCTTCAAAAGACCATCACCTCAGCCACCACCAGGCCCCTTGCTTCTACATCCCCTGGGCCCATGCTCCAGTCTAGAGCATGAGGGGTGGCCACCAGCACACTGAATTCCTCCAGGGAGCCCTCAAACCTCTCCCACCTCAGGGACCCCAGAGCTCACCACCTCACACCTCTCCCACCTCAGGGACCCCAGAGCTCACCACCTCACACCTCTCCCACCTCAGGGACCCCAGAGCTCACCACCTCACACCTCTCCCACTGCCTCAATACCTCCCACTTCAACAGCCCCTAGGCCACCATGTACACCAAGACAGCTCCGTGCTCCCATTGGCTGCTGCAGCCTCTGCTGTGCTCCCACTGGCTGCCAGGCAGCACAAGGCCTGCCCTACCACCACACCCCTGTCCCCAAGGGCAGCCATGGCCCATAGTGGGCCCATGGCCCCACCAGCCCCAGCCCGGTGCCCAGGGGACAGCCCCAGCACTGGCACCCATCCTGCAGGTCAGAGGGTGACAACAGCAGGACAAACACCGCACCACAGCACCTGCAGGGTGACCAGCTCCAGTGCTTGTTACATGGAGCTATCCTGTGCGATGAGTGTTTCCTCCCCCAGCGTTTCCCCTCGAGTCAATGGGTAACTGACTTTTTCAGTTTCTATTTTATATTTTTCCTCCTCTCAGAAGTCTCTTGCCTTCCACAATGAAGATTTCTATCAAAAGCCTGGCTGCACACACTCCTGAGGTTCAGAGACAAAAAGGCTAGAACAAATCCGAGTTTTAGGTTGTTGGGGTTTTTTTTTCATGCAGACTTTGAGCCAAGTTTATGATGGAGGCATTTGACTCATTGTTTCTAACATTTCAGACTCCCAACAGTAACGCACATTAATCTTGGACTCGTTCTGGCAGTAAATGTAACGCGACTCCTTGGGGCTATGGAGCATTGTGACCGTTCCAGCAACCATCAAAGCAGAGATGGAGTTCTGGGAAAAACACTGACTGGCAGCATTTTGCCCCACACATCCTCCTGCCAGCGGCAGGAGCCCAACAGCTTCATCCACAGGGCCAGGCAATGGCTGCGGTTAGAAGCCACCTGAGTCAGCCATATCCAGCAAATGCTTCACTAAACCTCTTTTGCTGAATCCCTTAAGCCTTCTGTTTGGAGTTCCCAGTTACCAAAGGCAAGGGCACCGCTCCACATCTGATCTCTGCACGGTTAAGTTTCAACTGCAGTTTCCCAACTGTTTCCTAATTGTCTGCATGCCCTCCCACCTGGGCTGCCATACACACGCGTGTGCTTTTTGCCAGCCGCTTTACATACAAGAGCAGAAAGCTCGCTCTCCAAGAACGCCTTTGCAGGCCTCAGAGAGCATGATGTACTCACACAGGCATCCTGCTGAACGCACTGCAGGATGTGCTTGGCTGGAATCAGGAAGTCTATGAGGTAGCGTAGTCCATCCCCACGGTACGTCTTCTCCACCACATCAAAAACTTGGCACAGAACAGTGGCTGCGGTAGCCTCAAACGGAGGGTAGAGTGCCGATAACGTACTCTGAATGCAGCCGTCCAGAGACTCTGAGTCCTGCCACGAGAGGAAATGTTAGCGGTATCACGGTATGGGTGCCCTGGCGAGCCCTACACCCAGCAGCGCAGCCACCTCCAAGGGCAGGAGGAGAGATCAGCAGGAGCAAATCGCTGTCCTTGCTCGCTCCTTTTGGCATCTGGCGACCCCAGGTAAACACCGCACAGCTCTCCTGTAAGGCAAGCGCGGCGCTCGCTGTGCACAGCAGCGAGGTTTCCCAGCTTTTGCTTACGCAGCAAGTCCTTCTCCTGCCTGTGCTGGGTGGGGCGGCTGCTAAACCATTACTGCAGCACGTGAGTGCGTGCAAGCGAGACACAGTATCATGGGGTGGATGGACGGACCTGCAGCACCGCAGTTCCTATACGTGGGGCTTGGGCACATTAAAGCCCAGCGCTACTCTTCTCAGTGGGCTAAAGGGAGTTGGGCTGAAGCTCCTCAGCTTGCTGTGCTCTGGAGTCCTGCACAGGATAAGCTGTTTGGTACTCGGGGAAGGCACTCTGCAACGCAATTCCTTGTTATTAAAAGCTGTTTGCCTCTCATGAAAGGTACACTCTGGGAGCCAGGAGTTTTCTGCAGGGACAGATGCCTCACAAGAGGAGAGTGTGAACACGGCTGCCTTTGGTGCCTGAGCATGCGCATCCATACATAAGATGCCCGTTTCCTGCCCGGGAATCAGAGGAGATGGCTTCCCTACTTCCACCTTCATTCAGGAGAGCCTGCCGGCCACAGCTTGCCCTCAGTGTCAGGAGCAATTACAGTGCTAGAGGCCAAATTGTGATCTATTGCATGAGTGTAGATCAAGAGAGCTTGCCAAGAAGTAACAGTAAACAAAATAAATCTGTACACGTCTGGAGAGAGGCTCAGGATCCTGCCTTTCCTCACTGTTTTAGAGGGGACCTCACTGGCTAACTTAGAGCCAGTGGGAGTGAGTTTTGCTACAAAACCAAATGAAAGTTTACTCAGGTGTCTGGCCAGATCTGATCCAAATCCACCTCCCTTTACTAGAGACAAGAAAAGAATTTCAGCCGCTGGCCCAGAAGCTCTACGGCCTCCTCCAGAAGAGGAACAGCTGGATGGACACGCCTGAAAACACACCTCAGACACACAGCAAGATCAGGGTAGAAAGTTAAACAAACCAGCGCCAGAACAGCTTTTACACAGCCACTGGGGAACACCAGGATGAAGGGATAGGGAGGAAGCAAACCATTTCATTTCTCGCACTCCAAGGGAGAATATGATCGTCACTCCAGATACTGCCACTGGTTTGAGAAGACACAGCAGTCTCACAGCAAGCCTGAACTGACCTGCAGCCAGATGCTCTTCACACAAGCCTTCCCACCTCTCACAGCATAACGATCTTTAAATTCCTTCTTTAGAGGCTTGGGTGCTTCAAGCACAATATGAACTCCCTGCACTGTTGTAAAGCCTTCTTGCAGGAGAGCCTGTGAGAGTGGTGAGGCCCTGGCACAGGCTGCCCAGAGAAGCTGTGGCTGCCCCATCCCTGGCAGTGCTCAAGACCAGGTTGGACGGGGCTTGGAGCAACCTGCTCTAGTGGAACGTGTTCCTGCCTATGGCAGCAGGTTGGAACTGGGTGAGCTTTAACGTCCTTTTCAACCCAAACCAGGAGATTCTGGGATTCTGTAATTGCACAGGAGAGGTGAGGACACTCAGGCAATGCGCTGTGTGCACACTTCCAAGCACTGAATGCTAGGGTTGAACATTTAACCCAAATCCCAAATGGAAGGAGAAGGCTATTTTAAACAAGCTTTCCAGAAAACAATTTAAACCCTTAACTTTTAATCCATTATGTGAAACGAAATGCTGGGAAGTTCCTTCTCTACAGGAACAGGTCTTCAGAGAAAATCCGCCACTAGATATCATGGAGGTCAAGAGAAAACTGCCAAGAGCTGACAGCCTGCTCTGTGCAGCAGCCCGCAGCTCCTGCACAGCTCTGGTCAAGACCTCTCTACACAGCATACAAGGGGATAACTCAGCACAGTTCTGCAAGAGAAAGCAGAGGACAGAACTGTGGGATGAGTTGTACAGACTCAAGAAGACAACCCAAATAAGGAATGTTCCTTTTACATGGTATCCTGCACCTACTAAAAAAAAGGCATGGAGGGAGTTGTAGGCTAGGGAAAGGGGTACCCAGCCTAACACAAAGCCTCTCACAATTAGACATTACCTAATACTGCTAAATCTTGACACCACACACTGAATATCACACGCGGTTCCTTGTGGAATGACAGAGAAGACATGCACAGCCAGCTGAAGGCAAATGCAGCTCCAGTGACCTCTCCAGAACCAACCTGCCCCAGCAAGTGCCTGTGGCCTTGCAGGCAAAACTGGCCTTCCCCTGGGTGTTCTCCCACCCAGCATCAGCCACCACAGTGAGCCCAGCACTACCACAGCAGTGTTACTGCTGGTAGCATCTGACAACAACCCCCCTCTAACCCTCCGCATTCCACAGGTAACAGTCAAAACAAGCTTGGGTTGGTTCTGTGCCATCGTTGCCCCTGCACCCTGCTTGAGCAAAATGCTTTCACATATTACACCCTTCCCCCACTGCCACCCCCCCAAAAAAAATTAAGTTTATTATTGCAAATAAAACGAAGTAAAAATATTTAAACATGAGTCAGTGCATCGCTCGAAGGCTCTCACACCATTCCTGCTGCCTTAGCAAAGCCTTCACAAGACAATTATTAACATTGGCACCAAATCAAAAAGCCTTTATATGGTTAAAATAAACCAAGTCCTAGATTGTCCTTCCTTTAGTAAAATGCAGGATAACCATAGCCTGCAGCCATTGCTGAGTTCAGCGCTAACAGTGCACTCTGCTGAAGAGGCTTTATCTCTCTCTGCTGAGATCATACCTCGAAGCCGTGATAGCTGTGCAGGCTTTAATGGGACAGAGAGAAGGTTTTAACCCTGTCCTGGGTTCAGCAGTGGCAGTCATTTTTTTCCTTCTTAGTAGCTAGTGCAGTGCTGTGTTTTCATTTTTTGGCCTGGGAAGAGAGCTGATAACGTCAATGTTTTCAGTTGCTGCTCAAACGTTTGGTCTGGCCAAGGACTTTCTGAGCCTCATGCTCTGCCAGAGAGGAGGAGAGGCCAGGAAGAAGCAGAGACAGGACACCTGACCCAAACTGACCAAAGAGGTATTCCATACCACAGCACGTCATGCCCAGGATGTAATGGGGAGTGACCTGGAAGGGCTAGGGGACTGCAGGGTTGGAGGAGGTATTGGTCAGTGTTAGGCTGGGGGGAGTGGGGCAAGTTATCGGTCGGCTGGTGTTGAGGTGTTGTATTCTTTCCCCTTGTTATTTCCTTTATCATTATTATTATTGGTGGTAGCAGTAGTGATTTGTGTTATACCTTAGTTACCCGTGGGAGTTGCATTCCTTTCGATTCTCCTCTCCGTCCCTCCAGGAGCAGGGGGAGGGCCAGAAGGGGGGGGAGTGAGTGAATGAGGTTTGTGGTTGGGTTTAAACCACGACAAACCACTACCATTTGGTAGAAAGCAGAGGTATTTTTTTTTTTTCCATCATGCTCTGCTAATTCAAAAAAAAAAAAAAAAAAGCCCCAAACAGGGAGCAAATTCCCAGTCCTGTCACACTGATGTGACTGTAGCACCAGCATTCTTGGGCAGCTATAGAATGCAGCCTTCACGTGCTGCAAATGAACTAGGAGGCAACACCAGGAGCAGATTCACCTCCCATCATGGACTCATGAAACCAACTCAGTCCCAGGGATGGGGCTGCATATTTGTACTAAGTAACTTCTCAGACTGCAGAGTGGCCTGAGGAAAGGGCCACAAGGCCTGCAAGAGGCCCCATGGTCCTGCTGTTCAATTCTGGAGTGCAGATGGCCAGGCTCACACGTCTCATCTGCGCGCATTGCCTACTACCACACATGTGGTTTGGAGGCTCAGGGAACTCATATGAACCAGCTTGAGGCAGCACAGACCACAGAGATGCTGCGAGGGCTGGGGCAGCTCTGCTCTGGAGACAGGCTGAGAGAGCTGGGCTTATTCATCCTGGAGAAGAGAAGGCTCCTTAAGTGGAGACGTTAGAGCTGCTCCAGTGCCTAAAAGGGCTACAAGAAACCTGGAGAGGGGCTTTGGACAAGGGACTGTAGGGACAGGACAAGGGGGAATGGCTTTAACCTGGCAGAGGGGAGATTGTGATGAGATCTTAGGAAGAAGTTCTTCCCTGTGAGGGTGCTGAGGCCCTGGCACAGGTTGCCCAGAGAAGCTGTGGCTGCCCCATCCCTGGCAGTGTTCAAGGCCAGGTTGGACGGGGCTTGGAGCAACCTGCTCTAGTGGAAGGTGTCCCTGCCCATGGCAGGGGGTTGGAAGTGAATGAACTTTAAGGTCCCTTCCAACCCAAACCAGGCTGTATTCCATTATTCCAGAGGTCTGATACACCTGGAGTCTACAGACAATCCCACTCACAAACCTTACTTCAAGCAGATGATTCAACCCCCAACAGGCATGAGGAGAAGCCTCTGCGACCCAGGATGAGGTGAGTACCTGAAGAGGAGGAGAAGGACAAGCTAAACCCAGCAAGGATCCAAGGAGAGGGTACTCCTGCCTGGGCACTCTTGCCCTTACAGCCACAGTGACTCCCAAGAGCTGAAAGAGCCTAGCACAGGACCCTACTTGGAGAAAGCACCCTCCTGTAGGGACTGCAAATTCCAGGCTTCCTTGTCTCCAACAGGATTGCCACATTCCCCTCATGGGAGAGGTCCTGGACCCTTGTTTCCTTCTCAGGCACTCAGCACAAGCAGTAAGAGAAGTGCTTTCCAAGCAAGCCAGAGAGCATCTCCCCAAGCAGAAAGCGCCTTGGGACTCAAATGCTTCTTTGTCAGCAGCACGGGGGGACCTATGAACTCCAGCTCACTGCCACCACTCACCACATGCTCACCACACCTCCCAAAAGAGAAACACACTTTTAAAATAACTCCTCTATAAATCAAGGTGCTAAATAAAGCCAAGGTTAAGGTCATATCCGGCCATGCCGGCTTTCACTGCTGCTCAGCCAGGAGCCAGCTCTGGAGCATGGAGAGGGGAGAGGGAAGAGGAAAGCAGCACGTGGGGACGGGCTGGGCTCAGTGGGCAGAACAATGATGGAAACCAGTCAGCATGATCCTGCCTGGAGAGCAAGAGAGAGCCCAGTAGGGCCTGGGTCTGATGAGGGGCAGAAATGAGTGGGGTAGGGTGGGCTGCCCTCCCTGCCCTGCAGACAGCAGGAGCCGCAGGGCCAGTGAAGTGAACAGAGCAATAAAGACCTGCGGCAAAGTTCTGCAGCTCAGCCCTAAGATCCAATCTTCCCTTCACAGACTGCAGCAAGACCCAGGAGTCAGGGAGAGGTGGGGTTACGAGTGCCTGTGCAGAAGACCCCAAGCCAGAACTAAGAAGAACAACTTGGGATCTGCTAGAATCCTGGCCAATGGACAAATTTCTCTCTCCTGGTGCAAGCAGCCACTGTGGGATGGGAGACGAGCCTGCCAAGAGGTACCTGGAGTAACCACTAGCTTCTTGGGCTTTTCTAGGTGCAGTTTTCTGCCTCTCTGTGTGCACAGAGAGCTACACAGCAGCTCCAGCCACCGGGAACTCCTGCTGTACTGCATTTCTTTCTGACTCAGGACTCAGCTTCTTCCTCTTTGAGACCTGCTGCTCGCCAATTAAGTCTGAACCGTGGAGAGCCTCTTATGGGTTTGGAGAACAAGAAGTCAGCCTGCACGGTGAGCAGAGAGAAGATCCCCAGGGCCACACACCTTGCATGGCATCGGAATACCTGCACCCTCCAAGTGAGGACCCGGGACACCAACCCAAATGGCTCTGGACAATGCAAGTTGGCGTGGGGAAGGACTGCAACACTGCTAGAACCCCTGGGCCCGCAAACCTTGGCAGCATTTTCCCTACAACTCACCCAAGCACCTTGCTAAGAAGTTAGAACCTTGCTGAAAAATTTTGTCTCTCAAACACTGAGTTTTGGTCAAGAACATGAAGACGTGCAGATCTTTCCCGCTGACAGCCCAAATGCTGTCTGGAGACTCCTAAAAAGCATCAGTACAGAGAGACCAAACTGTTTGACTAACCCATGACTTATGGCTCCTTTCTTGCAGGCTGGACTGGCCCATATAACACCCTGAGGTGTTGCAGCAGAAATTCAGCCTAAAGGATCTGCAGCTCTCCTCTGAGAAACGCAGACCTCCAACGAGCAGCCGAAGAATGAAACTACATATCCCAAAATGCCCCAGTTAAACCCAGTGCCTGCCGTGGCTTGGCAGGGCGAGGTGCATAGCTGGGCAGTGGAGCAGAGCAAGCGGTGCCCGTGGTACATCCAGCTCTGAGTCACTGTGCAGCAGGAGCCTGGACAGGAGCTCCCACTGCTTCACCCTCCTTGTGCCAGCAGCCCTCAGCCTGGCCACATCCTGCATGCACCCACCTTCTTCCCCTTGCCCAGGTACCAATGCATACTGTGAATGCAGAATAGAGGAGAGGAAAGGACAGCCCTCAGAGGTGAGGGGAAGAGATAACCCAACCCTTCCACACCCCAGAACTGGAAAGTAGAAACAGCAGTAAGGCGGGGAGGAGGTAGTGGCTGCTCGTGGCCCCCAGCCAGCTCTGCGATGGGGCACAACAAGCAGGGCCAGGAGAGCTGGTCGTTCTGCCAGCAAAGGCTGCCATGCCGTGCCTCTTGGCTGGGGCTACTCAGCTCTCAGCTGACATCAGAAACCTCATTTCCAGTAAAAACAGATCCCTGGGCTTTCCATGAAGCCTTTCCACTTCTGACACAAACCTGAAAACGAGACCGCTTTGCCTTTAAAAACGAGACATTTCGCTGTTCAAAAAGGTTTTTGGCTAAAAACAAGGTTTGTTTTTCTGACAAAATATGAGATTTCCCACTCCATTTCTGCAGGGAGGAGAACCGGCCCAGCCCCATTTCCTGAGCCTCTCTAATCACAGCGGCAATGAGTTCAAGAGAGAAAAATCTTCCCAGAGCAAGTGCCAGCTCCCCCCTCTGCCGTTTGCTCCAGGGAGGCTGGGAGGAGGGCGCCTGCCTTCGGCACCCTGCCTGCCTCTGGGTGTTTGAGCTACAACAACGCACTATTAAGCGGCGCAGCTACAGAGGTCAGCATTCCCACTGCTGCTTTAATTACACCACCTTCCTGTGAGATAACCAGGAACAGCTCTACCTGCTCTTTGGGCGATTGTTCTTTGCTTTTCAGGGAGAAAAGCACAGCACCCTGTTCCACTGGGGAGGAAAGCGTCTGCAGGCTCACCCAGACTAGCTTTGCTCAATGGGCTGCACCTCTGAAAGCAAGGTGCCTTCTGCATGCCCCCATGGGATCCCTTGCACAATCCCCATGGGAGCACAACGTCTTCGGAGTCTGAGGATAAACCAACTCCTACAGCCTTGCAGGGAGTGGAGCTCCACAGACTGAGCTGGAGAATCATTTCCAGATGCCTCCCTGTGCTCCCCCAGCCCTTCTGCGGTTGCAGCAGCCAAAGCAGCTCCTACTGCGCAGTGCACAGGATTATCATTCCAGGCACTGCAGGAAAATACGCGCTTGGAAGCGATTAACTCATGATCTCTCATTTAATTAAACAAAGGGAAAAATGATGTATTTGCTTTCTAGCTCTGAGGTCCTGCTTCTGCACATGCTGTAGGTCAGGGCATGCTCAGCCAGGAAAAGGCAGGCCCAAAGCTGGACAATCCCCCTGCCAGCCCAGGGCTGGTTTGGTTTCACTCACAGGGGATTTTGAGGGATCCCAAATTGCTCTGAAAGCAAAGCGTGACCTCATGTGAGCCTCGAGCTTTGGAGATAGTGCACAGCTAACCCCAGTCCTTATACTGGGCAAGAGGGAGGGAATAGTAGATGGCAGAGGGAACAGGAACATCCCTGGCTCTGTACCACACTTCAGTGACCCACAGAGATTAGCATATGGCAACACAACCAGCACCAGTTGCCTGTACCTGCCCCACAGCCCAAGATCCCTGCAGCCCTGCAGGATGTTTATATGGGTCTGATACAGCTACAGAAGAACCACACCTGCTCTTAACGTACCCAAACACCAGTATTCATCCTTGTCAAAGTCATATCCTGCTGCAGTCCTTCAGGAAGGAAAGCCTGTGCCTGGAGAAGCAGAGCTTGCCCCAGCCTTTCCCAAGGGAAGCTGGAAGCAGCTTGCTCTCTGCTGTTGACCATCTCCAGACCTGCCTGGGGCGCAAGCATGACCAAACACTACTCCCAAAAACATGGTATCACATGCCTTCAGACACAGCAATCCAGCACCTCTTCCCATCAGAGCTCTCTATTCATGTTACCACTCTACCCTTTCCTTTAGGTTTTCCTACTCCAGCTTCTCTAGAGCAGTGCCTGCGACTTTGTGCAACACCCAAAACCCCAAAAAAGTTGCTGACAACTGCTGAACAGATTTAACACTGACCCGCAATTCAAGAGAGTCATCATACAGACAGAGAGGAGCAGAACAGGGAGATGGAGATAAGCCTTTCCTCACAGGGAGTGACCTGCTCACACCTGAGCTCTCAATGAACTGAACAAGAGGTAGATCTTACCTGAGCAACAAACAAGCCATGCTGCCAAAGACTTGTGACTTTCTATTAGCAAAAGATCCAGGAGATGATACAGGTATTTAAAGGGCAGCTGTGAGAACAGACCAGAGCCCTGTCCTTCAACAGACATCTTCCAGCTGAAATGAGGGCCTGTGAGTAGATGCAAAGAGCTGTGTGTAAAACATCACCCTATAGCTGGAAACCAGCTTGTTTTGGTTTAGGTTAATCAAGGGATTAAGTACTTAATCTGAAATAACTGTCTAAGCACAGGGGGTATTTAAGTATCATTGGCATAGATCTAACCATGCAATTAATTAATGAAGTTGTACTCTGTGTGATGCAAAGCTTTGAGTGCTCCTAGAATACCCTTTCCAGCATCAGTCATGCTGGAAGAGCATGAGCACATGTTGGCTGTGGTTTCATAGCCCAGCATCAGGCACACATGGCCTTTCACCTCCTCCAGCTCTTCCAGGGCTCTTCACTCTCACCACCAGACTTCAAGGGCTGCCCCTTGACCAAGCCAGGTCACAAAGAGCCTGGCCATGGCACCATATGCCATGGTCCAGCCAAGGAGCTCCCTGTTCCAAGTGTCATGTTCCTACAAGAGGCTTGGACAAGGCTTGCTAAATCCAGATATCACAGGCAGAGCCTAAATTTTCCCAGGCCTAAATTTCCCACAAGTCATGGAATCACAGAATGGTTTGGGTTGGAAAGATCATCTAATTCCAACACCTTCCTCCAAGCCCTGTCCAACCTGGCCTTGAACACTGCCAGAGATGGGGCATCCACAGCTTCTCTGGGCAACCTGTGCCAACACCTCACCACCCTAACAGGGAAGAACTTCGTCCTTGTATCCAACCTAAATCTCCTCCCCTGTTTAAGTTTGAGCCCATTACCCCTTGTGCCATCACTACAGACTCTGACGAAGAGCCGTGGGACATTACAGCAGGCTCTCTTTCTTTACAGGGCTCTTCTTGCAAATGCACTAAAAACCTTTCTCTCTGCTATGCAACAAAAGAAATTGCTTAAGCTTATTCACTTTATTATTAGTTACAGTAGTTCCTCCAGCCTCAACATCAGGCATTGGCAAATCAACCTGCGCAGTAGCACTTTGTACCCTTTCCTCTGTTGTGCCTAATGGTGCTCCAGGCAGAGGAAAGGTTTGCTTATACCAGCTGGCTGCAAAATACCCTGCGTAAGTTCTTAGCCAAACAGGTCAGCTCATTTTAACACCTTTTAGTCAGAGGCATTAGGCCACAGACAACACCTTGTGTTCAGACACCCATCTGGGGGTATCTTACAACAGATGGGAAGCCTCCTGTGCTCAGAGACAAAACAATAATCTTTCAGCAGGGCAACTGGCAAGTGCCAGAAATGATCTTCACAGGGTCAGCATTTACATTATTACTTACATGCCAGCTTTGCACACATTCTGAGCTCATGTTTAGGTTTCACCCCTTCCTCTAGCAAGGTGTATGAGCTGCTGGACAGACTCCCACAGGGCCTGGTAGATTCTCCATGTCTTGCAACATCCATAATTGAGGGTGGATGCCACTAAGAAAAGGTCATGTTTGAGTTACAGAGCTCCCAGACTCAATGTGGGAGCTAGGTAGTACTCCACAGTCCCAGTATCTGGTAACAGATGAGCCATAGTTCCTTTTGGCTTTAAACAGGTCGTATTACCGCTTGTTCATGAAATACAAGTTCTGTTATACCAACGGGGAACAGAAACTGTGAGGCTGTGAGGATGGATCAGCCAGAAGGACAGAGCAAGCAGCCCAGAGATGGCCACGGCTATGCCAGCTCAGTCCTGGGCCACCACAAAAAACATCAGTTTTTGCCCCACCAGGAGAAATGCTCCCGGTGAAAGTGACCCAGATGTGCTCCAAGACTCTCCAAGCTCACTCGGGAACAGCCACACGTGTGGTTAAGCTCTCCTACTCCTGAGCAGCCAAGAACAGGACAGAGTTAGATGAAGACATTTCCCCTATATTTGGATACAGCCCTAAAAGCATGTCTCCAGGAAAGCCAAGTAAATCAGCCATAAATTCACTGCATTGCTTTTAGTAAAGTCCTGAGTTAGAAAGGAGTAAACACAAGCTTTTAAAGCTACTCCCTCTATAGCTTGCTTTTTTTTTCCAAACAGAAAACAGTCTCACATGTCCCATTATTTCCATACATATCAAAGGAGGGTAGAGATTTAGCTAGCGATTTCTAAAAGATCTTTGTGCACTGAAGGGATGTATGCCAAAACGTGGGTGGTTGTAAGCCCAAACACAAAGGAGAATACATCCACAGGCATTTGCCCCTTGATCCATTAACGGGCCTGCATACCAGCCTCCTGAGCATATGAGAAGGACCTTGTTCAAAAGGTAAATGTATTCAGAAAGATGACAACAGATGGCAAATAATCCACATCCTTTAACCACGTTGGAGGCTCAGCAGGGCCAGGTTTTTATTGGGAGGCTCCAAGATTCAACAGGCAGCCTCAGGGAAGGTATCATCCTGAAGGAACCTGCTCAGGAAGCCTCGCCACTCCTGCCAACACTGCCACACCTAATGCAGGCTGCAAAGCTCAAGGTGGACACCTAGCTCACATCACCAAGTCCTGCAGCCTTGCTTCTGTGCACCACACAAACCACCATTGTGCCCCACTGGGGGTGACCAGAAGCCCCACAGAGGCTCTGCTCTGCCACATGCACCAATGTCCAGGAGGAGCACATGAAAGTCTTCATCTGGTCTCTGCTGCACTTCATAGACTGGTTTAGGTTAAAGCTCGTCTAGTTACAACTCCGTTGCTCTTCAGGTGAGCCATTTGATTCCATCCAAATCAATGGCTGGTTTCTGGAGCAAAGGTTCATCCTGGGCTTCCCAGCCTGATGGCAGGATGGTAAATCCGAGCAGACAGAAACACCTCCAGATTCTTTCTGTGCTGCTTTGATCTTGGAAGCTTCAGCTTGGTGTCCAGTGATGCAAAAAATGGATCTGTATGAAGCCAGCCAGAAGCACTCACCACAAGAAAGGCCTCTTTTTTTCTGATGAATAACTAGGCCAGCCAACAGCAATGAGGCAGAGAGGTATTAGCGTGGCCAAACCCTCAGAGTCAACAGGGGCACCTCCATTCACTTCTCTTGAGTTGCAACCCAAGTGTCCTGGGTGCTGTAGAAAGCTCAGAGCACCTGACCACCAGAAGCAGGCAGCTTACCCCAGCAGCATATCCTGGCTTTTTAATGCTCTTCTGCCAGCAAAACACCTGATCCTGATGCTACTCTTTGGCTATTAGGTTGGCTACACTGAGCTCTGCAGGACAGGAACAGGGGGTTCCTCCATGAGTTAGAAAGGCAAGAGCAGGAACAAAAGGTGCTCTGATATTTAATGTCCACAGGTGGGCTGAGTGTATAGCTTATGCAGAACACCCCTTAACTGCTGCAAGAGATTTTTTAGCACTTTGGTACTAAAGCGGCCTGTAGCCCCCCATGTCTGTCATTTCCACCCACACTCAGGACCAATGGTCAGGTTGAGGCTGTGCCCACAGCCTGTAGAATCATAGGATCAACCAGGTTGGAAAAGACCTTTAAGATCATCAAGGCCACCACTGAACCATGTCACCGAGGGCCTCATCTACACAGTTTGTGAACACTTCAGGGACGGTGACTCTACCACTGCCCTGGGCAGCCTGTTCCAATGCCTGAACACCCTTTGGGGAAGGAATTGTTCCTAATACCCAGTCTAAACCTTCTCCTGCACAGATTGAGGCCATTTCCTCTTGTCCTATCCCTTGTTCCTTGGGAGAAGAGACCAGCCACCTCCTGGCTTCATCCTCCTGTCAGGTAGTTGTAGAGAGCAATAAGGACCCCCAAAGCCTTCTGTTTTCCAGAAGATGTTTTGCACAGATCAGTCACAGACAGGGTCACATTTGAGGTGAAGGTAGAACATTAGGCTCTAGGAGCCAAGTGGCTGTGATGTGCTCTAGGATTTAGCAGCAGACATGCTGGCAAGGCATGTCCACAGGGCTGACTGCAAGATGGCCAGCAAGATGGCCAGAGGTGGTTCTAGTACAGGATGCCGAGTCTCACTCAGCATACAGTCCTCCTTGGACACCTGCAGTATCTCACTATAAACATGCCTTGTCTTGCATTCCCACCCTGGTACTAGAACCCATTGGGTGGTTACTGGGAGGAGACACATGGATGCAGTTAGCCTGACACCTACATTTAGCCATTATTTTATTGCTGCAATGAACAGCGTGTTCACCTGCCTAGTGTTTTTGCAAAGAAGCTGGGTAAAATGCACAAATTGTCATCCTTGTTACCCCAGAGAAGCTTTCAAACTACTTCCGTGTGCTCAGGATTACATCTCTGGGCTTTGTCTGTGTTCCAGCATCTTGCTCATGGCTTTGGCATTGGCACAGAAATAAAAATAGAAGATCCCCAATGCATAAAGCTCTTTGTGATTCCCAGACTCATTTCCTTCCCACCCTAGGAGAAGACACAACAGAGGATAAAAGAAAGACTATGTTCTCTGCTGAAACCTCTCTCCCTCCAGCACAGAGGGGCCACCTGAAATTCCCTGCAGGAAGACACCACCATTTCCACATCTTAAGATACCCATGGGCTGTGCTCTACACATCTGTGTGATAACTGGAGCCTTGGAGCATGCCACCATAGCCTGAGCAGCAGCCCAGGCAAGTCCAAAGTGCACAGTTGCTGGAGCCTCACCAAATTCACATGCTGGGTCCACAGTGCCCCAGCTACCATTAAAGAGCAGCAGCAGTCACTCTAGCAAGGGCAGAAAAGCACCCCTGGGCTCCCTGCCCAGCCAGAGTAGCTTTACGGGCAGGAAGGTGTCCCTCACCATGCTTGCTTTGCCTCCAGCCAACCCACCCAAGAGTACTCGAAACTGCTTCTCAGGTGGGGCAGTCTGGCCGTATGTCCTGACCATGTCCTGTGCCCCATCCAGCAGCAGGTGAAACCCACTCCCCCTCCCAATTAGGAGAAATATCCACCAGGGCATCAGGGCAGATCCCCAGCCAGCAAAGTAACAGGCAGACAAGCAGAGTAGAGCCCAGCCAAGCCCCTGCCTTGCTCACACCAAGCAGTTTTCATAGCTGCAAAGGTCAGTTCTAGTGGAAGTGGGATACTATGGCTTAAGGTGTCTTACACATAGAATCATAGAATAGTTAGGGTTGGAAAGGACCTTAAGATGATGTAGTTCCAACCCCCCTGCCACGGGCAGGGACACCTCACACTAAACCATGTCACCCAAGGCTCTGTCCAACCTGGCCTTGAACACCGCCAGGGATGGAGCATTCACAACTTCCCTGGACAACCCATTCCAGTGCCTCACCACCCTTACAGGAAAGGACTTCTTCCTTATATCCAATCTAAACTTCCCCTGTTTAAGTTTTAACCCGTTACCCCTTGTCCTGTCACTACAGTCCCTGACGAAGAGTCCCTCCCCAGCATCCCTATAGGCCCCCTTCAGATACTGGAAGGCTGCTATGAGGTCCCCATGCAGCCTTCTCTTCTCCAGGCTGAACAGCCCCAACTTTCTCAGCCTGTCTTCATATGGGAGGTGCTCCAGGCCCTGATGATCCTCATGTCCCTCCTCTGGACTTGTTCCAGCAGTTCCATGTCCTTTTTATGTCGAGGACACCAGAACTGCACACAATACTCCAGGTGAGGTCTCACAAGAGCAGAGTAGAGGGGCAGGATCACCTCCTTGGACCTGCTGGTCACACTCCTTTTGATGCAGCCCAGGATACGGTTGGCTTTCTGGGCTGCGAGTGCACACTGAAGCCGGCTCATGTTCATTTTCTCATCGACCAGCACCCCCAAGTCCTTCTCCTCAGGGCTGTTCTGAATCTCTTCTCTGCCCAACCTGTAGCTGTGCCTGGGATTGCTCCAACCCAGGTGTAGGACCTTGCACTTGTCATGGTTGAACTTCATAAGGTTGGCATCAGCCCACCTTACAAGCGTGTCAAGGTCCCTCTGGATGGCATCCCTTCCCTCCAGCATATCAACCGGACCACACAGCTTGGTGTCATTGGCAAACTTGCTGAGGGCGCACTCAATCCCACTGTCCACGTCAGCGATAAAGATGTTGAACAAGACCGGTCCCAACACCGATCCCTGAGGGACACCACTCATTACTGGTCTCCAGCTGGATACTGAGCCATTGACCACAACTCTTTGCGTGTGGCCATCCAGCCAGTTCTTTATCCACCGAGTGGTCCATCCATCAAATTGATGTCTCTCCAATTTAGAGACAAGGATGTCGTGTGGGACAGTGTCGAATGCTTTGTCCAGGTAGATGACGTCAACTGCTCTACCCCTGTCCATGTAGTGCTTCGAGCATCCTCCAGATGCAGCAATCCTACACACACACATCATTCCTTACACTGAAAAACAACTGGCCCCGTGAAGAGGAATCACCTGCCTCATGCAGGACATGGCAGCCAGCAGTTGCACAGTGCCAGACCTCTATCAGGAGCCAAGCTTCTGAGAGTCCTGCAGGCTGCCAGAGGCCATGGGGATGTCTAATGCAGGCAACACACTGACCCACATTCACTTAGAGCCCAAACCTTATGCTTGCAGGGTATGTTGGATTCACCAGGACACCAAAAACCCAAGATAAAAAGAACAGCTTAGAGCTACAGTCACAGCTGAGCTGCTCAGAGATACACCTCCTGAAATGCAGACTGGTCTAGTGTTGAGAGCATACCCTTGCCATGGACCACAGGTTTCCATAGTGTGGCCAGTGCCCATTGCTGCATCTTTGGCAATTTGCTTTCTGGTGCTTGCTCCTTGCAGCTGCCAAGCCTGAACTCAGCACCCAAGAGGCACACAATCCCTCCTCAGCAGCAAGGCATGGTTCCCACATACCCACAACCCACCATGGACCTGGATGGCTGTAGCACTGCTTACACTGAGGCCCCTGCTTCAGATATCTTTTGCATCACACATTAAAACAAGGTGAAGGAGAGCCTAAACTGGAGAGGAAACACTTGGGAATCAGAAAGTCACCAGTCTCTGCTGGAGCACAGCTCCAGTCCCTAAGCAGAATGCATCCCTTAGGACTGCAAGGTATGCCAGAATGCATCCCTTAGGACTGCACCCACTCTGCACAGACCCAAACAGTGCTCTTCTTTGACTGCAGCTTCATACCGCAACCAGAATAGACCAAAATGTGCCAGGGACACACTAGGCATGGGGTGAGGAAAAGGGGTCTCCTTACTGGAGTGGAAGAGTGGGAGAAGCAAGATGCCTCCAGGCCTTCACAGCAGGATGGGAGAGGAGAGCACACTACAACTCTGACATGGGCATGTGAGGGTACAGAGAGCCACAGGGTCCTCTGCAGAGGAGCTGGAGTGTGGCAAAGGGGAAAGACATGGGTCTGAATTCAAGCTCAGGCTGCAAAAGCCAGAAGTTGGGCAACTCATCCTCCAGTGAAAGCCAACCTTCTCCAGGCTCAGAAGCTGGAGTCTTAAAAAGGAGCAAGTCACTGCTAGGCACAGCAGCCATACAAGCTGTTTGTCCCCCTCATGTACTTTGTTCCCTCTGCTGTGGAGAAGCAGGCCATGACACAGCAGGACACATCCAGGACATTTGGGGCCGTTGGGCACATGGATCCTAGCCTGAGCCCATGAACAGACTATGAGAAGCCAGACTGCTGCTCAGTGGCATCTCATCACAGGTCCTTCCAGCCTCTGCCAAACCAAGGCTGGGCACCTCTGCTTGCAGGCAATGCCTGCAGGCCCTGCAGCCCCTGCAGGGGAAACAGGGCTCTCTGCTCCCATCTGGGTTCAACAGCCTCTCTCCTTTTCAGAGAAGGATCCCCACTCGGAAAGGGCAGGATCCATGGCTGGCTCCAGGAGTTTCCATGAGCCCCTGAATGCCTCCCTGGGCAGAAGAAAAGCCGATGCTCTCCCCTTCTCTGGGCTCTGCAAAGAGGCAGTGAACACAGCCCCAGGGCAAGGGCAGGAGAAGAGCCCAGCATCTAGGCAGCCCGATAGACAGGGCCATGCCGACCTGCCCCATCCCAGCTCCTCGCTCCAGGGCTGCACTCCTATAGGTACTACCCCGCAGTGCCAATGAGAGCCCCGTGTCCCTGCAGCCACCGTCCAGGGCTGGACCCAGGGTGCAGTGTGCTAGTCGAGTAACGGGAAGTCCCAGAAGAGCTGTTTCCCACTCCCAGCATGAGCCGTGAGCTGGCTCCAGGCAGGCTGCCCCACAACAGCTCCATCCCGTGCCCGTGGCGAAGAGCCCTCCGTAGAGATTTCCTTACCATGTTCCCGGCCTCCTTTATTCCCCCTCACTTCCAAAGGCAACGTTTCTTCTCCTTTTCCTCCATGTGTGCGACGCGGCGTCTCCTCTTCCCTCCGAGGACGTGAACCACCGGAGCACTTTGAGTTCTGGACTGTAATCCAAGCCCTCACCGCCCCCAGCACAGCTCC
Organism: Lathamus discolor; assembly: GCF_037157495.1. Taxonomy (NCBI): domain Eukaryota; kingdom Metazoa; phylum Chordata; class Aves; order Psittaciformes; family Psittacidae; genus Lathamus; species Lathamus discolor. The sequence goes on along the minus strand of NC_088909.1, from coordinate 23,307,590 downwards.
AACTAATCTAACTCATGACACTACCGGGGCTGAGCAGGGGACCTCCAAGGTTTCTCTGACAGCCAACTCCAGAGGGGCATAGCGAGCGTAGGGTGCCGCCTCCCCCAGCCTTGCAAGAACCTCGGGGACACGGGCAGAGACAGCAGCACTCAGCGGCTGCTGGTTACAGTACTGCTGGTATCTGCGTCCCTCAAGAGCACGCCTCAGCCTCTGCACAGACCTGCTTAATGCAGATGCTTCGTGGCAGAGAGCTGCCTTTGCCCGGGAAGGGCTGAATAGCTGCTGGAGGAGAATAAACCTACGGCAGGCATCCCGAGGTCTCAAGCTTCCCAAAGAGGTTTCCAGCAAAATCCTCCCCCTACCTCCTCTTGGCTCGCTTTTCTGTAAGTCCAGAGAGGCTTCTCCACTCTGTGAGATCCTGGGGCAGCGCTGCAGGCTAAGCAGAGTGCTGAGAAATACAAAAAGAGTGCTCTGAAATTTTGTGTTGCTAACTTCTAGAAGGAAAACAGAGAGGCAGTGACCGCTTCAGGCAACAGCGACAAACTGCATTGGTATCAGGCGGGAGATAAGAGACCTCACCCCCTCCCAAAGGAGGAAGTAATTTAACATGGCAAGTTTCTCCACCCCTCCATTAATTGTTTAAGATGGCCAGAGGCCAAAACACTGCCCGAGCAGTGGAGAAGGTCACGGAACAGGCAGGCAGCAGCCTCCAGAAGTGACAACGGGAAAGGGCAGAGCCACAGAGGCAGAGAGGGAGGGGAGAGGCAGGTGCTGCAGGGCATCCCAGGACCTGCTGGACACACAGAGTCTTTGTCTAACGGGAAGCAGGGCAGGAAGTGACACACAGGCGAAGCTTCAGAGCCCTGGGCATGAGGTGCAGGGCCTGGCAGCATGGCACAGGACCACGAGCTTTCTCCCTAGCCTTGCTTGGAAAAGCAACATGTGATCATGGATGCTCCACAGGGGCCGACCCTCCATTAAGGAAACCACAGTGCTGGGACGTGGCTGTCCCCTCCTTTGTAAGACATCATACAGACCATCCCAAAAGGACAGGTGACTTGTGCAGGACATGAGGCGGGAAGATGTCCCCTGCATGGGCAAGCTCAGAAGAGCAGCACAGGATATTTGCCTGCTGAAGCTGGGGTTATAGCTACCAAACACCCCTGCTGCCGAGGCTCTAGGGACAGGCCCCACAGTCTTCCCAAGCCCTATTCCACAGGGCCAGCAGCAGAGCCCATGACAGCTGGTCCAGGTAAAGAGCCCCTTCAGAAAATCCTCTCCCAGGGAGGATTGCCAGTAGTTGGCCCTAAAACCCATTGTACATGATGACCTCATGGCATGTTTTCAGACATAACCAGTGAACAAGGGTTCGAGTAGTCCCAAATCCAACCATTCCATACACCAGCTGCATGACATGCTGTTGTGCTTCTTATGGGCAACAACGATAGATGATGGTCCCTGCAGCACACCACAGCAGGGAGAGCTTCCAGCCCACTTCAGGTGAGATCAATTGAAAACCATAGAATCACAGCCTGGTTTAGGTTAGAAGGGACCTTAAGATCATCCAGTTCCAACTCCCTGCCACAGGCAGGGACACCTTCCACTGGAGCAGGTTGCTGCAAGCCCCATCCAGCCTGGCCTTGAACACTGCCAGGGACAGGGTAGCCACAACCTCTCTGGGCAACCTGTGCCAGAGCCTCGCCACCTTTACAGTAAAGAACTTCTTCCTTATATCCAATCTAAACTCTCCCTGTTGCAGTTTTAACCCATTACCCCTTGTCCTATTGCTACATTTCCTGATGAAGAGTCCTTCCCCAGCATCCTTGTAGGCCCCCTTCAGATACTGGAAGGCTGCTGTGAGGTCTCCATGCAGCCTTCTCTTCTCTAGGCTGAACAGCCCCAACTTTCTCAGCCTGTCTTCATATGGGAGGTGCTCCAGCCCCTGATCATCCTCATGGCCTCCTCTGGACTTGCTCCAACAGCTCCATGTCCTTCTTAAACTGGAAAATAATCCCAAACTGGGTGAAGGAGAGCAGCCTTGCCAATGCAAAGGATGTTAACAACCCAGCACAGCCACTACTTTGTTGTCGTCGCATTAACTAAAGGAATTTGTGATCATGTTGCTTAATGTGGGAGAGCCTCTTTGTCCCCCATACTCACAGCAGGAGGATAAGGAACCTACCATACTGCCCCATGCCTCCAACCACAGATGTCGCCATCTGCAGAAGTAGCTGTGCCCTTATCTATTCCCCAAACACACCTCCCAGCCTACAGACATGGCTATACCTTTGCAACATCCTCCTGCAGGTGCTGGGAGTCTCCCTAAGGACAACCTTTAACCAGCAAACAGGTCTCTGCAGTTACAAGCCTCTAAGTAGAGATCTGAAGCCTTCAAGCAGTCTTGACTACCAGCAGGCTGGGTACTGATACTGGGCTCTTCTGGGCTACTCCAGCAGTGGGTTAAAGCCTCAAACAGTCATATACAGCCTGTTCGAAAGCCCGCAGTGGGGCTGAAAGGGACCCCACAGGCCAGAAGCTATCTCATCTTTTGAATAAGAGACATGCGCTCCTCAGACAGCACAAAGGATAGCAAAGACCCAGGTTGGGCTGGGGCAACCCAAGAGCCTGTGGGATGAAGGGGGCGGAGTAGAGAATCTGCTCTTATGCTGCTACCAAACCAGTTAGGTCTCCTGCACTCAGACCTCTGGCAGCAGCTCCAGGGTGAGAGCAACTTTTGGCTTTCATCCCTTCAAGTGGTGTCTGGGAGCACAAGGTTGCCATCTCCTTTAGTTAGTAGCTTAAAATACCATCAAGCTGCCTAATTCCAGCTCTTTGATGGCCAGAAAAAGAGGCATTTTCAAGGGCTGGTGTAAGAGTTTGCAGCATCCCCATAAACAGATGAGAGGGACACCACATAAGCAGACAGAGCCCATAGCTTGTTCCTATCCCATTTTTCACCTCTGTGACCAGAGACACAGCCAACACTCACTATCCACATCCTACTCAAACTATATAACCATTAGCACATATTTTTTGCAGTGCAACAGCCAGCTGAGTTGTGGAGATGATAATTAAAAGCTCTCAACAAGTTCCCAAGCCAAAACCACACAGGACAACGCGGGGAAGTTGGTGGCTGTAGATCTATATTTATACAAGCAGAGAGGGAAAAGGCTGTCTATCACAGGAGCAGCTTAGAGCCCAACCTCATCCTCCTCCCTTTGCTGCACAGCACTTGAAGCTCAGGAGCACCTTTCCCCATCAAGGATCTTCAACCTGGAGAGCCCAAGCTCAGCTCACCCCCATCCCAGTCAGAGTCAGTGACGTGATTTCCTGTGCTGTGGCGCTGTGTTAAGGAGAACATCTCACTGCTGTTTACTCTCATATAGAGCTTTTCTTTTTTTCCATTGCAAAGTGGCCTTTCCCTCCTCTCCTGCATTGTAGAACTACTTCCCGCAGAAGCACATGGGAGACAGCTGTAGCCAGCACTTCAGTGGGTGTTCAAAAGCCCCTCTTGACTGTCTGACAACAATGCCGCACTTGTTCCCCAACACAGTCTCACACTGTCTCCTCGCAGGAGCAGCTCCTCGCTCTCACACAAGGCCAGCACTTTCCTTGGGCTTGGTTTAATTGCTGAAGCCACTGCAAAAGGCTGTCGTCATCCAGCTCTGCAGGCAGAGAGCAGCTTCCCACACAGCAGACCCAGGTCCTGTGCATGGACTGATGGGCACTGAGGGAACTGCTCTGGTACCTGCCTGCAGCAGCAGCTCAATACTTCTAAGCACAACCTGTCCCTGAGGTAAAATATGGCAAAAGGCAGCAAAGGCCAACATCAAGAAGGATGGGGAGACAAACTTTGAAGCCTGTGGGACATCCCCAGATTTGAGGGAGGAAAGCTGGAACACCAACTGTTCTGAAATTTCACGGGTTATAACTTCAGACCTTCATCTCTTTCTTCCCCATCCCCTTTCCCCTCTGTTGCATCTGGTTTGCAGAGCTGCTGAAGCAGTATCACAGCCTAGAGCCCCATAAGGGCAGGGAGAGAGCAGAGGCAGAGGCTGGAGGCAGGGAAAGGACCTCTGCCTGTGAATCAGTTCTGCTTATCTTCAGTTGTGCAAAGCAGGGAGAGCTCACTGTTTTTATGAATAGGACTCTGCTGTGCTGGAACCAAGACAAGACAGATGTTTTAGATGCCAGATAAGGACATCTTCTGACCTAGGGGAAGTTGTGCAATACACGTTAACTAGACAACTGCACTACAGCAGCCAAAAACACTTAGGAAAACAGCCCCACGCACTCCATGTTAGTTTAGCATGATCACTGGTGTGGTCTTCAGCACACAACACACAGACCCTCCTATGGCCATAGGGACTGCTAAGGTGAAGGAGAGCCTCAGAGCAGGCATTGGCAGAGCAGCAGTCCAGGACCTATGGCCCCTGCTCACCCACTCATCAGTGGATGTCTCTAAATCTACTTCCAGGCACCTCCTCATCATCCTTTCCACCAGCCCCCACGTCCACACACGTGGCTATGCAGATGTCATATCTGATTAAGCTGTGCCCTGAAACTACAAGTTCAAGAAGTGTACCTTACAATCCCACCAAGCTACCCATTATGAACCCCATTCCCTTTCCGCTTGGCAGCTTACAAAAACATGGGAAGCCACCAAGAAGCGGCATTAGACCCCACTCAACACAAGCAGGCACCTGAAGACCAGAGACAGATTTTGCTTTTCTTTGGGAAAACCTGTTTGAAGCAAACAAGTGCTGCAGCAAGTGTAGCTGCAAGCAGCCCTTTGAACCAACAATATTTCGGTACAGAACTAGTTCCCTCCCCATCAGGAGGACAAGAGCAGGTTGTATGCAGTTTAATAATGTTTACTTGTGATCTGAAAGAAAGGTTTAAAGCAGGTCTTGGCTTCACAAAAGCACATCTTGGTTTAACCAATTAGTTTGATAATCCCCTACTTGCAATCCTCAGGAGACATTCAGCTTCTAAAGCAAGTAATTAACACTAAGTGGCAACCTCTTTGTGAGGCTCAGGCTGATTAGGGGAAAAAATGTCTTAAGCCAGAAATATAATCATGGTGTGATTTCCCAGAAGATCTGGAGGAGAGGCTGCACAACAACAGCTGGTCACGCTCACCAACTGAAGCAACAAGAGCAACTCAATTACTTGGTCCCCAGCTACGCTTCAAGATGTTGTTCAGTGCCATGTGCAAACCTGACGTGCCCTTAACCATCAGGGGGCTTTCCAGACCTTTTACAGGTATAGAAGGCAGGTAGGTCCCACTTTGAGCTCTCAAATGCATGTGTGCCACTGGGGGGATAAAAAAAAAAGTAATAAAATAAAGCAACTGCCCATCAGGCCTGCTGCAGCACATATACAAGCACACAGTGCACAGTCCCACAGGAAAGCAGTCCAAGAGGGCGATGCCAGCCTTACAGCTTCTCTGCACAGCTCCGAAGGCACACCTTGATGACATAGTGTCCTCCCAGACAAGCCAGCTGCTCTCCATACATGCAGAGCACTTGCTTGTCTAATGCCTGCTCCAGGCATCCCCAAGTGTCCAGGATCTCAGCTCAGAAACAGCCCAGCACTGGCATCACTGCCAAAGCCCACAGGACACAGTCCTGCTTCTGCACACATCCAAGTCCCAGGCTGGGCATCTTTCGGCTCTGTCAGCTTTGGGCTAATGACCTCTCCTTATATGAAGGTCATGAACACAGCCAGTACAGGTAGGAGCAGGGCTTGAATGGAATCCAGGCCTCCTGCCCCAGTCGGGCACCCTACCAATAAGCACATTTTCTCTATAGCACACACATCCCCCAAGAGGTTTCCTAGCTGTGGTGGACTCCCCTACTTGGGTCTGGGTCTCAGCATCCCACTCTCTGGTTGGCAGGAGGAGAGAAGACCCCAAATCCCCCAGGAGCCTGGAACAGAGACCTGTAAGACACAGAGCCAGGCAGGGCCAAGCCTTCGTGGATGCAAACCCAGAAAATAGAACTAAAATACTTAAGAGGACCTGCTTGCTTGTCTCCCTGCAGTTTAGGCACTGCCTGCCTTTCCTGAGGGAAAAGTGCTCTTGGCTTAGTCCAGCTATGGTTTCAGGATTGCTGCTTCAAAACTCAGCACCACCTCTGAATAGAAGAACAGACTGGCTTTTTCTGAAGAGCAGCCTGAAACTGACCTGTCTCTCTCCAGATCCCATGTCTTTAATGGGATCTGTTTACCTTCCCTTCTGGCAGTGATGCTCAATGCTATTTACTCCGACAGCACATGTTTAGTGTACTCTCTGAGACAGCACACTCACTTCTGAGCTAGACATGCCAGCGGGCACCTACACCCTTCATGCCCCAGCCGAGTAGCCACCTCCCCAGCCCCTCTCCCACCTGCACAGGGCATGTGAGGCAGAGGGTCCCCCAGCTACCACAAATGCCATCCTCACCTCTCAGCTGCCGGAAGAGCACTCTGTCCAGGTCTGCTTGACAGAGCAAGGGTTGCAATGACAGACACACACCCCCCCCCCCACCCCATGTCACTGCACCAACAGGAGCCCTGACCTGTGTCACTGCTCTGTGCGCAGTTCGCACCTAAGCAACCAGCACCCACACCAGGGAAAGCAGATGCAACGTTCTGTGGACACCCCAAGTAGGTACTAAGCACCAACCACTACCAAACAAGGGCTGGGACACACTTCTGAGCTGGAGACCCATCCCTTCTCTTCCCAATAGCAACCTAAACCCGACTGTGCCCTGCTAGGAGGGAGAGCTGGCAGCTTTAATCATCCCACTCCAGGGAGGGAACCCCACTTCCAACCACTGACTGCAGCCTCTGCCCCACAGTTTGCAGAGCCAGGCCCTACCTGGGATGGCAGCCGGAGAACACAGCACCTCCTTCACTCTGCTCCAGGAGCTCTCAGTCCCCAGGACTGCTATTCCCCCTGAGCACAAGCTCTGCCAGCCCCATCCAGCTCCCCCAGCCCCTCACAGACCCCACACTTACAGCCAGCACTTGAAGAGCCTCTGCCCAGCAGTTCCCAGCAGATCCTGCAAACCATTCTCCCATGGCAGAGCCTATGCAGAGAGAAGGAAAGCTCTCACCTGCCTGCAGTTTGCTCCTGCAGGCAGAGCAGCAGCTGGGTTAGCTCAGCACTGAGTGGGGCAGAATAATAGCCCCAAGGTGCAGCACCATGTAGACATGCAGTCCCACATGAAATTTATACAGCCACATGGGCCTTCCCTGGGACCAGCAATCGTGTTGTCTGTAGCAGCTGGGCTGTGGTGCCCACTGAACTTGGGCAGTCCCATTGTGGGTCCTTTGGGTGCTTTTCAAAGTACTCTTAATCCTGCTGGTATTCCCAGCAGTGGAAGGGTAACCTGCTCAGAGCTGAGCAGTGGTACCCAGTGGTACAGGAGAGACCTGCCTCCAGGTCCTCCCCTCTAGCCTTTTCCAGCTGGTAGCAAAGGGGTAAGATCTGGTTCCTCCATCGCAGTCTTAACAGAGCACCTCTACAAGGCTCCAGGCTGAGGTTCAAGCCACTCTGCAGCAGGCAAACAGCAGTTTGGGGCCAGGGTCTTCTGCCCAGGGGAGTCTGGAACCAGCTGTACTGATCCAGAGCACAGGAGGTGATAAGCTCCTCGGATGCCACTGGGAAGGGCTGGTTTGACGGGGATAGAAGCAGTCTGCCATGGGACATGCGTAGCTGGCAATTAGAGGAGTGAACCTCAGGGAATGCCTACAGCAAGAGTGCCAGGCAGGAACACAGAGCGTTTCCCAGAGCAGGTGGTGTGATGTTTTAACATCTTCATCGCTGACATGGACAGTGGGATTGAGTGCGCCCTCAGCAAGTTTGCCGATGACACCAAGCTGTGTGGTCCGGTTGATATGCTGGAGGGAAGGGATGCCATCCAGAGGGACCTGGACACGCTTGTAAGGTGGGCTGATGCCAACCTTATGAAGTTCAACCATGACAAGTGCAAGGTCCTACACCTGGGTTGGAGCAATCCCAGGCACAGCTACAGGTTGGGCAAAGAAGAGATTCAGAGCGGCCCTGCAGAGAAGGACTTGGGGGTGCTGGTCGATGAGAAAATGAACATGAGCCGGCTTCAGTGTGCACTCGCAGCCCAGAAAGCCAACCGTATCCTGGGCTGCATCAAAAGGAGCAAGACCAGCAGGTCGAAAGAGGTGATCCTGCCCCTCTGCTCTTGTGAGACCTCACCTGGAGTATTGTGTGCAGTTCTGGTGTCCTCAACATAAAGAGGACATGGAACTGCTGGAACAAGTCCAGAGGAGGGCCACAAGGATGATCAGGGGACTAGAGCAGCTCCCGTATGAAGACAGGCTGAGGAAGTTGGGGCTGTTCAGCGTGGAGAAGAGAAGGCTGCGTGGGGACCTAATAGCAGCCTTCCAGTACCTGAAGGGGGCCTATAGGGATGCTGGGGAGGGACTCTTCGTCAGGGACTGTAGTGACAGGACAAGGGGTAACGGGTTAAAACTCAAACAGGGGAAGTTTAGATTGGATATAAGGAGGAAATTCTTTCCTGTTAGGGTGGTGAGGCACTGGAATCGGTTGCCCAGGGAGGTTGTGAGTGCTCCATCCCTGTCGGTGTTCAAGGCCAGGTTGGACAGAGCCTTGGGTGACATGGTTTAGTGTGAGGTGTCCCTGCCTATGGCAGGGGGGTTGGAACTAGATGATCTTGAGGTCCTTTCCAACCCTAACTATTCTATGATTCTATGGTTCTATGATTCTATGATTCTATGATCATGGGTGCTACACCAGGGACCCTTCCTTCCCAGTGCAGGTTGGAGGGAGAGGACGCTGCACCAGGCAGGGGCACATGACAGGGATGCTGTGAGCATAGTGCCAGCTAGGATGGGCACTTCCTCTCAGTGGTGCCAGAGCACCAGCAGGAAATAGCGTGATTGAATCCCACCAGCAGCAATAACAATGTGTCTCCTACAGGAGATGAGCAGCTTCCTCTTCAGATAGGAGAGGGCAGAGGGCTCATGGCTCCTCATCAGCCTCCCCTGCTTTTCTCTAACCCCTTTCTTCCATCACTGCTGCTGTTCTCTTCCTCCTTGCAAAGGGACCTCTGCTCCCAGATCAAGACAGGGTAAGATCAGCAATGGAGCCACTACATAAAGGGACCAGGAGGCTTACACCCTTTAGCATTCATATAGAACCCGAAGTGGCCCAGTTGTTAATATGGGAACCCCTGCCTGTGGAGGAGCTTGGCAATAATGGGATGAACAGGTCAAGAACTGTGGGACTGATATCCCAGCTATCACTGGAACATCCTCTCTAGGTACTCCTGGAAGCAGAGGGAGTTCAGCAGCCCAGCCAGAGCTGGGAGTCCTCAGCCCTCTGAGTCCAGGAAGGAACCTCCTCACCACAGCTGAGTCCATACGTTCCAAGTGCGTGTTCTTTGCTGGTTTGGTTTTTTTACTTTAAAACAGGCTCTGGGTTTGGGTGGTGCTTTGTCCCTGACAAGGCAGCCCCTGCCTGCGTTCCCTGATGGCTGAAGTGAAGGCACCTGAGGCAGAGCTGGAGGCTCCCCAGGAACACTGGGTTGAGCAGTGGGTGCTGCCAACAGCCAGGGGTGGGCAGCTGCCTGCACAGCACCAGTGAGAGGAAATAGTGGTGGGAAGCTACGGGAGCAGCTCAACCCACACACCGCTGCTCCCCGGGCACACAGAAAGAGACCCAAAACTAGCACAGGGATGATGCAGGGTCTGGAGTCTGCTCTCTTAGAAGCAGACTGCAGGAGCTGGGCGTGTTTAGTCTAATATAGAGCAGACAGAGGGGACCTCATTACTGCAGATCAGTACCTGAGAGGTGGGTGCCAGGAGGATGGTGCCAGACTCTTTTCAGTGGTGCCCAGTGACAGGACGAGGAGCATAAACTGATACAGAAGTTTCACTTCAACATGAGGAAAAAGGACTTCCTTTGAGGGTGGCAGAGCCCTGGAACAGGCTGCCCTGGGGGCTTGTGGAGTCTCCCTCTCTGAGACATTCAAAACCCTCCTGGTTCCTGTGTGACCTGCTCTAGCTGGCACTGCCTTGGCAGGGGGTTGGACTGGATGATCTCCAGAGGTGCCTTCCATCCCTGACGATTCTGTGATTCAGTGATATATAGAATCATAGAATTGGGTTGGAATGGGCCTTCAAAGCTCATCTAGTCCCATGCCCTGCAGGGAGCAGGGACACCTTAATCCAGACCAAGTTGTCCAGACCCACATCCAGCCTGGCCTGGGATATCTCCAGGGATGGGGCAACCACCACCTCTCTGGGCAACCTGGGCCAGTGTTTTACCACCCCCAATGCACAAAATTTCTTCCTCACATCCAGCATGAATCTCCCTCTGCCAGGTTAAAGCCATTCCCCCTTGTCCTGTCCCAACAGGCCCTTGTCCAAAGCCCCTCTCCAGGTTTCCTGTAGCCGCTTTAGGCACTGGAGCTGCTCTAAGGTCTCCCCTTAAGGAGCCTTCTCTTCTCCAGGCTGAACCAGCCCAGCTCTCTCAGCCTGGCTCCAGGCAAAAGTGATAATCGGGTTTATTTTAATCACTGAACCCCCCCGCTGGAACCGCTCTCGCTGCGCTCCGCCGCACTCCTGCTAGGGGCCCGCCTGGGCCCCCTCGGGCGCCATCTTGGCGGCGGGCAGGCCGGGGCACGCCTCGGTGCGGCGCGCCCTCTGCCGGCCGCATCAGGCTCCCCGCAGCCCCCGGCTCCTGAGGCGGCGGCGACGGTGTGCGGCAGCCTTCTGCTGGAGCTGATTTACTGTTTACTTCAAAAGCTGGGGTTTTGGGGGGGTTTGTTGGGTGGGTTTTGTTGCGTTTTTTTGGTTGGTTGGTTTGTGGGGACTAAAAACCCAAACATTTATCATAATTCTGATTGTTCCCCAGCAGGAGAAAAAAGATCACAGTTAGCCTGGTGGGAATCACCCATTTACTACCCAGCAGGGGCCTGGCTGAGCTGCTCCCTCAGTCAGAGAATCACAGGATCCCAGGCTGGTTTGGGTTGAAAGGGACCTTAAAGCTCATCCAGTTCCAGCCCCCTGCCACAGGCAGGGACACCTTCCACCAGAGCAGTTAAAACAAAGCCAAACCAAAGACACTGCAGCATCCTTCATGCCCCACTTGTCAGTGGTGGGCTGAGCCTTGGTGCTCAAGAGATGATGGTGACACCACTGAAGATCTGAGGACACCTTTAGTTTTCCAGCTCACCACAAAGCCTCCCTAGCTCTAAAAATACCCAAAGCCACATCTCCTTCAGAGCACTGCCTGTCTGAAGCATCTCTGGGCTGTGAGTACACAAGGTCCTTGTGCGGCTGGGAAAGCACACGAGGATTTATCCTTCCTTGCAGAAGCAGCCCTGACATTTACCTCTCCCACCTGCTGAAACAGGATCCCAGGCATCAACCTCCAGGCAGCTTTTCTTGGTGACTTCAAGAACCATCTCTCAGGAACATAGAATGGCTTGAACTGGAAGGGACCTTAAAGCTCACCCACTGCCAACCCCTGCCACGGGCAGGGACACCTTCCACTAGAGCAGGTTGCTCCCAGCCCTGTCCAGCCTGGCTTTGAACACTGCCCACTGGATGGGGCAGCCACAGCTTCTCTGGGCACCCTGTGCCAGGGCCTCAGCACCTTCACAGGGAAGAACTTCTGCCTTGTGTCCCAGCAAACACAAGCTGGTGTTTGCCAGCTTCTTCACCACCAGCTCCTATCAGCCAGCCCCGCACCACCACATGTGAAAACATAAAAGATCTTGGCCTTCATAGCAGTTTTCTTTATTTTTGTCATCTTTCTGGGGTGCCTTTCCAAAGCTTTTGCTGGCTTTCTCCACAAATAGGAGAGGAGAGAGATGCCTACTGAAAATATGTGCATCTACATGCACGTAGGAGGTAGATGAGAATATCCCAGTGCTAGGAGATGGAGCTTTCTGAGAAAGTAGTAAGCACCCAAAGCATCATGAGAAACCTGGAGGGGATGACCCCAGCACAAGAGATGCTCATGTGGTTGCAGCACCAGCCATGCCTAGAGGAGAGCTCCCAGGGCAGCTCTGAACCCACCATTCATCCATCTGCCTGCAAGAGCCTCAGAGCCACAGAGCCACCAGGGACCCACATACGGCGAGGCCCCGGGTATATGCACAATCCAGAAGCCAACTTAGCCCGGGGATCCAGAGCAAAGCTTTAACTGTCTCTCTGACTTCAACCCCACTGCCTTTCCAAGCCCTTCTTCACCAGCTGCCTGCAGCTCAGCACAACCTGTGGTCTGAGATAGGTATCAGACCAATTGGGCTCACAGCCACCTCCCCAATATCCTCAACACCCTCCCTCTCCAACTAACCTGCAGCAGGTTCCATTTACCTTCAGGCCAGCCTAGCAGCGGGGCAGCAGATGCTAGGAGAAGGCGAGGTGAAAGGCGCTCAGGTGTCTTCTTCAGGGATCTTTGCCTTCCTCAGGGCTGTGAGGAGCAGCTCTGTCTGGCTGTGGGGAGGATCACAGCTCTAGGATCTGGGGTACTCATAAAATCAAAGACCCTAGCATTTTGACATCCATCCTGGCTGTTCTGCAGGAGTCCCCAGGAGCAGCAGCCTGGCCACACATGGAATCCCACAGCCGCGTTTGCTCCTCCAGGCAAAAGCAGGGAAATCCAAAGCATGAAGGGAGTTGTGGATCACCACACCCAGCTCCTGCTGAACCAAAGATCCCACTTGATCTTGTCTGTCCTCAGCTAGCCCACAATGCAGCTTGTTCCAGGGTGCAAGGAGAGCCTCCTGGGCAGCCCTTCAGCTTGGCGTGGTGGCACAGCGCTGTAGAAGTGTTCCCAGCTCTGCAGGGAGCCTGAGGACACTCACCACTGACCGATGACGAGGAGGCAGTGGCAAGCTGAGGGGCTGGCCCCACATGCGCTGGAGGGATGCAGCACGAAGCACAAAAGCGTTCCCATCCTGGCCGCTCTGCCCTGGAACACAGCATGGGAACCACTGCCCAGCACAAATCTGTTCCTCATTATCCGCCCCGGCTGCCGACTGATCCCAGCTCCATCACCAGCCACTCACTGCACAACCCCAGACAGCTTGTATCCCATCAGCAGAGCAACTTCTGCACGGCTTCACCAGCCAGTGCAGCAGGGCAGGCCAGGGCCAGGCTGGCTCCCACACCTCCAGAGGTAATGCTGGAGTCAAAATCATAGACTCATAGAACCACAGCCTGGTTTGGGTTAGAAGGGTCCTTAAAGCTCATCCAGTTCCATCCCCTGACATCGCCATGGACACCTTCCACTATGCCATGTTGCTCCAAGCCCCGTTCAACCTAGCCTTAAACACTGCCAGGGACAGGGCAGCCACAGCTTCTCTGGGCATCCTGTGCCAGGGCCTCAGCACCCTCACAGGGAAGAATTTCTTCCTTATATCTAACCTAAATCTCCCCTGCTTGAACACATTCCCCCTGCTTTGTGCTTGCTAGGGCCTAGGACCAAGTGAGAGGTGGGAAGCTGGCCTCCCATTCACCAGCTTCCCACTGCTTGTGCATGTATAGGCCCTGTTGTGAAAACAACACGCAAGGGTGTCAGAAGTTCTCCAGGAATAGAGCAGAATGAAAAAGCACACAAGACTGCCCTTGAGTCAACAGCACCATGCTGCAATGGAGAATGTGAAGCTAGCAGGTTCAAGGAAATTATTATCTTCTTGACTTTGTACCTGTGAGACACAACTGGCTCCACAAGAAGATGGATATCTACATCTACATTTACGTTACATCTACATCAGGGACTGTAGTGATAGGAGTAATTGGTTTAAACTTGAACAGGGGAAATTCAGTTTAGATAAAAGGAAGAAGTTCTTTACTGTGAGGGTGGTGAGGCACTGGCACAGGTTGCCCAGAGCAGTGGTGAATGCTCTATCCCTGGCAGTGTTCAAAGCCAGGTTGGACAGAGCCTTGGGTAGCTCACTTGTGGTCTAGTGTGAGGTGTCTCTGCCCATGGCAGTGGCGGTAGAGCAAGATGATCTTAAGGACCTTTCCAACTATAACTATGCTATGATTATATGATCTACATCTGCACCTGTATTAGAGACAGCCAGCTTTAAGAAGACAAGGCAAAGAGGGGAGCTACCTACAAGGGGGCACAGAGAAACCAGAGCCCAACTTTTTCTCAGAGACACACTTGGAAGAGCAAGAGGCAACAGGGACAAACTGCACCAGGGGAAAGGCTTGCTGGACTGTCCTGGGTTCAGCAGTAGCAGTTATTTTTCTCCTTCTTAGTAGCTGGTGCAGTGCTGTGCTTTTGACTTTCAGCCTGGGAACAACGCTGATAACACCAATGTTTTTAGTTGCTGTTCAGTAATATTTACTCCAAACAAGGACTTTCTGAGTCTCATCTCTGCCAGGGAGGAGGGGAAGTCAGGAGGAAGCAGAGAAAGGACCCCTCACCCAAACTAGCCAAAGGGGTATTCCATGCCACAGCACATCATGTCCAGTATATAAACTGGGGGGAGTCACCTGGAAGGCCCAGGTCTTTGTTCGGACTGGGCTAGGTATCGGTCGGCGTGTGATCAGCAGTTGTATTCTCTTCCCTTGTTATTTCCATTATCATTATTATTATTGGTGGTAGCAGTAGTGGTTTTGTTATATCTTAGTTACCAGACTGTACTTCCCTCAACCCATGGGAGTTACATTCTTTCTGTTCTCATTCCCATCCCTCTGGGAGTGGGGGAAGGAAGAAGGGCAGGAGTGAGCGAGCGGCTGCATGGTTCTGAATTACTGGCTGTTAAGGAAAAAATAATTCTGCACAAGAGTGGTGTAGCCATGGTGCGGCTCTGGGACAGAGAGGTGGTGACATCTCTACCTTCAGGAACTTTCCAAACCCAATGATACAGGGCTCTGAGCTACCTGGTGTAGTTTTGCCACCAGCCCTGTGTGGAGCCAGAGTTGGACCACAGACCTCCTGAGCCCCTACCAGCCTAGAACATACCTGATGCTCTAACACACGCTATGTAGTGATGAGATGGTGATTTAAAGATGACTGCACAATGCTGTTGCTTAGCTGACTTTGGAGATGGCCAACACCAAGCCATCGCCCACAGATTGGCTCTTCCATCCACCTGATGCCCCTATTACCAGAACTGCCTTACATCCCCTATTGACTTCACAAGTTCTGGTATCATGGAGAAACTGGAGGAGCTGAGCATTGGAGAAAGTAAATCACTGTGGAAAAACTGTGCAGGTTTAATGGCAGGCTCTAAGAAGACAGCATGCAAAATGACAGGTCTGCGATAGCCAAGGATGGAGTTGCTTATAGTAACAGTCAGAGGGTTGCAAGTTCTGGGTTACATGAGAAGCAGCTCCTTTGGTTATGCTTTACTCTCTTCTGAAGGAACAGAGGTTTGGGCACATGTGTTCGTGGTTTGGCATGGTTCATGTGTTTTTCCACTGAAGCACTTGAGTATTTTTAGGCTGAAAGGGATGGAAGCTGGAAGGATCAGAGCAGCCCTGTGCAGGCACAGTGCTGCTGCTCTCTCTGCCCGTAAAGGGAAATACATAGAGTGGAGTATGAGAATGAAAACTGACAGAACCCCGTGGGGAAAGGTGTAGTAGGAACCACCATCTCTGGCCACAGCAGGGCTGGGGTTGAGGATAGGAACAGGGGGTTCTCCAAGCTGCTGGCTGGTGGCCTGCACACACATTGGCTGCTAGGTTCATATAACTGTATAGGACAGCATCAACCAGTCCCAGTGTTTCTGGAAGCTGAGGTGCCTACTTTTCCTTCTCTGAGGGGCTGAATGCCAGAGACCCACCACTTCCAGGAAAACAACCTGGCCCACACAACCTAGTGCACTGCCAAGGCAATTATCTCTGCAGGGAATACTGGCACTGAGGTCTAGCACACAGAGCGCAGCTTGGCCAGCTTGCTAGTCAGTGAGACGCAAGGCAGCAGCTTCCAGAGGGACCAGTGCAAAGCTCTGAGTGCTATTAGCCGTATAGAGACTCTGCCAAAAAGTACCTGTGGGTGATGGTGGATGCCAGGTTGAACACAAACCACACATTTACCTTGTGAATCAAGTTTCCATGAGGAGAAGCAGAGCCAGCGGATTGAAGGAAGTGCAATGCCAGCACATGCCAATGCAGGATGGTTCATGTGATCCAGGATGCCTTGAAACAGACCCGTTTGAACCACGTGTTTGGCAAAGGGAGAGGAAGTATGGACATGGGATGATGTGGGCCCCCATCACTCTGGTGCTGTGCACAACACCAGAGTTGTAGTGCTCTGCTGGCCTCTTGCTGGCTGCTCCCCACAGCCTGGCCTAATGACAGCTACAGGCAAGCTTTTCTTTGGAAAGAATTTCACATTTTCCACAAACATCCTCAAAACTAGGAAACCCAGTTAGGCACAGTGAGTCTGAAAGGGGGCTGTAGCCTCAGGTGGAGAGGAACAGAGGGAGAACCAAACCAGAATCTGCAGCAACCAGGACATGCAGAGGTTCCCAGAAAGCAGAGAGATCAGACCACAATGTCTGCTCCAACTTAGCTTTATTGAACATTACAAAATACTCTGCATATATTTTCACATTAAAACAATATTCTTGCAAATAAGAGATTAAGTCTTGAGTCGTCCAGGGTGCCCATGGCTACAGAAAACACTGACTCAGCTAGGGATTTAGTATGGCCCAATATCAGCAATCAAAACCAGAATAAGGCATACCAGAAATGCAAAACTATATAAAAACCTTTTAAAAACTTCATGCTCATCCAGTGGAACAGGTACCAGGCACAATAATAGCCGTTGTTGCACCTTGCTGACAGCACCAGGGGGTACCACCAGCTTGCCTGCTCCACACTGGGCTCACGCACCCAGTACATCCAAGTATCCCCAAGTGTCACCTGCTGTCCCAGCACACCCCTGCAGCTGGAACAGGCAGTTATTTACCTGCTCTGGGGCATTACCAGCCCAAATCCCCATTCTTCCTTCAGAGGAGCTAGTGCCCAGCTGCTGTGCTGAGCTTTTGCATGCAGAGCAGCTTTCGGGGAGCAATTCTTGGTCTTTGGGGTGACACCAGGGCTGTTGCCACCGGATCCTGCCAGCCTCTCAGGAGGGCCCAAGGGTGGCTGGGAGGTGGTGGCAACAGACCTTGAAGATGCACTTGGTTCTCACCCATCACCCGTGTTACTGATGTACATTCATACCTGCTGCTCCTTCAGTCCTTGCCCCATGACCAGTCCTACCAGCTGATGAGCCCCAGGCAACTGCAGAGACTGGGATGCGGGCAGGATGAATACCAAGGTTTCTATGCAGGGCAGCTGCCCCCTACCAAAGTCTGAAAGCTGAACATGGCATTTTTGAGAACACATCCAGGCCACAGGCATGAGGCTGGCACAGCAGGTTGGCTGCTAGTGGAGCCCTAGCATACAGGTTCACTAGTCGAGCTCCTTGTGGAGCCAGAGCCCAGAAGAGCTGCTCCCAGTCCTGAGAAGGTCATGGCCTAGCTTCTGTGGTACCTCCATAGCCCAGGAACGCAGGGCTGCCATGGCAAGAAGCCCATCTCTGACCTGGGTGCATCCATGCATGCTGTGAGGAACCAGCACTGTAGCCACTTTAAAGTCAACAGCCCACCACTGGGTGTGAATGGGCTCCCATGCACCGGCACAGCTCCCAGTGCTCTCCCCAGAGGTCACAGCAGGTTGGAGATCAGCTCCACCATGCTCCTACACCCGTGAGCAGCCACAACCCATTAACCAGCACCCACACACCCCAAGGCAGCACAGCCACTACAGGATGGAGTCCCCCTGGGATCCCAGCCCTGGGAGGAACATCTCTGCCCTCCCAGCTGCAGAGATACATATCCTGAGAGGAAGAATGAGGTTTGCGATCTGGGTGAATGGAGGCTGGTACCTGCTGTTGCAGCAGAAATCCCAGTTATCGACCAGTTTGTATCAATAAGTGCATAGGCAAAGCCCACCCTGGAATGCAGCTCTGGGAGGAGTAGTGGGTTCTTCTGCTACTCCTGGAGTTTATGGAGACACAAGCTTTACAACTCAAGACAGCAGAATGGCCACAGCCCTCATCCCTTTCACCGTCCACAGTGTGCTCTCAGAGGTGGCTGACTCAGTTGAGCATCAGCCCCCTGGGCTCCGCGGTCGGCAGCACCCTGCCCTGCTTCTCCGTGGCCATAAAAAGCTGCATTTCCTGCTGCTCTGTGCCACTGGGGTTGCTGTCACTCTGTGACCGCCCATTCTTAGAGACATGGCTGGGGAACTGGAAGCAGGAGCTCTGCTCCGGCACGACTTGGCTCGCAGACTGGGGTTGCTCCTGAAGAACAGGGCAGGCGAACCTCCTGTGCTGAGGTCCACTCTCAATGCCTGGCGGGGAAGCAATGCTCTCCAGGGAGGAGATGCTTTGGTTCCACGCCTTCTGCATATCCACTGGCACGATTTTGGTGGTCTCCGAGGAGATGTAAACAGCCAGACCAGCCTGGTCTCCTTTCCATGGCAGCTCCTTCTCTGCCAAGGTGGGCGAGGGAGGGATGATGCAGGGGCTGGGGCAGACATCCAGGCTGTCTGGGGGTGCAGGAGTGACAGTGAGATTTTGCACAGCTCTTGGTTCCTCTTCGGGCTCTGCAAACATTGCAGAACCAACCACTACCAAATGGTCAGCTGGCCCAGGCATGGCAGGAGCCACCAGGGAAGCTCTGCCATGCCTCCAGAGCCACAGAGGACAGGGATTCTCCCATTCATGCTCTGCTGACTTTGGGTTTGCCTAGGCCAAAGCAATTTAGTGGCCCAGGAAAGACAAGTTACTTAATGGCAGCTGCCCTGGCATGGGAGCATCAGTGCCTACCAGAAGCTGTCTTTCCCTGCAGGACCTCATCGGTGGCTCGAGCAATGAACACAATCCCTTCGTCATCCTCTCTCTCCGTCTCTGAGCCATCACTCTCCTCCTCCTCGGAGCTGATCATCACCAGGACAGGAGCTGCAGCCAGATGGAGGAAGTTGCTTTGGAGGATGGGGCACCCTGTGGGGGAGGACTGCACCCATGGGAGAAGGACTTGGTGCTAGTACAACCACTTGTGCTGTTGTGCCACCATGCTGGCAGTAGGCAGGCACAGGGGGCTGCTCCCATCCCATCCCACACCACACCACCCCACCAGGTCCCCATGCAGGACTTGCAGACCTTGCCTGCCACCCGCCTCACCAGCATCCTGCCAGGGGACATTTCTGTGCATCTTGTCGTTGGGAGCCTCTCTGGTCACAGAGATGTTCTTCTGTGAAGGAAGAGGGACCATCTGGGACCTGCCCCAAGTAAACCTCTAACCCCAGCCCAGATGGCCGTGCAAGACAGGTTAACTCCAGGGACCCAGCTTCCCACCCCAGCCAGATTCCTAGCCCTTAGGCATTGCATCTTCATAGCCCTACAACAAACAGCTCAGTTTCAATGGCTTCAAAAACCTCCAAATGAGAGAAGACACTTAAGGCCCAATTTAAGCCACAGGGCCTGGATCTGCAGTGATGTTCAGGCTACTTTATGCTGAGTGCTCTTGGAAAACAAACATGGGGCTTCCTCAGGGCTTGGGACTGCTTTGCCCAGGGAAAAGCCACACCACAGCAGTGCTGGGATGGTGAGGACACATGGACATGTAATACCCACGTGCTCACACAGAGCATATGACAGGCTGAGAGAGCTGGGCTTCTTCAGCCCGGAGAAGAGAAGGCTCCGGGGAGACCTTAGAGCAGCTCCAGTGCCTAAAGGGGCCACAGGCCAAGGGTCTGTAGGGACAGGACAAGGGGGAATGGCTTTAACCTGACAGAGGGGAGATTGGCTGCTCCATCCCTGGCAGTGTTCAAGGTCAGGCTGGACAGGGCTTGGAGCAAAGTGGTGTAGTGGAAGATGTCCCTGCCCATGGCAGGGGATTGGAACTGGATGAGCTTTAAGCTCCCTTCCAACTAGAACGAGGCTGTGATTCTATGATATGCAGGACTTAGATGAGATTAGCAGCTTTCCCCACTCTTTCTGCAGTTGCTGATGCCCTTCAGCACCTCACCTACACCCCCCTGTCTGCACCCTGGGGGAGGCCAAATCTCAGAGTTAGGAAAGGAGCAGAATGCTGGGGAGTGCTTGCCTTTTTCCTGCCCTTTTCCTTCAGCCTGGCCTTACTCTTGGAGAAGCAGATGTTGTGCTTCGTGGACTTGAAGGTCTCCAGCCGCCTCCTCATGTTCTGACGGAAGATTTCTTTGTCTTGGCGCTCTTGTTTATCTGGAGAGATGAAGTGACGGCTGTAGCTGGCCTTGTACTGGCCGAGGGAGAGGCAAAGAGACACAGGGTGAGCAGCTGGCCCCAGAGAGTATCCTCCATCCCTGCTCCTCTTGTGGGTGCTGCTACCCTCAGGGTCAGCTGCACGCCATGGCGAGGGAGCGCTCACCCGCCGCCGTGGCTTGTACAGGCTCCCTCGCAGCACGTGGTGCATGGCAGCGTCCTCCTTGTCCCGCCGGCTCCGCACAGTGTCAATCACCTGCATGTCCAGGCACGCACCACTCCCGCTCTCCCTCCTGTGGGGAGATGGAGATGGAGATGGAGGTGGAGATGGAGGTGGAGGTGGAAGTGGAGATGGAGATTGAGATGGAGATGAAAATGGAGGTGGAGATAGATGGAGTTGGCGGGACTGGGCTACATGCCCCCATCGTATCAGCCCTCTGCCAGCCCTGGCACAACACATCCCCAGGTAAAAGGGAAGATGAAGGAATCCAGTGAGGTCTGCCCAGGGGCTTGGGGGGATGCTTGTACTCACAGGAGGTTTGTGACTGATGACTCCGAAATGGACGTGCGGCTGGGCATTGAGGGCAGCGCCAGCTTGGCAGCAGAGAATGCATGTCCACCCTGGGAGATGGGAGGGCAAGGCTGGCAGCAAGGCAGCAAGGACCTCACTGGTCTGGGGGGTCCCCACTGCCTGGCCTGTGGGTACATGTGTAGCCATACATGGTGGAGCCACCACCCCAGGCCAACAGCTCCTGTTGGGGCCATCCCACCACCCGATCCCCACCATATGCCCCTGGTGGGGAAGCTGATAGCAACATGGATGTTCAGCTCGATACCTGGTCAACAAAGCTGATAGCATCACGGATGTTCAGCTTGTAGTAAACATCCCAGATCTCATCCCGCAGCCTGTAGGCAGATTTCCTCATCAGGAGCTGGCTCAGGTACTTCTTGTCAAACTGTTCCCACCTGCCATAAGACGAAGACATGGGTGTTTAGCGCTCAGGGTACCACAGCCAGGGACCCCTGCCCTTGTGAGGTTGAGTGTCCAAAGCACGCTGAAAGCAGGCTGCACGCACAGGACCTGGCTCTGCCCAGGGACACGCTGCCAGGGAGAGCAGGAGCACAGGGGGCACGCTGACCCTTCATCTGTGCTCAAGGGGAAGTCAGAGAAAAGTGGGTCTGTGAGAGTGGAACTGGGGCCAGCTGCTGCCCAGCTGGAGCACTTCCCCTCCAGGAAACAGGCTTTTCTCATCCTGTTCCTGTCACTGTGCTGCAGATAAACACTGCCCAGGCCTTAACAGGGCCAGTCCCTCCTCAGCATCCAGCTCTCCACCCATGGAGAGTCACTGGGCCATAGCCTCATGCCCCATGCCCCATCCTGAGCAGTGTTCAAGGCCAGGCTGGACAGGACTTGGAGCAACCTGGTCTAGTAGACGGTGTCCCTGCTCATGGCAGGAACCAGATGACCTTTAAAGACTCTTCCAACCCAAACCATTCTATGATTGCCACCACCACGGACACCCCATACTCCCCCAGTAGCTCCAGCACAGGCAAGCAATGCCAGCTGCTGCAGCATCCCCAGCTTCACCTCCCTAACCTCTCTCTGGGATGCTTTAGGTACTTTGGTCTGCTGTATAATAGGAGGCAGACGGTCCCTTTCAAGATGGATTGATGGATGGACATACAGCCTTCTTAGTCCTTCTGCCCTGCCTACAGCCAGACTGTCCTCCAGGAGGGACCCTGCAATGTCCCCATGACTGGCATTATGTCCCCCTTCCACCTGATGGCCGGCAGAGGATCCTGGGTAAGACACTCACTTGTCCCGCCAGTAATGGTAGCCATGGTGCCCCACAATATCCTCCACTGCTGCCATGATATGGTCAAAGGCCTTGAGGGAGGAGAAGAGGGTAAGAGCAGTGAAAAGGCTGCAGGTGCCCCAGGGGTGCTGATGCAGCACAGGGAGCTGGGCAGCCTTCAGTTCCAGCACCTACGTGCTCATGCAGCTCCTCGTTCAGCGTGGGCTTGTGGTGGTCACTGCGCTTCACCTTCAGCCACGTCACCAGGGGTTTGATGGTGAGGCCCTGGAATGCAGGAAAAGGCAAGGGAAAGACTGGGAGGGCAAGAGGGTGAGTGGCTGGGGCAAGGGAAGCAAAAGTAGCAAGAAGTCCCTAACCCATGTCACTAAGGGACATGGATTAGTGGTGGACTTGACAGTCCTGGGGTAAAGGTTGGACTTGATGATCTTAAAGGTCTTTTCCAACCCAGCTGATTTTATGATTCTGTGAAGTGACTGGGAACAGCAGCTATGCCAGCAGTGCGTACCCTTACCAGCCCGAGACTCTGGGCAATGCTCCCGTGTCAAAGGCAGCAACCATGTTGTACCCCATCAAGTCCCCCTTCCTCTAGGATCACATCCGTCCCCCCTTTATCTCCCCTTCCCAGGGTGCAGGGACTGCAGAGCCAGGGGCCATCAACAGCGTTGTAAAGAGAACATTCTCAACACACTTGCTGTTGGAGCCAACCCCAGAACAAGAAGCCAATGGGGAAATAATGTGGGCCCTGGCCCCACCACTGAAACAGTCACCACCATGGCCCTCCACACCAGCCTGGTGATGGATGAAGTGCCAAGAGGCACCAAGAACCAAAGGTCACTTGAAAAGAAGTACTTGCCCCAAGCACGTGTCCCCAAGCACCTGCCTGGTCCCCCAGTCCACCTCTGGGGCAAGAAGGCAGCACTGGAGAAGGGCACAGTGACCATCCTCACCTGCACAATGACAGTGAAGAATACCACCACAATGGTCGTTGCCACAAAATAGTCCTTGGCTTTCACTTTTGTCCTGTCCAGCAGGATGACCAGGGCAAAGGCCACGGCCCCGCGGAGGCCACCATACGACATGACTAGTTGGTCTATCCTGTCCAGAGGAATGAGGCGGAAGCGGTTGAGCACACAGGTCTGCAGGACAACACCTAGGGAAGAAGAAGAAGGAGAGCCTGGGATGCTGGCAGGAATGCTGGGATGCTCCTGGAGATGGGGCAAAACCCAGCCAGGAACCATGGCTGGCCTCATACCCCAGCATTTCTTGGGGGATGCCACTTTTTGATATGAAAAGAGCGGGGTGCTACTGGCCAGAGGCACCGAGGGGCAGACTTACCCACAGCTCTGAAGAGCAGGATAAAGAACAGGGTGCCCAGCACCAGTGCTGTGTCCCATGCCCATTTGGAGGTGTCCACTGCCGAAATGCCCAGAAACATGAAGATGATGGTCTCTGAGCTGCTGGCCAGTGTCTTCATGGTGTACTTGACCGTGGTGCGGGACTTCTGGGAGATATTGGCTTCTACGTACTTCTTGCAGCAGATCCCACAGAAGGTGACTCTGCAGAAGGGCAGAAGGAGTTGGCATGACCTTGCGGTGGGATGAGGAGTGGGTCTGCTCACCACCTCTTGCTGCTCAGCACTGCACCCCTGATTTCCTGGACCCCCCACTCCATGGGATACCCCAGAACTCACGCCAGAATGGAGGAGAGTGAGACCATCTCAGCAGCAAGGTATGCAACATAGGCCAGGAGGAAAACGAAGAGTGGCTCGATGATGCGCACGTGCTTGGTGAACCGTGTGATCAGGGCCAGGAGGAAGGCAAAGAGCAGCCCCACCGCCGTGCCCCCCAGGCTCACCAGGAAGAAGGAAGCTGGTGGGGGGAGAAGACTCATCTGCACTATAAGCAATCGAGCCCAGCTCCTGTGCCCCCATACCATGCTGGGCTGGCCCTTGTACTCCCACCCGGCTCCCCACCAAAGTGTCCCATGATGACAGCCAGGATGTGTAGATGAGGACCTCAGTGACGTGGTTCAGTGGTCGCCCTGGCAGTGCTGGGAAATGGTTGGACTTGATCTTGAAGGTTTTTTCCAACCTGGTTGATTTTATGATTATGATTCTATTATTCTGGTTATGTGACCACTGGGATGGAGATGACAGAGCTGTGGTGCTCACTGCCACAGAGTAGGACAGCACCTGCGCTTTCCTCACTACCACGCCGGAGGAGAAGATGGAGGGGCTGGTGGGGCACATACTCACCTACCCCCTTCACGTAGTCTGTGACACGGACACGCTCTGGGCCCAGCTCCACAAAAGAGTTGAAGACCTTGTACAGCACCTGCAGGCAAGGCAAATGCCTTGGGGAAGGCAGGGTATTATCCTGCCTTGGGAGGGACAGCACCCATAGGCAGGATGGACCCTGCAGAAGAGGCATCACCCACCCCCAATCTGCCAGGTAACACAGCTCATCTCGACAGGCAAAGTCCCACAGGGCCAGGAGAGAGGAAAGGCCAAGAGAGCATCGGGCTGCCCCCAGCTTGGGGATGTCACCTGCATCCTCTGCCTATCCTGGGGGGCTCCAGCACTCTGGCCCAAACCTGGCTCCACATTAGGGTCCCCCAAGCTCCCACTCACCACAGTGACAGCATCATTCAGGAGAGACTCGCCAAACACAATGATGAAGAGGGTCTCATTTACATGGACCTCTTCAAAGACAGCCAGCACTGCCACAGGGTCCACAGCTGAGATGAGGCTGCCGAAGAGCAGGAAATCCATCAACCCAGCTTCAACGCCTGGATCTGCTAGGACAGAAGGACCGAGTTCAGGCAGACTATCTGCCCCAGAGTCCCTCTCGTCAGCCTGAAACAAGCCAATCCATCATCTGCTCCTGGTCATTTGGCTGCAGCATCCCGCCTTGGGATGCAGTGGGCTGAGCCTGGGAGTGCTCCAGACATCTAGGGTCTCCCAGGCAAAGCACATTCTTGCTGCAGCATGAGGGCAGCAGGACTTGGGTGTCCCCCTTGCACCAGGTGCATTGCTGCCCCTTCAGTAGGTATGGACCAAAGGAGGCTTAGCAGCCCCACCTCAGGTCCAGGCATCAAGTGGTTCCAGGGGGCTCAGGAGAGCTCAAACCACAGCCCAGGCCCCCAAAAGCCAGTAGCTCCATCCAAGGACAGTGAACACAGCAGTGAGCCAGCAGAGCTAGTCAAAGTCTGGGACAAAAATAGCAAAGACATGAGTCACCCAGTGCCAAGCCAGACCCGTTTGTCCTGCGTGCTTGACAGTCTTGCCAGAGCACCATTCCTGGGATGCCAGGACCCTGCTCCTACTATAATTCCTGGGAGTCCATGGCAGGGCCAGGCAGTGGACTCTGAACCTGGGGGTACTTGGCACTTCCAAACCATCTTTTGGGTTGGGTGATGGGGATGGTTGGTTGGGTTGGGGATGTGGTCTAAGCTGAACAGCCCTGTGCACGCACCCATGACCCCGGCCCGGTGCAGCCCCCAGAGTGCAGTGCCGGTGGTGAAGGAGTTCCAGAGGGTGCCCACCACCGCATAGGTGAGGATGGCACCGATGTTGTCGAAGAACAGCCGGCTGGGCATGAAGTAGCCTGAGTCGAGCACGATGGGGGGCAGAAGGAAGAGGAAGAACATGTTGGGCTCCAGCTGGTACTCAGCTTTCTTTGCCACGGCCAACACAATGCCCCCCAGGCCCAGCCCCAGCAGGATGAGGAGGCAGCTCTCTGGCACAATGGACGTCACCTTCCTTGACAGGTGGAAAACTAGAAGGGAAGGAGGAATGAGAGTATCAGCCAAACAGACAGAGCATCTCAGATCCACAAGCTCAGCAGAAGGCTTGGCTGACACATGACGGATGCCAGGGAGGACAAGGGAGCACTAAAGGCAGCTTTGTGGCCATGCGTGCACAGACCTTCCAGCTAGCTCCCAGGTCAGGATTTCAGGTCCCTGACCTTTTGGGATCTTCCTTTCCTCCTCAGCCACAGTCTATCAAGCCAAGCAGGCAGGCATTTTGCTTTGCTTGGCCTCTAGTATCTGTCCTTAACAAATCAAAGCAGCCAGCAAGCACATTCACAGTGTCACAAGCAATGCTGGCTGCTGTCTGAGACATCCTGGTTCACTGGGATACATTCCCCCACTCAGAGATGAGGATGCTCAGACCTGGTGATGAGGTGACCTTGTTTGCAGCCATCTGAGCAAGCAGGGGGAGCAGCATGCAAAACACTGCAGCACTAGGCAGTCTCCATGCCCTCAGCACCAGCTAAACTACCTGCATGCGAAAACCAGGCACACGGGAGCTGCAGATCTAGAGATCAGTTTATTCTCTGTGAGGTTTGGACCAAACCTTAAGCTGCAACAGATCAGGATATATTTTTAAAGCCTGCAGGCTATGTTCTGGTATTCATCCATCAGCAATGTGGCAGTGAGCCTGCAGCTCAGGCACAAGCCAGTAATAGGTCACACCAGACAGCACAGGGCACTCGTTCCTCCAGGCAGCCTTGTCCCCAAGGCCAGGGCGTCCTGTGTAATCACAAATCATTCCAGCTTTCTGGTGGGCAAGCCCCCATTCCTGAGGATTTTTCCTACCTAGAGTAGGGTGCTGTATTTTTGGTACCCCTCAAAGGACAGTGCTTGGGGCAAGGCTGTTGAGGGTCACAGTGGTTTTGCTCCCCTCATTGTTGAGTTCTGCCATTCATCTAGACCACCTCTCTAGCTTGACTTGGCCATCAGATGAAGAAACCTCCTCCTGCGCATTGGGTTCCAGAGCCACCTCTGTCCTTGAGCAGCCAGCAGGTACAAGGGACAACACAGCAGTCTCTGAGCCATCACTTGGCTGTAAGCCCAGCCCTGCTGCCAACCCAAAACCCAGTCCCTAAAGCATTTTAGCTGGATTAGAGATGCCCGTTGCTTGTGCCAAGTCATCCTGCCAGAAGGAAAGCTGTGCTGTGGTCACACACCAACCTTAGGTCACTTGGCTTCTTTCCTCCTTAGGAACCCCCATGGACACACCTTAATTTCTGCTTAGGCCGGGGTCCTGTCTCCAGTGCCCTAGACCTGGAGAGGAGCCCAGGAACAGGAAGCACTTCATCATCAGGTTTCCATGCCCTTGACTTTTCCCTTTGAACCTGTCCCAGCCCTGCTGTATCCTTTCTGGGGCAGGTCCCAGAGTCCCTGAGATGCAGACACCCTGGAAACTGAGGCCATCACCTCCTGTTCTTCCTTTCTTCTTTCCTAACAGCCCTTAGTTGATTTGCTTTCCTTTGCTACAGCTGAACACTGAATTAGAGGAGATAATTCAGCCTCAGAGATCTGGTTCTTAGCTAGAGACATCTTTGAGCCCACCACCAAATGTGCAGGCTAAGGGCTGCTTTTCCTATTGCTGAGACCTTCCCAGTGACTGGCACTGCTCCTTGGCATTGGTGAGCCATATCCGTGCCATCCTGGTGAGCTCCAGCACTGCTTCCCTGCCGTAACACACCAGGAACACTGCCTCAGCAATGAGCAGAGGGGCAACCACCTGAAGGGGAAAGAGCTGCAGAGTACCCATGGCCAAGCCTCCATCATGGCTCTGTGGCTTGGCTGCAGAGCCTAAGGCATTCCATTTGCCCCCATCTGCCTCTGCTTGATCCAGCCATGGAGGCAGGAGCAATACGGACAGTACAGCCTTCCCAGCCCACCCACAGCCTGGAGGAGGGCTGGCTGAGCGCCAGCTCGGAGGAATTCCCACTAAATGACCACAGAAGCTGTGGCAAAGCCCTGTTCACCCCATGTAAGCCAGGCAAAGGCAGCGCTGGTTGGTACATGGTGCCTGTAGCATGCTGGGAAATCATTTCCCACCCACAGGAACACAGCTCCCAAGTTTTCCAGAAAGGAACAAGGCGTCTGGCCTCTTTCTGCATGCTTGGGATCATTGCCATGATCCCTGCTCCGGCAGCCCATCTGCACCCTCCGTGCTGCAGATATATGCCCTGCCTGGCTGGAGAGATTTGAGAGAGCCCACAGAGATGCTATGGGGACATGGCTTCTGGCTGTCATCCATCATTCCTTCCCCCAAGACAAGAACTTGGGCAAAGAAGGGAGCAGCATTGATGGGAAAGACCTTGCTTGTCCGCAAAGCCCCTGGCTGAGGGGGAATGCTGCCATCCTCCCAAGTGAGTAACAGCACACGAGCTCCTTTGTGCCACGGGAAGCAGCCAGCGGGGATGGATAGAAACGAGCTCTAATTTTACACATGCTAGTCAAGGATTTCAGTATTAAAGGTTCCCACAGCAACAGTAACTTAGCCACATCTGAATTAACTTCAGAGTCATAATCCACTCTCAGGCATTTATAATACATGATTTGCCACTGGGAAGACTTGGGTCCAAAACCTGCCTCTGCTCCTTCAGTGTTGGGGGAATGGTGGAACACCTAAACCAAGACATGAGCATCTGGGGACAGAGGTGATGGTGCAAAGGGAGAGGGTTGTGACCCATGAGGATGCTGCTGGGTGGAAAAAGTTGCCACCACTGCACTTAAATTCAACGTCAGTTCAGCCCTTGACTTCAAGGGTAACCGAATTCTGACCAAGGAACATCATTAGGTGTTCAAAGCCAGGTTGGACGGGGCTTGGAGCAACGTGGTGTACTGGAAGGTATCCCTGCCCATGGCAGGGTGTTGGAAATGGCTGAGCTTTAAGGTACCTTCCAATACAAACCAGTCTGTGATTCTGTGATTCTGGCAAAGTCCTGCCAACGGGGCAACTGTGGGAGCATGTCTGGGGCATGATCACTTCCCTTTCCCCACACCCGTTCAAGAAGACTTGTGCTCTGACCAGGGACGGAAAAGGCAGCAAAACCCGGATGATGCCTTGCTGTGCAGGAAGGCAACACCCAAGCCAGTTTCTCCCCGCCCCGGGTGTTTGCTGGCTTGGGGCACCCTGGCATCGTGACTGCCTCGGAGAACAGAGACCACAGTGTTATTTCCCCATCACTCAGGCACACGGCCACTTCCTCCCCTGCAGTCACAGGGCTGTAAGCGGGCAGCCCAGTGCCACAACTCCAATGGCTCCTCTGCACCAGCCTACACCCAGTGTCCATGGTGCTGCAGCCGGCACTGCCCCTCTGCTCCAAAGCATCCTTCACCCCTGGCTCCACCTCCTCCGGGCTCCTATGTGCCCTGGGGACCACGTGTGCCACCTCCAGGGACACCAGCAGCATGGTCCCATGCCAGGGAGCATGAGATCCTGAGGCCATGTGGATGTGGAGTGACCTACTGGATGGGACTGCTAGCAGCACTGCCCCCAGATGTGGATGCTGCTCCTGGCTCCAGGCTCCCAGCTCCCGGTATTCATTGGACCCGCTGGATGTACTGAGCCAGGCAGTCCAGAGCTACTGACCACCAGGGTTGTGTCTCCCAGATGACAGTGGCCATCAGCTTGCCTCAGGCCTGGAAGAGCATGGCAGGTCTGGGGACTTGGGAATGGCCCCAGCTTACCCTCCCCTCCCCACCCCCCCAGCATCCCTGCTTGGATGAGGCAAGGGGGGTGATGGGAGCACATCAAGGGAAACCCACACAGGGAGCAGCTCCAGGGAGGTGCTTGAGAGAATCAAATAAAAGCCACAGAAAGGAATCGCCTCTCTCATCTTTTGCAGGTAGGAGAGACGCACTCGGCAGCTGGAGGTGGCAGAGCTGAAGACAGAGGGTTATATTTTTAAGCCTACGACATTCTTAAATTCATTCCTTGCAATGCTATAGATCTCCCTTGTGAGAAGGCGAGAAAGGAGAGAAACACGAGCTCCACGGCAGTGGGTTCAGTGATCCTTGGGATAGGCAGAGACCAGCTGGTGCTCACAGCAGAGGCTGAATACTGCATACTGAGACCTATTGCTGGTCCCTGGCTGCTCAGTCTCCCCCACCTAACTCTGAACCCACACTTCTTGAGCCAGCTACAAACTATGGGGGTGCCTGTGCCCCCTGCCACGGGGGCTGTGCCAACAGTATGGCCTCTGAGGAGGAAAACCTGCCTCAAGGTCACGGCCTCATCCCCTCGTCCAGCACAGGGGCACTGTTGGGGATCAGCCCTCTGGGGACCCTGGTCAGTACCCACACATGGGTATCCCTTCCCCAGCACCCAGGGAGCAGTGGGGGCACAGCCCTGCAGCACCTCACCCACCTCCTTCTTGCACCTTCCTCCTCCTCCTTGCCTCCCCCTGGCTGCGTGGTCCGGTGCTGGGGAACACAAGAGTCTGAGGCCATGTGAATGTGGAGTGACTCACAGCGGGAGATCACAGGCACGAACCCATCTCCAGGCTGCTGGGGACATGTCTTGCCCAGCACCTGCACCACTGGGTGCACTTCCTGGGGCTGGGGGGCTACCAAGCAGTCTCCAGCCCAGCTGATAGCATGTGCTGTGCCAGCCTCTGGGGCACGGGACATCTTCTGGGGGCATCTCTGCTCAGCTCTTCTCATGAGCCCTCCCTCTGTGCCCACCCATCCATCCATCAATAGCAGGGAAAACGGGCCCAGGCCCCCTGCGTTGTTCCTCGGGCTGTGCCTTCAGTTCCTCCCACGGAAGGGAATGGGCGATGAGCCATGGGGTCGTGCCGGGCAGCACAGCCCGGCCGAGGATGGTTGATCAGATGATGGTCCCCATTTGTCCCCATGACCTGTGTCCTGGGAGGCAGTGGCACCCCTTCACCCCGCATGCAGGGATGTCGTACCCCACCCTACCCTCCCCGCGATGGGCGCAGCAGCTCCCCGTGCCCCGGCGGACCGGAGCTGCGGAAGCGGTGACAGGGGACAGGACACACGGACACTCACCGATCTTGGCTAGGCTGGCCACTAGGATCCAGGCGGCCACCAGGCAGGGCGCCTGCACCTCCTGCCACTGCCACCGCAGCAGCTCAACGCTCGCCGGGGCGGCGGGGCTAGGGGAGGCCGCCGGCGGCTGCATGGCCGCATCTCTCCGCGCCGTTCCTGCCGCTCCCCGCCGCTCTGCCGCGATACCGGCCCTCGCCCGCGTCACGCGCACGTTCCGCGGCGGGCCGGCCCCCCTCCGCCCCACGCCACCGGCTCCGCCAGCCCCTCCCTCCTGCCAACCCTCTCGGTGCTGCCGGGAGCCCCGGGACTGGCCTGCACACCCCGCTCCGCCCCGGCTCGACTGCACCCCCCGGTGTCCACCTGCGCCGGGCACAGGCCCCTCCAGTGTCCCTGCATCAGCTGCGCTGTTACCCTGCCACACATCGGCCTCCTGAGCCGGACCCGGTTCACCACACCCCAGCCCCCACCCCCCTATCAGCCTGGTGCTGCTGCACTGGTCCCGATACCCCCCTACCCATGCCAGACCTCTGCCCCACTCCTCCCTGCAACTTCTCTGGTGCCACCTGCATCACTGGTGTCCCCTGTCCCACTCCTCCCTGACACCACCCCGGTGCCTCCTGCATCACCTCAGTGCCCCGTGTCCTGCACTGGCACCCCTGCTCTGGCCAAGTCCTCTCACCCTGGCTCAGTCCTCCTGCATGCATCATGTTCTCAGTCTCCTCACTCCCCTTCCTGCTGCCAGCCAAGACCACTCATTCCTGCCCCAGCCGCTGCCTGAGCACCAGTCTGGGAGCATTCCAGAGGGGTCCCCCTTCCCTCCTCAGCCCCTCTTAGACACCCCTAAAAGCTCCCACTTGCCCACCAAACCTAGGCTGTCCACTCTGCTCCGGGAGGTGCCCCATCTCCCACATCCCATCACTGTGGTCCCAGGTCCAGGGACTCATGGCCTGGGCGGACAGTGAGGGATGCCCAGCAGCCTGGGGAGCAGTGATGCTGCCTGTCAGAGGGCAGGAAGGCATGGTGTCAGCACACTTCATGGCAAGCTAGCTCTGAGCTGCATCCGTGTGTCCCTGGAGCATGGACAGAAGGACACCTTGTCTGTGGAGGCACAGGAAGTGCCTTGCAAGGGCTGTGCTGAGAAGCAGCTGCATCCTGTTTCTCCTTTAAGCTGCCAAAGGTGTAATTAAATCCCCCTTTACCTTGCCTCCTGCAGGCTGGTCCTGCACTGCTGCCCTCGCCTCTTGGACCCAGCCTGTGCTACTGCATGGGGGTCTCTGCAAAACTCCCCAACTCTGTTCACACCTCTCTCCTACTGGGAGCCCAGGCTGGAACCAGGAGCTAGGGGAACATCGCTTCATTGTGTTGGGCAATTGGCACTGCCCACTAGGCAATCAAAAAGGTCAAATCACCTTTGCTAATGCTTTTCCTTGAAGAGTCGTGCTTTGTGCTGAGTCCACGGGAGATGAAATCTGCCCATGTCCCCACTCCTGGTGCAGCCGTGCTTCTCCTGGGGGTCCTCCCAGGGGTTCTGGCTCCTCTTTGCATCCTCTTTCCCAAACTCACCTTCCCAAACTCACCATACAACACTACCCTGTCCGTTTTGGATGTTTTCGTTAACATCAACACCCTGCATGCGCAACGATCTCGTTTGTATCAACACCGGCCTTGGAGGCACTGAGCTGCCCAGCTGGCCCCCAGCTCTGGGGTAAGACCCAGCGGCACCCCGGAGCCCCACGGAGCCCGCTGGAGCATCCCCCAGATCTCCCCGAAGCATCCCCGGAGCGTCCCCTGGACCGTCCCCCGGCGTCCTCCGAAGCGTCCGCCGGATCCCCTGGGATCCCTCCAGAGTATTCCTGGAGCACCCCGTACAGCACCGCCCGCAGCATCCCCGGGAGCCGTCGGGCGGCCGCGGGAGGGCGCGCCGAGCCCCGCGCGGTCTGTACCGGGGGGGGCGTGGCCGGGATGGGGATGGAGGCGTGGCCTTCGGAGGGGGTGTGTTCGGTGGGGGTGGGCTCGGACGGGGGCGTGGTCTCCTGCGCAGCGCCGCTGGCGGGGCTGCGGCCGCGGCGCCATGGCGGAGGCAGCG
Organism: Lathamus discolor; assembly: GCF_037157495.1. Taxonomy (NCBI): domain Eukaryota; kingdom Metazoa; phylum Chordata; class Aves; order Psittaciformes; family Psittacidae; genus Lathamus; species Lathamus discolor. The sequence goes on along the minus strand of NC_088909.1, from coordinate 23,274,625 downwards.
GTTCAGTGTCGGATCCAGTACCTGGAGGACTCGGACCCCTTCGGCTGCGGCAGCTTCCCGGAGCCACGGCGAGCCCCGGTTTATGCCGTGGTGGAGGCGCTGCCCCTCGGGGCTCAGCTGCCCGCGCTGCACCGCCTGGTCGGGGCTCCGCTGCCGGTGAGCGGGAGCCGCGGGCGGGCGGGGAAGGCGGGCAGGCATAGGGCTGGAGTCGGGAGTGGGCTGGAAGGAGCTCGGAGGGGAGGTGAGGGACGGGGCGGTGTGCCCCCGCCGGAGCACGGGCAGCGCTCCCGGTGTGAGTCACGGCGGAATCTGTGAGCCCTCTGCGGGAGATGCCGGTTCTCGGCCGGCACCGGATGAGTCGGCGGGGAGGAAGAGAATGTGCTTGTTCAGAGCAGGCAGGAACCCGGGCAGAGAGAAGCAGGATGAGGGCAGGCGTCCATTCCTGTGTGGGGGCTGACCCAGGCAGCGGTCTCCTACCCTAGCATCCGCCTTTCACACTCGGTTCCAGGAGTGGAGCCGAGCCTCGAAGGGAGCACACCGCTCCCTGACACCGGGGGGCCTGGCCAACATCCCCAGTCACTGCAGCACGTGGGCTTTGGGGAGGTGCCGGTGGGGCCGGAGGACCCGCAGCCCTTCACCCTGCCGGTCCACCGGCAGCCTTTAGCGGAAACTTGTGCTGAGCAATTTCCTCCGTCCAGGAGGAAGGCAGGAGGCCAAAGCCAAAGCAAGGCTCTGTTTCTTGCTTGTGTGGCCTCAGGCCTGCTCCAGGCTGGGTTAAAGAGGCTAGGGAGAAGAGGAGTCAAGGAACCTTCCCTCTGGGGTGTCTTGTTGTGGTGATGCTGTCAGAGCATTCTTTACAGGGTGGGGATAGGCTTGTTTTCCTTATGAGTGTGGGACCAGCAGAGCTTTGGCAATGGTTGAGCATCTCTGTCTTGCAGCACGGCAGGAGTGCAGGCAGGAACCCAGGCAGGCAGGGGCAGTGTACCCTGCCCATAGCTGGAGAGGACAGATGGAGGCAGCAGGAGGGGGAAATCAGTTCCACGTGCCTGGCACTGAGCTTGCTGCCCTGCCAGGGAGAGGGGATCACTGCGAGACTTTTTCCTGCACCACAGAATCTTCCCTTTTAACCCACTTTTCATTTTCCTTAGAGCAAAGTGGCAGTGTCTCGTGTCATCGTCATCATGGGATTTTTAGGTGGTGACTAAATGGAGTTTGTTTGGGAACAGCCAGCCCCGAGACATGACGAGTGGAGCAAACTCAAATTTCAGGCGTGTGCTCTCCTCCTGGGCAGAAGCTGGCTGTAACGGGATCGCCAGCCAAGGGTGCTGTGTGGTGACACGGGGGTGCTGGGTGTGGCGTTCCCTAGGACAGGAGTGCTGCAAAGAGGTCCTGTGCATGGCAGAGGTGTGTTGATCTGGGATTTTGGGCTCTGTTCTCTAAGTCAAGCTCTGGATGTTTTTTTATCTGTAGTTTTCCTGCATCTTGTAACGCTTGGTGACATATGCAGATAGGACCCTGCTTTGGGTTTGTAAGCCAGAGTCCTCATTTATATGAGTTATATAGATTATAAACCATGATCCCTTTATTACATAGAGCTTTCTGAGCCACAGCCCAGCCTGACAAGTTGGGATGCTGGTGAGGATTTGCATGAGACAGTGTGTTCGTTGTGAGCCTCTGCACCGGGATTTACAGCCTGTGGAGCAAGGTCACTATCCTGAGCCACCTGGTTCAATCCAAATCCAGAGCTGGCACTGCGGAGCTGCTCATATGTTATTACACTAGTATGATGAGCAGAAACCTCCCTTGGTGCCCCTCGTGCCAGGTAGCGCTCAGCTCCATTACTCGCTGCCCTAAAATTAGTAAATGAACAGTTGGATTTTTTCCCAAGGAACGGGCTGTTAATAAAATTCAGCCAGGGGTGCCTGGTGCCAGGCTTGTCCTGCGGTGCAGCATGCCCAGAGCTGAGCAGCACAGGGAGGAGGATGCAGTGGCTGGGAGAATGCAGCCAGAGGTCCCCACATCACCAGAGGATGATGAACCATAGAACCCTAGGGTTCTGCCATGGGGGACCAGTGGCATCATGCCCTCCCTGAGCACAGCAGAGCTGCTCCCTGAGCTGGGAGCAGCCTGGAGAAGATGAGCAGGAGGTTTCTCATGCCAGTATCACTGCCTTGAACAGCCTGTCCTGCCCCATGACACCCCCAGTGCTTCCTCTCCCGCAGCTCAACCCACTGCTGATGACTTTTTCATGCTCTCCGGAAAATGTGTTTGTGCTTGGAAATACCTTCCTGCTTTGTTTGTGCTGCCGTATTGTTCAGCTACGGGCTGATACTATCTTCTCCTGCTCTCCAGCATTTTTCTAGTACCCTTGGGTGATGCTCATGCTGGGCGTGGGCCTTTTCTGAACCTCCACAAGCAGGTTTTGACAGGGAAGGTCCCCAAATGCCGCTGCACTCCCTTGCCCCAGAGATCTAGGGATTTTTCCAAATAATTGCATAACCCAGGGGCTGGAGCATTACTTTCCCCTTCCGCAACTGGAAACCCAGGGAAGAGCAAACAGCTCTCTGTCCTTGGTGGCATAAGCTCACTGCAAGCTCTCAGGCTTGATAGAGGAGAGCTGCTTGTGCACTTATGAAATGCGTGAGCCCCGTTCAACCAGCCCCAGTGTCCTCTATTTCCTAACTGGCTCGAGGGAGGCTTTGCCAAAAGTCTTTGCTCTGCTTCACCTCAGACAGGCATGGAAGTGGTGAGATGGGATCAGCAGCAGCGCTTTGAAACTGCAGGTTGCTTCTTGCCAAATGGTTAGAGCCAAGTGCTGGTGCTCAGCAGCTTCTGGCGATTCCCAGCTCCCGGCAGTGTCCATGCATAGGTCCCAGGATGGGAGCTGCAGCCAGGCATTCATTCTATGGAGTTGCGGGGTACCAGCTGCTCACCGGGACTGGGATCCTCTGGTTGCCTTGGGTCTGTTGATGAGAAACGCGGGCTCTGTTAATGAGCAACAAGCCTGGCTGGAGGAGCAGCAAGGACCATTTGCGAGCAGGTGCGCAGTTCTGGGCCAGCTCTGGGTGACCTCCAGAGACCCCTCCTGGCCTCGGGATGGATTTTTTCCCCCCATGATAAGGTAATGGCAGTGCTCCCATCCACTTGCTGCCATCCATCAGGTAGGTGCAGGCAGGACCAAAAGCCTGGCAATAAAGAACCTTCTGAGCCCTGAAACAGAATCTCAGTGAATGCACGTGGTTGCTGGTTGGGGTTGTCTTACGTTTAACTCCTGCTTCAGCTGCAGCAAATATTAGATTTTTTTTTTTCTGTAGGCCCCATAGCCTTTTCAGAAGAGCTGCAGCAACACTAGCAAATTGTGGTCAGTACAGAAAGAAAGTGTTGGAGAAAGGGGGAAGTGTTTCCTCCACTGGCAGATAAAGAGGATATTCACTGCCCAGCCGTGGAGCATCCTCCCGCATGGGAATGATATGATAGGGGTGAGCAGGAAGACGCGATGCCATGGTGCATGCCACCAGTTCAGCTGTGGGTGGAGGATGTCTCCATCACATCCCATGGTTCAGGGGGGCAGCCCCACGCTGAGGGGAGCTGGCTTTCCCTGGGGAATCACTTGCCTGGCATGTGTGTTGTCGCTGAACTGCAAAGCCAGCCACAACGCTAGGTGTTGGTAGGATCAGGTTGATCCACGTGTTCCTGCCTTCTCCATGTCTCAGGTCGGAGGCATCAGCATAGGTAGACTGGGGCTTTTTTAACACAGGCAAGCCCCTCTCTGGACCATGGGGTCCTGGTCCCACATTGGGGCTGGCACCAGCACCTTGTCCTCAGGGAGACACCAGAACCTCCCCATGTAGCAGATGAAGGACATCAGTACTGCTGGGGGTGCATGAGCCTCCCTGGAGCCTTCGGCTGGAGGTGTAAGCATGGGATGCTCTCCTTCCGCTGCAAGTCCCCATGACACTTGAAGCTCAGCTCATTTTAAAATGGATTTACAGGCAGGAGGCAGATGGATCAGAGCCGCCCCACACCAGGAGCTGTCTTTACCCCATGACCCAGTGTGCTGTCCCCAGAAGCACAGGCCCGAGGTCCCAGCTCAGATCCTCAGTTGGTGCTCCCTGGGGTGGAAATGCTGTCCTGAGATGTTTGGCAGGGCAGCATGAGCCTGGGACAGCCTGTCCCGTCCCCAGGGGCTGCTGCTTGCCGGGGGGGTGCAGCCAAAGCTGGGCCCAGCGCTTGGAGCGTCCCTCGTGAAGAGCGCTGCCAAGCTCACACGGGAAACATGCGGGGTCGAGTCCCAGGGGCTTGGCCTTCCCCGCCAGCTGGGACATGTCACCAGCCCCAAGAGGAGATGGAGATGTCAACTCCAGCTTGCTGGGGTTCTGGCTGCCCAGAGAAGGCAAAGCTTTTGTGCTGGAGCTGTGAGAGTTGCTCTGTACTGTGTTTTGAGTGCCCAGGAGAATGCAGTTGTGCCTGGGAGGATGTCGGAATGCCTGAGGGGATGCCTGAGAGGATGTGGGGATTCCCAGGAGGATGCAGAGATGCCTAAAGGGGTGCTTGCAAGATTACAAAGATGCCCAGGAGGATGTGGGATTGGCTGAAGGGATACCCAGGGGGATGCAGCCTAGGAGGATGCAGGGGTGCTTGGGAGGATGCCTGGGAGGATGCAGGGGTGCACAGGAGGACACATGAATGCCTGGAAGTCTGTCCCTGTGGAGGCATTGAAGATTTCCCCTGCATCAAACCCTGCATGAGGCCAGCATGAACAAACACCCTACGCAGATGCAGGGCTGGCAGCCAGGAGTGCTGCCCAGGGCAGGCCTGTGTTTGGTGCAGGTTGCCATGGCTAGCTGGCGTGGCCAGCAACTGCTGGAGGTGGAGTAGGACTCTATGAATATGAACAACCCAGCAGCAGCGCCCTGCCAAATTGCTTCTTATCCAAGGCTTAGTCAGGGTTGTTAATGGTGTTAATGCACGTGGCATTTCTTCCTTGCCCTCAGGTTTACCGTCACGCTCACAGTGAAGTCGCGTGTGAGCTCTTGCGACTTGAGGACATGGGGCTTCATGGAAAACAGTTCCAGTGAGATGCAGGAGCCATACCCAGCATTGCTGTGGGTCACTTTAGGGTGGCCAGGGCCATGGTGGGGAAAGGCATTGGTGGTAAAGGCAGAGGAACTGTGACCATCTCCTTGGCCACAGGGTGTGCAGTTTGGGGCTGAAATTGGGGTGGATTATTAAGTGACTGATGAGCCCCACTTCTCTTCCCCTGGTTGCTGCTTGTGCTGCTTGCTCTTTTTGGCAGCAGTAGTAGCATTAATCATGGGGTTTCATCCATGATGCTCAGCTTCCCAGGTGGGAAGGGGCATCAGTTCCTTGGAGGTAGGGTGAGGGGGTACTGCAAATGCTTTAGGAACAGGTCCTGATGTGCAGGGTGCTGGCAAGACCAGGCAGGCATTTATTTGCCCTCCCTCTGCCCCTACACACACCTTGAGGGCAAATTACTTCCGTCAGGAGCTCACCCAGGATCCCTGTGTGCTGTGGGGTGCTGCTGGCTTCTAGGTGGTTCAGGGGCTCTGGAGCACCCCTGGGTGCTGTGCCCGCCTGTCAGGGTGCAGCATGGGTGCTGTACGTAGACTTTTAAGGGAGATAGCCTCACCCCAGCCTTGTCTTGGGCTGTGCTTTTCTGGGTCATTCGGCTGGAAGATGCCACGTGGCTGTGGGCTGAGCCAGAGGCTGCGTCACCAGGGGACAGCCCTGTGGGTTTTTCCTCTGTTTGGGGTGTCCTCTTGTGCCTTGGTGGTTCCCACAGACCCAGTCCATGCAGGTGGAGGCAATTCATCAGCCCAGGCGAAGGCACCAGCCCTGGGAGGAGGCAGGTCCTGCCCTGGTGCTGACTAAGCCCCAGGGTGCAAATCTGCCAAGGAGCCTGGCACCACCCTCACTCTGCCTTTTCCCAGCCTGGGGCTCCATGTTTCTTCTGTTTGCCATTGGAGGGTGCCAGAGCATCTCCCCATGGGTTCAGGATGGGACCTGCCACCCCGCTGTGGAATGTGGCTGCTGTGTGTGCTCGGTGTGGGCAGGAGGGTGACCCAGGGATGCTGCATCCTCTGGGAGCTGGGAGGGCTGTGGTGGGCACAGGGGCTCAGCCAGGCTGTCTGCATCCCCAGCTGGAGGACTGCACGCTGCAGGTCTCACCCTCTGGGCACTACCTGGACCTTGACTTATCCCTGCTGGAGCAGAAGGATGATCTGGAAAGTTTCTACGAGGAGGTCAGGTGAGGCACATGGGGTGCCCAAGCCCCCCAGGAATGGGACACGGGGACCCCAATGTGCATGTGAACACTGGAAGCCATGGTGGTTCCACTGCGAATGCTCACACAGAGTTTCCCCTGGCCCTAGGAAGGGGAGACGGCCGACCCTGATCCTGCGCACACAGCTCTCTGTCCGAGTACATGCCATCATTGGTGAGTCCTCCTTCTCCGGCAGCTTGTCCCCCTCCCCAGGTGGTGGCTTCATCTCTGCCATGAGTTTTGGACAGGCTTTTTGTGATGGAAAGAGGGAGCAATCCAGTCCAGGGCTGCTTCTGCCACATAACCCCTCCCAGAGATTCAGGGACATGGACCCCGTGAGGCTGGTGGGGACTTGCTGGGTTAATCCCCTCCACCCTCAGAGATCAGGACTTTTGCCCTTTGGGCTGGGAGCTCACCACCCACTGCAGATATTCTGGGTCATGCAGGCAAGCTCTAAATATAGCCTTGCAGGATGCAAACAAATAGTTTTGTGCAGCAGAAAGTGCTGCTGCACCTCGGGGCAGCCTGCTCGGAGGTCCTGCACAATGCTCAGGAGTGCCAAAGCCTCTTTCCTCCTTAGCAAGAGGGGAAAAAAGTGCTGACCAGAGCAATGCTGGCTGGGCATCAGCTGGCCAGGCAGGGCTGCAGCCAAGCCCGAGTGATGCAGGAAGGGGCAGGAAGGCCAGGATCGGGGTCATGCTCTTTGTAAGCAGTTCCCAGGCTCCGGCTGAGCTCCGGGCTCTCTGCTTTCCCTCTGGGGTGCTCTGCTTTCCTTCTAGCTGCTGTGACAAGCTGATAAGCGAGCAGAGGAGGCTGCTGGGACCTCGTGTTTTACAGAGCCCTGTCAGCATTACTGGAGGGCTCCTTGCACAGCTTGCTTCTGGCTTGTTACACCCATAAGCCTGACCCAAATAACTCGGGATGCTTAGATAACTCAAGCTTTGGATGCGGGAAGTGCTGACTCCCAGTGGCTTTGGTCTGCACATTTGTTTAAGTGGAGCTTTTCAGCTTCCCATTGCCCTGGCTGTTCCCTGCTGGCTCCTGCCCACAGGCACCATCCCCATAAGCACATAGTCTCCATCCCAGTGACTGTCCTTCTGTCCCCGAGCCAGAGTCATGCTGCCATCCTTCCCATCCCCATCCTGCAGCTTTTCCCAAGCTGTGGGGCTGCTGGGGACTCCAGGATCAGGGCAAATGTGTAAGGAGCGATGGCTAAAAGTAGCTCAGCCTCTTGCCCTTGTTCCTGTTTCATTTGTGCACAGGAAACCAGAGGGGATATTTATGTCATTGCCGGGCAGAAAAAGAAGGCAAAACGAAAGGAAATTGGAAGGTGGCGTGGTTGAAATAAGTAGCTGTGGAGCTGCAGCTGCTTCCACCTGGGGGCAATGCTGACGTCATGGGATGACAGCACAGGGTTGAGTTGGGTTGAGGGGCTTTCCTAGGCAGCTGGCAGCATTCCAGAGCCCCGGTTCAGCATCAGTCCTTTCCTTCCAGAGAAGCTGTACAACTCGCAGGGGCCGGAGCTGCGGCGATCTCTCTTCTCCCTCAAGCAGCTTTTTCAGGTACAGTGATGCTGTTGGGGCTCAGGGGGTACCCTGGGGGCTGGCAGCCCACCCCTGCCTCCCCACACTGCGGTAACACATGGCCTTTGCCCTGCAGGAGGACAAGGACCTGGTGCCAGAGTTCGTGAACCTGGATGGGCTGACGTGCCTGATCAAAGTGGGGGCAGAGGCTGACCAGAACTACCAGAATTACATCCTCCGGGGTTGGTGTTTGGGCACCTCTCATCCCTAGGGAGGAAGGCTGGCACTTGGAGGGGGATGAAGCAGCCCCCTCTGAGGAAAGCCCTATCCCTGCTGCACTGTGACCCTGCCTGCTCTATGCCTTGCAGCCTTGAGCCAGATTATGCTCTTCGTGGATGGGATGCAGGGTGTCATCAACCACAATGAGACTGTCCAGTGGCTCTACACTCTGTCAGGAAGCCCAGTAAGCTCCTGTTGCCCTGGGGGCTGCCTGTGCCCCTCACTGCACCCTTCTTCCCTGCCTGTGGCTGTCTCCTTGCACTGTCCCATAGGGGATTTATCCTATCCTCTTCCTTTGGGCTCATTGCCCTTTGTATATGTTGGTTTCTGCTCCCAACCATTTGGAAGCCATGCAGGTTTCTAAAGCTCCCTATCCTGATGTGACCATGCTCCTGAGCAGAGAGTTTGAGCAAAAAGGTCCCACTCCAGGTGCCTTCCCAGTGCCTGTTGCCTATCAGCATCATAGCTGCAGGCTGGTCTGTGGTCCCATGGCAAAGCCGCCAGCCCCAGAGCTTGGTGACCCAGCAGACACTGCTGCCATCCCAGCCACTGTCCCTTGTCCCAGTATCGCCTAGTGGTGAAGATGGCCCTGAAGCTGCTGCTGGTGTTTGTGGAGTACACGGAGCCCAATGCCCTGCTTATCATCCATGCTGTCAATGCCGTGGACCAGGCAAGAGGTAGGTGCAGCACCAGCCTCTGGCAAGATCCCCTCCGGGGGACAGGATGTGTGTGTTTCCTTGTCCCGTGTATTACTGGCATGGGCCACTTTTCCTAGGAACCTGTCCATGGTCCAACCTGATGGCTGTCCTGGAGCAACGCAATGGGGCTGACACAGAGCTGCTGGTCTTTGCCATGACGCTGATCAACAAGGTCTAGGGGGGTGGCAGGGTGTTCCTGTGGTGCCATGGTGGCAGGGCTCCTTGTGGGTCACACTGGTCTCAGCACTATCCTTTTGGTCCTGCTTAGACACTGGCAGCCCTCCCAGACCAGGATACGTTTTACGATGTGACGGACTGCCTGGAGCAGCAGGGCATGGAACAGGTGGTGCAGCAGTTCCTAGGCAGCAAGGGCACCGACCTCGACTTGAAGCACCAGTTCACGCTCTACGAGGTGAGTGTGCTCCTGTGGGGTCTGACTGTGCACCATGTCCTGTGGCAGCAGGGAGGGCAAGTGCTGGGGTGGCGGGGCTGATGTGCCCTCCTGATCACTCCACAGAGCGCTCTCAAGCTGGAGGATGGTGTGGAAGAGCCGCCCTCGGGGGGACGCAAGGACCGGAGGAGGACAGATGAGGGCCGGCGTGGATGGCGATCCCAGGGTGGCTGCCCAGAGCCTGGTCCTGATGTGCAGCTTGAGTCCCCTGGAACCCCAAAGGAGCCCCCCACTGAGGACACCCCAGCTGTCCCCATGCCAAGCAGCCCAACAGAGTAAGTTTGGCTGGAGGTGGCCCAAGGTGGGGATGGTCCCAGGACTCTTTCATCAGGGTCTGTAGCAATATGACAAGGGGTGATGAGTTTAAACTGAAACAGGGGAAGTTCAGGTTAGATATGAGGAAGAAGTTCTTTACTGTGGAGGTGCTGAGGCCCTGGCACAGGGTGCCCAGAGAAGCTGTGGCTGCCCCATCCCTGGCAGTGCTCAAGGCCAGGTTGGACGGGGCTTGGAGCAACCTGCTCTAGTGGAAGGTGTCCCTGCCCATGGCCGGGGTTGGAACTGAATCAGCTTTAAGGTGTCTTCCAGTCCAGACCAGTCTGGGATTCTGTGGTTCTATGGTGAAGATGCTGGGATACAGTGTGAGCAGTGCTCAGGTCTGTTCTCAGTGTCAGGGTGAGGGCAGCTCTGGAGGACTTGTCCTCATTCCCTGTCACCTCTTTCTCCAGCCAGTGTCCCAGCAGTGTCTTCAGCAGCGCATCCAGTGTGCGGCTTGCATTGGCCTCCTCGCTGGCCGACAAGGAACAGCCTTCAGCCCCAGGCGAGCGCAGTGTCTACAAGTAAGGAGCCAGGAGGGGCTGGGTGCACAGGGGGTCCCCCCGGGGTGGCAGGGGGGCTCCCGGGAGTGTGGGGTGCACCTGTGTCAGTGCAGGGAAACAGGGTCTGGGTGGGCACCAGGGATGGAGGGAAGTGCGACAGGGGGAGCAGATGCCTGAGAGGGACCGGCCAGGGGCTCCAGGACATCCTTCACACGTGCACGGCTCCTCTCCAGCAACTCCTCACTCTTCTTCTTGTCCACGCTTGACCTCTTCTATGCCTACTCTTTTCTATCTTTCCTTTTGCAGGCTGCTCCAAACTGCCCCTGTCTGGTAAGTGCCTGGGCTCTGCATGTGTGTGCTCCTTCCCAGCACGATGCTCTGGCAGGAATGGGCACTGTCCTGCCCCACTCGCTGTCCCCATCCCTCACGTCTCCCCTCTGACCCCAGTCATCACGGGGTGATGGCACCCTCTTCTCCCCACCTTCTAGGGTGAGATGTCCCTCTGGGGGTGGCACAGCCTGCCCTGGGGCTGGCAGGGGGCTGGCATCGCATTCCTGGTGGCAAACTGGGTGGCTCTGGTGCAGTGGATGCTGCACCATCTCATCAGCACCTAATGTCATTTGGTGCCTGGGCAGGAAGGGATTCGCTGGGCATCTCCTGGCTCCCCAGTGAACCCCAGTGCCATGGGGTGACAGCAGGACAAGTGTCCCATCCTGGAGGGCTGCCAGATGGGGTGTGCAGGAGGCACAAGCCCAGGGGGTCTGTCAGCAGTGGGGGCTAACCCCTGTTTTCCCTCAGGCGGGAGGATGCCCCCTCCTTGCATGGGGACAAGCCTATTTTGAGGAGGTTTGAGTAAGTAGAGGCATGCGTGTGTCTCCAGGTGTGCGTTTCCTTGGGCCAGCGCCTGCTGGAGGCTTCTGGGCTCTCGCCACACAGGGCATGCGGAGCAGGATGGTTCCCGCAAGTCTCTGCCCGGGTTTTGTAGCTTTTGGATGAGGGTTGCAGTGAGCACCAGGTCCGCTGGGGCCAAAAGGTGACAAAGACATGAGCCTTTGGCTCCCATGGGACTGCAGCATCCCTGTCCCCAAGCTGTGGTGGCATCACCTGTCTCTTTGCAGCACTTAGAGGGGTTGAATCCTTAATGTTCCTTATGTTGTGTGGCCCAAGCAGGGGGTTTCTGTGCTGTGGGGCTGGCTGTGCAGTGTGGTGTGGTATGGTTTGCCCATTGTCCCAATCATCCCCATCCCTGTCTTGCTCCTGGCCAGCATCTGCCCCTGTCTTGCAGAGCTCGCTTCTTGGAGAATCTGGCTGCAGCCCAGAAGGAGAAGATCTCTTCCATGACCAAGGGACGGCTCAATGTCCTCGGTGATGCTGAGCTGGAGCATCCCACCACTCTCGCTTGGGACAGGGACAGCAGTGCTCCTGAGTCCGGCATGGAGACACCCAACACAAGTAGGTGTTTCCAGGATATGTGTTCCTTGCTCTGGGCTCATTGGGGTCCCCAGGATGGGCATTAGTGGCCTTTCTGCCCCTCAGCCCATGCCTGATACTCAGAGCCATGAAGGAGCTGGGTGGTGCCTCCCTGTCCCATGCTGAACACCGGCATCCGAGCGCAGCCCACCAAGGAGCAGGACCCCAACTCTATGTGCAGCCCAGCATGGTTACTGCAGCCTCTCCCTCTCCATGCAGGGTCTTGCCTGGCTCAGCGGGACACCACTGACTCCTGCAGCACCATCTCCTCCGACACCAGGTTCATGCTGGACATGCTCTATGCTAAAGGCTCCTCAGAGCCAGGGAGGGAGATCTTCCCTGAAGTCCCCTCACCTGCCCTGGTCCAGGGTGAGGTGGTGACGGATGCCACTGGAGGTGGCAGCCAGGAGCAGGAGGGTGCCTGGCCCTGTGGCAGGGCTCCAGATGGGCTGGTGGCCAGTGCTCACGCCAAGCTGGCGCGTGCCATGTCCAGCGTAGATGCTGAGACCCACACACAGAAGCTGGAGAACACTGGGATGATGCCTATCAAGAAGGATGTGGAGCTGACATGGGAGCGCCTGGAGACCAGTCCTGCACAACTGAAGATCAAGGACCTGGACTTTACTGATCTGGGGGAAGAAGAAGACTTTGACATCCTGGACACAGGGCTGATAACCAACGGCTCCTTGCTCCCTCCTGCCATTGAAGCAACAAAAGCTGGAGCATTAATGGTCCCCCCTCCACCTCCTGCTGTCCCCATCTGCCCACCACCTCCACCTCCACCTCCTGCAGTGCCTGGCTGCCCACCACCTCCACCTCCACCTCCTGCAGTCCCTGGCTGCCCACCCCTGCCAGGGCTACCAGTCCCTTCCGTAATGGATGGTCCCTCCGAAGCCAAGAAGAAGAGGACAGTGAAGCTCTTCTGGAAGGAGTTGAAGCAGCTAGATGGCACTGTGGGGACAGGCAGGTTTGGCCAGGCGACACTGTGGGCATCCCTGCAGAACGTTGAAGTCAATACTGCCAAACTGGAACACCTCTTTGAGTCACGGTCAAAGGAAGTACCAACTTCAAAGGTACCCATGGGTTGGTACCCATCAGCCAAGGGGACTTAAAGGGTGGGAGGAAGGCTGTTAATTCCTTTGGGGACCCTAGGCATGCGCTTTCACCCCTACCCTCTGCTGAGGATTTGTACCTGCAGCCTGGAGACTTGGCAGGGACAGTGATAGACAGTGTGTGGGTTTAGCTTACCACCAGGTCTCTGATCAGCTCATTGTGTCCATTGTGTTTTCTTGAAGGAAGCCCTTTGCTTTCCTGTCCACATCTGTCCTGTCCTCTTTGCAGAAGGCCATCGATGGGAAGAAGGTGGTTGTGGTGCTGGACCCCAAGAGGAGCAATGCTATCAACATTGGCCTCACGGTACTGCCGCCTGTGCACATCATTAAGACAGCTGTGCTCAACTTTGATGAGTTTGCAGTCAATAAGGAAGGGATTGAGGTGAGCACAAGAGAAGCTCAGCCCCCCTGAGGTCCTCATATAGGTCATTTCCCCCTAGCCAGGAGGCCTCCCTGCCACCGCCAGCCCTAGCTGACGTATCTCATGGTGATATGTTTGGAGTCTGACACATCCCTCCTTGCTCTAGAAAATCCTGACCATGGTCCCAACCGAGGAGGAGAAGCAGAAGATCCAGGAGGCCCAGTTGGCTAACCCTGATGTGCCCTTGGGCTCTGCAGAGCAGTTCCTGCTCTCCCTGTCTTCCATCAGTGACCTCACAGCCAGGCTCCAGCTCTGGGCCTTCAAGCTGGACTATGAGAGCCTGGAGCAGGTACAGAGCCATGTACCCCATTGTGCCCTCCCACCACTGCCAGCCCCAGCAGTGCTCAGCACTGAGCCAAGTGGGGACCAGCCATGTCCAGGAGGTGCCATCCTGGCTGGGGACGGGCTGCAGTCCCACAACGCAAGCACAGGCTTGGGCTGACCACATGGGCAAGAGTGAATGCTGAAGCTCCTAAGGGAGGGGGTGGCCAAGGGGTCTCATCTGCATTTCTCCTCTTCCAGGAGATCGCAGAGCCACTCTTTGATCTGAAGGTGGGCATGGAGCAGCTCGCCAAAAACCACACCTTCAAGTGCATCCTGGCCACACTGCTGGCTATGGGCAACTTCTTGAATGGCTCCCAGGTGAGAAGTAGGGTGGGATGTGGCCTGGCTTGAGTGCTGCAAGCACAGGATGAGCCATGGTGCATGGGAGCATGGGACGGCAGCTGAGTGGTGCTCTCAGGGTGCAGCAGGTGGTGCTGCTGCATCTGAGGACTGGAGGTGTGCTGGAGGAGGGGCGGAGAAGGATTTGCTGACTCCATTGTGGTTTCAGAGCAGAGGCTTTGAGCTGGGCTACCTAGAGAAGGTCTCGGAAGTGAAGGACACAGTGCACCGGCAATCCCTGCTCCACCATCTCTGCCAGATGGTGGTAGAGAAGTTCCCAGAAACCACTGACCTCTACTCGGAGATTGCCTCCATCACCCGCTCTGCCAAGGTAAGGCAAGGCAGATGATACCTGCACAAGGCAAGGCTGTGGGTCCCACAGCTGCCCAGCTCTACAGCGTGGCCGAGTGCTGACATCTTGCTCTTCCAGGTTGACTTTGACGAGCTTGCCAACAGCCTGGTGCAACTGGAGCGGAGGTGCAGGGCCTCCTGGGACAACCTGAAGGTGATTGCCAAGCACGAGACCAAGCCAGTGCTGAAAACCAAGCTGACAGACTTCCTCAAGGACAGCACCCAGCGCATCGTTGTCTTGAAGGTGGTGCACAGGCGTGTCCTCAACAGGTCGGTGGGTCAGGCCTTCGGGGCACAGTGGGGAACCCCCTGGGTCCCATCGATGGCCTGTCATGACCGGTGTCCCCGCAGGTTTCACTCCTTCCTGCTGTACCTGGGGTATCCGGTGAGCGCGGCGCGGGATGTGAAGGTGACTCCCATCTGCAAGTTGCTGCGGGAGTTTGCCTTGGAATACCGCACATGCCGGGAGCGCATCCTGCAGCAGCAGAAAAAGCGGGCTGCCCATCGTGAGCGCAACAAGACCCGGGGACGGCTCATCACTGAGGTACAGGCACATTCAGCTGTCACCACCACCAGGTGATGCCCACCAGGTCCCTGATGCCTGTATCTCCTCCCACTGTAGACAGAGAAGTTCTCCGGCATCGCTGAGGCTGCTTCCCCACCTGCCGTGGTGTCCAGCAGCCCCAAGGAGCAGATGGAAGCAGGTCACGAGAGCATGAAGAGCCTGCTGGCCTCTCCCACGGACAACCCTGCCCGCCGTAGCCGCTCCAGCCAGGGTAGGAGCGGGATGCCAGGGGCACGCAAGGCATGCCCCGCTTGCTGGGCACAGCTGATGCCAGCATCCCGCTTGTCACCTTGCAGGGACAGGGCACACCAGCGCAGCCCAGGGCTCTCCAGCCCGGGAGGATGTTCCCAGCTCCCCAGACGATGCTTCGGATGAAATCATGGACCAGCTGGTGAAGTCAGTCACTCACGCCAACCCACGTCCCTGTGCCAACAAGGAGCGCAGGAGGTCCCGCGGCAATAGGAAGTCCTGTAAGTTCCAGCCCTGTCCCCATACCCTTTGCTGGCTCTGGTCCATATGCTCTGCCTGTTTCCCTGTACTCTGTCCCATCTCTCTGTGTCTGTCCCACCTGTATCCCTGTTCCTGTGCCTATCCCAGCTCTATGTCTCTCTTCCCATGCTCTACCCAGTACCTGTACTTTGTCCCATCTCAGTGTCCGTGTCCCTATACTCTGTCCCACCTCTGTGGCCCTGTCCCTATACTCTATCCTGTATTCTTTCCCATCTTTGCATCCCTGTCCCATCTCCGTGTCTGTACTCGTGCTCTATCCATGTGCCTTGTTCCATCTCTGTCTCCTTGTTCCCATACCCTGCCTGGCTTCTTCTCCTCTGGCCACCCCTGATCTCCTATGTTGAGCCCACCAGGCCAGTACGCTGAGACCAGACTGTGCCACTGCCACCCCTCCCCAGCATGTCAGGGCTACCCTGTCCAGTGGGCACCCTGAGCCATCACTGCTTGTGCTGCCAGTGCCACCCTCTTCTCTTCCCACAGTGAGACGGACGCTGAAGAGTGGGCTCAGTGATGACCTCGTGCAGGCACTGGGCCTGGGACGGGCACCTGGCATGGAGGTTTGAGGGGGCTTGTGCTGCTCCCCACCACCGGCAGGAGGTGGTGGCAGCTCCTGCTGCTCCAGGATTGGCATGCTTGGTCTCACCTTGCTTTTCCTTGCTGGCCTCCACCTCCTGGAGGTGCAGGCAGCAGGATGGGAATGATGCCCTGGAGCTGCTTTATGGGGATAGAGGATGCTCAGTGCCCATGCATGGGTGTGGAAGCTCTGGGTTCATCTTCACAGTATTAAAGGGGTTAAGGGGCTGGACCCAGACCCCCTCTGGGAGCTGGGTCTGGCCTATGGCCCCTGTGGTAATAAAGTAATTGACACGCTGCCAGTGTCCCATGTCCCTGCGCTGGAGAGGCTGGGGACCCCCTGCATTTGCATCCCAGCTGCATCCCCAGCCCAGCTGCCCAGGACAAGCACTGGGCTTGCAGGGACCATCATCCCTCCCAGGGACAGTGTGGTCCCCTCTCTACCAGGACGTGCGAGGAGACCCTGCCAGCAGGAGCAAGCGCTGCTGCAGGATCAAGGCTGCACGCTCAAGGACAGAACAGCGGCTCCAGCATGAGATGAGGGGGACAGTGCAGCAAAATCAAGAATTTATGCCCTGTCTCCAACTTCATCTCTCCTTTACAAGTGTCTCCTGCGGGATTTCAGCCAGACCTAGACATGGGTCTGGGGCCAGGCTATTTCCCTCCCACAGTGAGTTCAGGGCACAGCACCCATGTTGCCCCTGCAAACCTGGTCAGGCTGCAAGCCTGGGAAACGTAGAGTCCCAGACTGGTTTGGGTTACAAGGGTCCTTCAAGCTCATCCAGTTCCAAAACCCTGCCATGGGTAGGGACGCCTTCTACTAGAGCAGGTTGCTCAACATCTCCCTGGGCTTGGGGCTGCCTCATCATGTCAACACAGCAAGGGCAGCATCTACCATGCCCATGGGGAAGTGGCAGATGTCCAGGCAGGAACATGCCACCTGTTGACCCAGCATCACTCATGCCATCCTGGGCACAGGTTACAACCCTCACTGGATGCTGGCTGTGATGCTCCCTGTGGGTGCTAGGTGGTGGGTATCACTTCTGAGCATCCATTTCTGCCAGCTGTAATGCTTTGGGCACTGTCACCTGTGGTAGAGGTATTTGGGAACAGTGTCACATCATCCATCAGAGCAGCTTCACCTCAGCACTGTCCCGGCGCTGCCTCCAGCCCTGAATCCTGCACAGCAGGTTCCTGTGGCTTTCAAGGAATGAAGAAAAACTCCACCAGGCGGGAGAGCTTCTTCCTCTGAGCTAACCTTTGCCCAGGGTTGTCCCTCTCCTACAAGGCTGGAGACACTGGTGGCCTTGGAGGAGGTGGGAAGCACCAGGTTGTGACGTACCTGAGATGTTCCCAGGTGGCTCCAGGCCCAGCAGGATACTATGGTAAGAACTGCAGATGTCCCAGAGATGCCCCAAGACATGGTCTGTTCCCCCTTCCTTCCAGGTGCTTGCTTTGGGTCCACAAAGAGAGGATGAAGCAGTCACAACAGGCTACTTTGAGCCACACAGCAGGAAGGAGAAAGGGGTAGTAAAGCATCTTCCCACCACCCTGCACCTGCCCCAGGTACCCAAAGTGTACATGTGACAACCCCAGGATGGTTGCTGGGGGCAAACTGAAGCACGATGCCGAGAAATGCCCCTGCCCTCCATGCTTCCCCCGATGGTTTGGTGGCTGTCCCCCAGCGAAGGCCTCTGCCAACCCATTTGTTTTTTTCCACCCAGGAATTTTTGCAGCCTTGGAGATATTTCCAGGATTCCCAGCCTGGCTCTGGGCACAAGCTGCCCTTGAGCGGCGCCTCAAGTGCTTGGTTTGGCCACGGCACAAGGGGCTTATGCCAAAAACCCACCAGGCACGAGCACTCCCCCCCTTCGGGATGGAGAGGGGGTGCCTGGGTGCTGGGGCCCCGTTGTAAGCGGAGGCCGGTTGGTGGGGACATGGAGTGCGGATGGCCTCGGGCACTAGGGAGTCAGGATGCTGCACCCCAGGAGGATGCTCAGGGTGGGATAAGGTGACCTCTGTGATGGTGCCTCCATCCTGCACCCGGGCTCAGTTCCTGCGTGGCTCCTGCCCTTGCCAGCCCATGGCCACCGGCTGTGTCCTGCTGCCACGAGGGGGCACGGCGAGGCCACCCGAAACACACTTCGCATCTTACCGCTCCTCCTGTCGCGTCCCGCCGCTCTTCAGGCGCAAGCCGCCGGCCTTCTCTTTGCTGTTGTGTCCCGCCCCCAGTCACCCAGGGCGGCTGCACCCTGCTCCCCCCTACCCCCAGAGAGATGTCCTGCCACTTCCATGTCCCCAGCGGAATGAATGACAGCCCTGTCCTTGGTCCCGGCCATCCATCTGGCTGGCAGGGACAGGCTCATCTCCCCAGTGCTTGTCCCTGGCCTCCATCTCACCCTGGCCCCCTTCCAGTCACTGGGGATAAGCCCAGCTCCTTTTGCTGTCCCATTTCCCCTCTTCTATAGCAGTTCGATGGCAGAGACAATCCCACCCCATACACAGCCTGTGCTCATGTCCCCTGCCTCCTCCATCCCCCCCTGCCTGCCCTGTCCCTGAGACTGTCTCAGCACAGAATCTCCTTTGTTGCCAAGCTCCAAGGTCAGCTCCAGCTTCCTGCCCCATGGGCATGTCCCTGCTGCTGTCCCTAAGCTCAGCAAGGGGACCTTCTGTGGTCCTGGACTAATAGTGGTCATGCAGCCCCACCACCTTGCACGAGAAGCACGATTCCCACCACAGACAGCACAACCTCACTTTTGGTCAGGGGCTGGAGCCATCTAGAGTGCCTCTTGCAAGCGCCAGTGTGCCCTGGCCACCTTCCGGAAGCATCCGGATCATCTGCCCAACCACCCCGATTCCTCCTACTGTCTCAGCTGGAAAACTCCTCCTCTATCTCCTGTCCCCAGCCCTCTTAAGCAATCCCAGGCTAGCAACATGCTCTGTTCTGCAGCCACCTTCCCCAGCAGTACAGAGGCGTAGGACAGGAATCAGGTCACAGTTGCTCTGACCTACTGCCCTCTTCCCTGGGGCCAGAGGCAGCAGGATGTCACCTGGAGCATGACCCAGCCAGCTTCTCCTGGGATCCATGTTATGGCCAAGAGGGAGCCGCATTTCCCTTGTCCCCATCACTCTACAATTGAGGAAGAGGCCCTGTGACGAGCATGAAAGAGATGGGAAGGTAATGCTGGGCTGGCAAAGCAATCTGGGCATGGGTATGCCCCAGGAGATGGAGGATGCAAAGTACAAGGCATTAGTTGAGCTGGGAGCACTTCAGAACATCAGCTATGCTTCCCAGCCACACCAAAGGAGCAAGGTCCTGGCAGCCCAAAAGCAGCTCCTGTTTGGAAAACCATGGAGAACCTGGTGAAAGGCCTGGAGCACAAGTGTGATGAGGAATGGTTAAGGGAACTGCAGGGTTTAGTCTAGAGAAGAGAAGGCTCAGGGGGGACCTTATCGCTCCTTACAACTGCCTGACAGGAGGATGGAGCCAGGAGGTGGCTGGTCTCTGCTCCCAAGGAACAAGGGATAGGATGAGAGGAAACAGCCTCAAGCTGCACCAGGGGAGGTTTAGACTGGAGATCAGGGACAATTTCTGCCCCAAAGGGTGCTCAGGCATTGGAACAGGCTGCACAGGGCAGTGGTGGAGTCACTGTCCCTGGAATTGTCCACAAACTGTGTAGACAAGGACCTGAGTGACATTGTTTAGTGGTTGGCCTTGGCAGCACTGGAGAACAGTTGGACGTGGTGATCTTAAACATCTTTTCCAACTTGCCATTTCAACCACAATAGATTCTATGATTCTATTGTGCAGAAAGCCTGGCTGGTGAGGAAGAGCTGCCAAGGCTGCATGGGTGAGTGGACATGGGAATCCAGGGTCCTCATCAGGGCAGAAAAGCTTGAGGTCAGGATGAGGAGTGGCTTCCCAGAAGGTGAAACTTCTCCCAAACTGTGAATGCGGATGGAAGTGGAGCTGCGTTTGGTAAATACCTGGGGCTCCTGCACAACCTGAAGAAAAGCAAGTCAGAGGCAGGAACTTTGCAAGAACGAGGGGATTTGCAAAGAGCCAGATGTGGGATCAGCACTGAGCTGGATGCTCCATGCTGCCATCATAAGCACTGGGGAGCAGCGCCGCCACCCCAGCCACAGCACGTTTGGAGCAGAGAGGTCCCACCAAGAGCTGGGGAGTGGTTTGGGCTGTGCCACCAGCCAGCTGAGATGTAGAAACCCCCTGCAGATGTATGATCAAAGCCTAGGACTCAGGCTGATCCCACCAATGTGTCACCAGATGCATGGAATGATGGGCACAGACTGTCACCCATGTTTTACAGCAGCAAAACACAAGGAAAGCCCCTAAAGAATTCCTCATTCATGGCCTGAATTATGTTGGGAAAAAGGGATGGGAAGTCCTAGAGGGAGAAAGGGGAGAAGATCCCAGCACAAGTACTTAAAGTGGCTCCTTGAGCAGCTGTGGCTCAGATTTGCCATGCTGTGGGAAATACCTCCATGCTGGGCTTTGGCAGAACTGAGTTTCCATGCACTGCACTTGGGGAAGGACCATGGGTACCCTTCCCCAAGTGCTGTGTGCAGGAAAGGCTTCCTGGACCTGAGCCTGGCTTAGCTGGATCACAGCCACCTGAGGATCTGTCCTCTGTGGAGAAGAAAGCCACAATGACAGAGCTCTCACTCAGCAAAGTCCAATGAGAACAAGTAGAACATTGCAAGTTCAGTGGTAGGACACAGATATTTGATGCTGGGAGTAATTAATCACTGTCCTCTGTGAGACAAATTTTGACATTTTGGGTCAAAATGAGAGTGAATTCCAGGCAGTGCAATAGCCTTTGTCATCCCTGAACTGCCTCTGGCCCCCAACAGGCTCCAGTGTTCCACATTTTCCCTGTGAAGAAGGATGGACCCACCTCCATCCCAAGGACTCCTTGAGGACATGGTGTGGGAAAGAGAGAGCCCCATCTGCTTTAGCTTGTGAGGGACATTTCCAGAGCTTCCTTTAATGTGGGCCTGATAGACCACGATAGGTACCCAGACCACAGATGACATCCTTGTGGGTCCCACCCCCACTGTCCCCCCTCCTGAGACAACTGGACAATTCCACATGGCCTCTGTGAGGAGGCACAAGTCCCTGCAGACAAAAGGGCCTTCTTGGGTGCTTGCCTGGGTGGTGATAATAAGGAGATAATAGCTGTGGAAGAAGGACTTGCTGTTTTGGAGAAGATTAAGTATCTGTGGGAGCAGTGTGGATGAATCATATCCCTCATGGGCTCAGAGCCCCTGGAAATGGCTCATGGCACTTCGAAAACAATGTCGTGAATCTTCTGCAGATGAGATTAGGGAGTGGAACAATTATCTCAAAACCTGTTAGTCATGGGAGGCTCCACGGAGCTGGAGGAACAGCCTAGGGCAAGGGGAGCACTAGGAAGATGCGGAGTGTGTCCCCACTGCTGTGGACCTGAGTGAGCAGCCCCAGTGAGGGTGTGGGACGTGGCTGTGGTGGAACCAGCCCCGCTCCCCCTGAAGAAGGTGAGCTGTAATCAGCAGAACGGGTAAGAAAAAGCTCAAGTAGGTCAAAAGGTAATGGGGCTATCACCAGCGTTTCCTAACAGCAAAGCACAGCACAGCTGGGAGGCACCCTCCGCTGTTGAGCAATGGGAAGATGAACAAGGCCAGGCACTGTCTTCAAGGGAATAGCCACCAAGGTCACCCTAACGGCACGCCAGCCTATTAGGGAAGAGCTGGGAACGGCCAGGGCTACCAAAAGGTGCTGTTGATCCAGTCGCACCCCACCAGAACATTCATGGGGAGCCCTGACTGCAGCTGACAGAGCACATCATGGCTACCTACAACCCATCCTGAGGTGTCCCTCAAGAACAGCATGCTAAGACCACGTGTGAGGAGCTCTGGAAGTGATGGATGAATGGACACCCAACCCAGCTCTCAAGGGAATGCAGGAATTCACACTGCAGTTTGGGAATGATCACATCTACCCTTTGTGAAACGCTGTCACTGGTAGAGACTCTGCATTCTGACTGTCGCTGTAATGCACCGTATCCCCAGCCCTGCTTCCTTGCACACCCCACCAGCTCTGGCTCTGGTGGAGGATGCTTTCCCTGGAGACCATGTCTTCGGAAAACAACCTTTATCCAAAAGGATTTCTCCAGTCCTGGTGAAGCAGTGGGTGGGGATTTTTAACAGGGTCCTCTTCAGGGCCTGAGGCTCAGCCTTGTGGCCACCTCCATCTTTTTCACCCAGCTCAGTAGCCCAGTGCCACAAGCGAGCAGGCTCCTGTGGGAGAACCTGCAGCCATACTGTTGGGAACATCCCTCTTCCTCCTCTACCTTGCCAGCATTCCCGGCATTCCCCTGCTAGGAACATCAGGGCTGTGGACCCAGCCATGTCCCACCACCACACCCCAGCAAAACCACCCTAGCCTGTTTGACACAGCACTTCTGCTGCTGCTGAAATGTGGGGTTTGTGCCAGTACCAAGGGGAGTTGTTCCCAGGAAGGATGGCATGGATATCCACTGCCATTGCCAGGGCTGTCAGGGGCTGGCAGAGCCCGGTTCCTCTGGAATCAGAGACCAGTGTTGATGCTGGCATGTGAAAGCCTCTCCTGGAGGGCATCGAGGGTCATGCCCACAGCAGGATTACCAAGTACGGAGACTTGGTAAAATATTAAAGCAGATGCTTAATAAAGCAAGCCCAGCAGCAGCAATTCCTGGTGTAATAAATCTCAGAAGGAGAGGACTTTGCCTCTCTGGACAGGGTGATATGGGGAGCTCCTGCTGGCACTCACTAGAGATGGCACGGACCTGGCACCAGCACTGCATGGTGAGGCTTCCCACAAGCCTCATGGCACCAGCCAGGGTAAACCAGGAGCCGACATTCCAGCGCAGCTCACCATGGTGCAGCCCCACGGTACTGATGGGTAGGCAGGATGCTGTCTGCTCTGGGTGGGGGATGAAGAGCAGGATGCTGAGAAGTGGTTTGGGAGCAGATGGAAAGGGATTCACACCTTACCTGCCTGCTCCTGGCACAGGGAGAAATGTAAGCGTGGCTGGACACAACACTGGGACCTGGGTGGAAGGTGTCCATATGGTGTCCATATGGTGCTTCCCCAGCAAATGAGCAGGTCCGGGGGCGCCATCCTGTAATTGGAGACACCAGTGGGGGGGGGGGGGGGTCCCGGGGGACACTGTACCCTGTGCTCCTGCTGTCCCAGTGGAATGTGAGTGCTGGCGGCACTAGTCTTGGCTTTGACAGCAGGCAGGGAAGGCACCCTGCCACCAAGTACTGCTGCTTGCAGCCAGGAAACTCTGCCTGGCATAAGCACCGAGCCATGCCAGGCTGAACCAAGCTGAGCTGAGCTGTGCTGTGCTGAGCCATGCCATGTTGGGCTGAGCAGAGCCGTGGTGACCTATGTAGGGAGAGTATCCCGAGCTGTGCTGAACTGAGCCAAGCTGAGCTGTGCTGAGGTGGCATGACATCTCAAACAATGCTGAACCAAGCTGAGCCATGCTGAGCTGAGCCGAGCCATGCAGTGTTGAAAAGTGGTGAACTGAGCCCAGCTGAGCTGTACATACTTAGGTAGCATGATGTCCTGAGGTGTGCTGAACTGAGCCAGGCTGCACTGAGCTGAGCCATGCCCTCCTATGCGGCATGACGTCCTAAGCCATGCTGAGCTGAGCCAGGCTGTAGATGGTATGATGTCCTGAGCTGTGCTCAACTGAATCATGCTGAGCCATGCTGAGCCAAGCTAAACCATGCCATGTTGAGCTAAATTGTGCCATGCTGAGCTGAGCTGTGCCTAAGTGGCATCATGCCCTGAGCCATCTTGAACTGAGCTGAGCCATGTTGTAGGTGGCATGATTGTCCTGAGCTGTGCTGAACCGAGCTGAACTATGTCTACCTGCACAGCATCATGTCCTGAGCTGAGCTGAACCAAGCTGAGCCAATATGAATTGTACTGGGTAGCACAATGGCCAGAGCTGTGCTGAGCCAAGCCAAGCAGAGCCGAGCTGTGCCTGCCTGGAGGGGCATCATGTCGTGAGCCGAGCTGAACAGAGCTGAACTGAGTTATACCTGCCTAGGTGGCACAATGTCCCAAGCTGAGCCATGCTGAGGTGAGCCGTGCTGAGCTGAGCCCTACCGACGTGGCACACCGTCCCATGCTGTGCTGAGCTGAGCCGAGTTGAGCCATGCCTACCGAGACGGCATGATATCCCGAGCTGTGCTGAGGCGAGCCGAGCCAAGCCTAGCTGAGCTGTCCCTACCTGCGAGGCATCAAGTCCTGAGCAGGGCTGATCCGAGCTAAGCCCATCGAGGTGGCGCAGCGTCCCGAGCCGAGGCGCGCCGAGCGGCATGCGGCCGGCTGTCCCGCCGGGCTCCTGCGGCGCCGGCTCCCGTGTCCCTCTCCGATGTGCCGGTGTGCCGGTGTCCCGGCGCGGACCCTCCCGTCTCCCATTGGCGGTGTGGCTGCCGGCCCCGCCCCTTTCCCCCCGCCTGGGCGGTTATAAACGGGCGCGGCGGGGCCGGCCGCGGTGGCAGCGGCGGGGCCGGGGCCCGGGATGGAGCCGGGGATGGAGCGCTGGGCGTACGGCGCACTGTGGGCGGCGCTGGCCGGCAGCCTGGCGCTGCGGGCTGCGCGGCGGGCGCTGGGGCCGGGCCGGGGTCTGGTGCTGCCGCTGGCGCTGCTGGCCGCGCTGCAGAGCCTGTGCCGCGCCTGCCTGCCGCTGCCCCTGGGGCTCGCCCTGGCCGCCGCCGCCGCCGGGCTGCTGCTGTGGCGGGCAGCGCCCCGCAGGCTGCTGCCGGCCGCGGGCAGAGCCGTCCTGGTCACAGGTGAGTGCGGGGACACGCGGTCTCGACGCCCCGACGGCCGCGGCGGGGAGCGGGACGCACCGCGGGCACCGGCACGGTGCTGGCTGCGGGGTCCCGCCTGGCTGTCACCCCGCGGGAGGAGCGGCTCCGCCGAGCATCACTCCTCCTCCTCCACGTCCAAGCAGAACTGTCCAGGATGTCCCTTCTCTTGCCCCCGTCCTACAGCAAAGAGGTTCCAGGGAGCTGCGTTGGACCTTGAAGCAGCTCCGCCGCTCGAGCGGTCACCACGCTGCCGGGAGCCGCTTCGTCTGGGAGATGGGATGGGACATGTGGTGGGGCTGGCGCAGAGCCGGGCAGCTGGTTTGTGAGCACCTCGGCTGGCCCAGGGGCTGTCCTCTCCTCCCCTCCTGAGCCATGCTTGTTCTTAGAAAGCTTCTTGTAGTATCTCTAGAGGCTACAATAGAGCCCGGGGCTGATCACCACTGTTCACTCAGAGCTCCATCGCAGGAACTTCCAGGGACAAGGGAGACTGTTCTTCGTCTTCGCAGGAGCATGTGTGGGAAGTGCTGCTTCACTCTGACCACCTCTTTGGGCTGCCTGGTACAGACCTCCTCCTTGGGGAAGGTGGCTCCGCAGGAGATGCGCTGTGCTCCCAGCCCAGGCTTTGCATAGCTCTGCCCTGGTGGCTAAATCTCTTTAGGATAGCTTGGTATAGAAGGGTTTTTTGCATTCCTTTCTCCTGGCAGCGGGACTGCAGGATGATGAAGGTAGACTGGGGTCAGCAGGTACTGTGCTGTGAGATGGTGGGTGAAGAGGAAGCACTGGAGCCAGGGTGGTTGTTGCTGCTGGTGAGCTGGGAACGCGCTGCTGGCTCTGCATGAATGCAGAGCAAAGGGAAACTTGTGGGCACGACCTTGGTGGTGCTCCCAAGGACAGGAGCCTGCATCCTGGTGGGCATGGAGACCACAAGTTGGAAAAAGGGGGCTGCATGCTTCTTAGATAGCTGGATCTTATGGTGTGGAGTCTTCGAGAAGGAGAGGGCTGAATGCTCCATCCAACTCAAAGTGCTCTGCAGTGTTGGTGAGAAGCAGAGGGAGGCCTTTCTGGAGGAGGAAGCTCGGATGAACAAGGCAGTGGATGAATGGATGATTCAACTGAGTGAAGGTCAAAGCCTCAGCAGGGCAGGGCTGCCTGGGGAGGACGTACCTGACAGCCATGTGCTCGCAGGTGCCCTGTGGCACACCGGGTTTAGCCAGCCCTGGCTCGGTGGCACTGCCTGTATAATTAGTGAGTCAGTGTCTGGAACAAGGTGTTCTTGCCCTGGTGCATTGAGGTGACACCTCTGCAGCGTTTGCTCTCGGCTGTGAATATTTTGTGGTTTTACAGGTTGTAGGTGCAGGCTGTGGTGTGGGATCATCACTACTCCAGCAGGTGCCTGCCCAGGGGCAGATGCAAGGGCTGCTTTGCCTGGGATGGCATCCCTAGCTGGAATGTCTGCAGAGTAATTTGCCTGATTCCTTTGCAGATTGATCTGGGACACCTCCTGGCAACTGGCTATTGAGTCACTGCTAGTATCTCCTGTGGTAGCAGCCAGGGAGGATCAATGCAGGAGTAAGATCTTCGACAGGGAGAAGCATGGAGGTGGGTGCCAGGGCTGCTAGATGTCAGTGAAGGTGTGTAAGGTCAGGGACATGGTTTCTGCGATGTTAAGTGTCATGCTGGACACTGGGAAATGCAACAACGTCCCCTCCCAATCCCTGCCATGGAACAGTGTAGGTCCCAGCCCAAAGAGCTTTGGGCATCGTTTCCTTTTATATACATTTCTTGGCCACTGGCTTAATCCTGCAGCAGGGAGTTGCACAGGTTTGGTGACGCAGTGGTGCAAGGGAACACGGCTGAGGTGCTGTTTTATCTCCCAGTTGAGGTGCCCCAGCTCTTCCAGCTGCCCACTTTTCCATCCTCCATGGGAACAACCCCAAGCTGAGTTCTGCATGTCATTCTCCAGCCATATGTCCTGGTCTGGACATTGCTGCCTTATCAACAATTAGTTCATGGGAAGGGCTGAAAGAAAACTGTGTGGCTTGGTGTGAAAGTGGCAGAGATGTGTAGTGGCAGCAGGACTGGAAAGTTGTGGCATTCCCCTTGTGTTGCAGGTTTGCACTTCAGGTGTTGCACAAGAGGCTGGGGTTTGGCTGGAGCAGGGATGGACAGCTTGCCTGAAAGGACCAAGGAATGCTGTGGTCTCCCACTGTGCATCCCTTGGGCTAGCAATGTAGGTAGCTACTAGTCTCCGTGGTGCTGTGTTGATCCATAGCTCTGCCCCTGGGGCTTTTGCTCTGCATCCTGACAGTACAGCTTCTCTGAAAGCACTCGATGGCCTGTATGTGGGCTGGCTGGGGGCAGGGAGTGAGGAAAGTGTTAATTCTGCCTTCCATGGGGAGGTCACAGCTGTTTGCAGTGAGGAGGAGAATGCCCTCCTGTGCAGAGCAGGCTGGGAGAGGTCAGCCCCAGGAGGATGGGCTGGATGAGGAAGGGAGTGGAGATCCTGGGAGGGAGACAGCAGCCATCTCTATGCTGTCCTGACCCTGCCTGCGAGCCCAAATATACCTCTAAGTCGAGCCCAAGGACTAGCACAGGCTTTGGCTAAGCTGCGGGGATCCCAGCATGCCTGTGGTGTGGGCAGGCTGGGTACAAGCAGCAGCAGCAAGCCGCAGGGTAGCTGGCATCCCTCGCCAGTGCTGTGTGGTTTCGGCATGCTGGGGTGCTGATGTTGGTGGTTGGCACCATGTGCCAGGGGCTCACTGCAAGCAACCTTGTTCTGAGCATCAGACAGACTGCTCCTGTGTGCGCAAGCCCCTTCCCAAAGCTAAAAAGGGTATTTTTGTGTGTTCTCAGGCGTGTGGGAGTCCTCTGAGCTGTGTGAGCAAAAAGGAGGGGTGCTGCTTGTATCTCCTATGTCCCCTATCCCCTTCCTGTTGGGAATCAACATAAAAAGCAGTCCAGCCTCTGCAGCCTGTGCAAGGGTGGTGGTCTGTGAGAGCAGCCTTGGAGGGAGGTGCTGAGCTGATGCTGACATGAGTTG